>NC_090255.1:14068725-14078725 GCF_037325665.1 Littorina saxatilis | reverse complement strand
ACACGTATGTCGACAAATTGACAGTGAGAAGTCACTTACTCGGGTTCGCTTGTCATAAGTTTGCTATGTTCTCGCTCTTTTTGAAGGTGTTGGCTGAACCAGGACGCCATCTGGTGGCTGATTCTACCAGTAATCGTATTCACTGGGGTAAGCCATACGAATTCTGTTCTGATTTTTGTGTAAGTTTCTCGGTGCACGGGTCAGTTTCTTTTTTTTTTTCTTTCTTTTTTTTCTTTTTTTTCTCTTCTCTTTTTATTGTTTATCTCTTGCTTGTCCCGACGCTTAAATTGTTCCTTCTTCCAGTATGCTCTCACACCGCCCTGTCCCAGCACTCACTGCAACATCCACCCCTGAACTTCGTTCCGCCGCCAGACTTGTCGAATTAATGAGTCAACCAGTGTTTGTCAGACACTTGGGCACCCTAACAAATTTACAGACACTCCAGGGAAGGTTGTCAGGCCGTAGGCTACCCTCGGAAGATGACACTGCGCTGCTGCCTAGTCACTTCGACGGTGTTCAGTATTAGTCCTGTTCCGAGCTAACGGACGCAGGCCGCTACCTATTAATTAAGCCCTATACTTACGACACTGACTGTTAAGTCGCGGATCCAGACTGAGTGAGCGTCTCCTCAGAGAGCAGACCGCCACTGCGTCCTTCCATCGATCCCCCCGGAGCATCACACGTTGAAGGCTGGCAGCAGAATATTCAGGGATGGCTGGAACAGGACCACCCAGTCCAAGGTCACCATGAGAGCCCTGAGCAGGAAGGGTCACAAGAGCCGAGACAAGTTCACATTTACGAGATCGGGAATTTGTGACAGAAATAAATGATTTGATTGAAAGAGTAATTGAACAATATGCAGTTTCTCCATATAATAGAGACAATTTAAGTAAACTAAAGACGGAGGACATTCAGTTTACCATATCGGATCAGCTCTTACTTGATGTATTATTGATGGAAATTCGCAGCAAAGCAGTAGCATATGGAATTACGAAAAATAAAAGATTAAAGGAGCAAGAAAGTCAAATCGAGAAAGAAATATTATTGATTGAAAAAAAGTTTTAAAAAATGAAGACGATATAAAATGTTTAAATGAAAAAAACGAACAATTGATCGAACTACGGCAAAAGAAAATGGAAGGAGTTCTATTGAGATCTAGAGCTCGTTGGGTTAGAGAGGGTGAAAAGATAACTAAATATTTTTGCGGTTTAGAAAAAAGAAATTTTGTAAGTAAACAAATGGTACAAATTAATACAAACAGTGGCCTTTCTCTGACAAAGACTGAAGATATAGTTAAAGAAACAAAACAATTTTATGAAACATTGTATACAGAAAGGAAAAATGAGGATTGTAATATTACAGATATGGTAGCTGATTGTCCAAAGTTAACCACAGAAGAAGCTGTCAGCTTAGAAGGCAAAATTAATATCGAAGAAGCTACAGCAGTACTAAACAAGTCGCGTAAGGCGAAAATACAATATTTAGTCAAGTAGCTGTCGAACTCACAGAATGAAACTGAACGCAATGCCATTTTACTCGTAGCATCGTCAGGCCACCGCTCATGGCAAAGGCAGTGAAATTGACAAGAAGAGCGGGGTAGTAGTTGCGCTAAGAAGGATAGCACGCTTTTCTGTACCTCTCTTTGTTTTAACTTTCTGAGCGTGTTTTTAATCCAAACATATCATATCTATATGTTTTTGGAATCAGGAACCGACAAGGAATAAGATGAAAGTGTTTCTAAATTGATTTGCACAATTTAATTTTGATAATAATTTTTATATATTTAATTTTCAGAGCTTGTTTTTAATCCGAATATAACATATTTATATGTTTTTGGAATCAGCAAATTTGGATCGTTTTATAAATTTTTATTTTTTTTAACAATTTTCCGATTTTTAATGACCAAAGTCATTAATTAATTTTTAAGCCACCAAGCTGAAATGCAATACCGAACCCCGGGCTTCGTCGAAGATTACTTGACCAAAATTTGAACCAATTTGGTTGAAAAATGAGGGCGTGACAGTGCCGCCTCAACTTTCACGAAAAGCCGGATATGACGTCATCAAAGACATTTATCAAAAAAATGAAAAAAACGTTCGGGGATTTCATACCCAGGAACTCTCATGTCAAATTTCATAAAGATCGGTCCAGTAGTTTAGTCTGAATCGCTCTACACACACACACACACACACGCACGCACACACACACGCACGCACATACACCACGACCCTCGTTTCGATTCCCCCTCGATGTTAAAATATTTAGTCAAAACTTGACTAAATATAAAAAGATGAAAAACGAAAAAAGTCCCGGTTCTGATGGATTTACTGTGGAATTCTTTAAGTTCTTTTGGAAACAGCTTTGTAAGAGCAATAAACGATGGTTTTGAAAAAGGAGAAATGTCCTCCACTCAAAAAGAAGGTGTTATAATATGTATTCCCAAGGGGGATAAACCAAGGGAATATTTGAAAAATTGGAGGCCTATTTCCTTATTAAACGTTGTATATAAAATTGCAACATCCTGTATTGCAGAAAGGATAAAAACTATCCTGCCAAAACTAATTAGCGAAGACCAGTCTGGTTTTATGGCCAATAGATATATTGGAAATAATGTGCGTTTAATCTATGATTTGATTGAATATTGTAATGAGAATAAGATAGCAGGATTGTTAATGTGCATTGATTTTGAGAAGGCGTTTGATTCGCTGGACTGGCGTTTTATGATTAAAACGCTTGAGGCATTTGGGTTTAAAAATGATATTTTGAGGTGGATAAAGACGTTTTATTCAAATATTAAGTCGACTGTATTAGTAAACGGTCAGCCTAGCCCCTGGTTTAATGTAAGAAGAGGATGTAGACAGGGCGATCCCATATCTCCTTATTTATTTATTTTGTGTGCTGAAGTTTTTTCACTCATGATCAAGGAAAATAAAAATATTAAGGGAATTGTTATCGGCGAAACAGAATTTAAGCTGTCACAATTCGCCGACGATACTGACTTATTTCAAAGAGGAGATATGGAAACCTTTGAGGAAACAATGAACATATATATTAAACGATTTTGGAAATAAATCAGGGCTAAGAATGAATATAGACAAAACAGCAATTATTTGGTTAGGAGGTAATATAAATAGTGATGTAAGGTATATGCCACACCTTGGTTTTGAATGGAACCCCCCAAAGTTTAAAATATTGGGTATTTGGTTTACGAGTGATTTAAAGAATTGTGTACAAATTAATTTCGATATGCAGTTTCAAGCAGTAAAACGATTATTTTTGATTTGGTCTAAAAGATTGATAACCCCTATAGGTAGAATAGCAGTTTTGAAATCCTTAATATTGTCCAAGCTTGTATACTTGTGGATGTTGTTGCCAAACCCTCCAGACAAGTTATAAATGACTTACAGACTATGATTTTTGACTTTGTGTGGAATCGAAAACGTGATCGGATAAGTAGAAATATTGTAGTTAAAAGTGTTAAGGATGGTGGCCTTGATGTTCCTCACGTTAAGACTTATATGTTAGCCCTGAAATTGACTTGGATAAAAAAGTTGAGGTTTACAGTCCACAAATGGAAAGTTATAACAACTGTTTTATATCCCGATGTGGACAACATTGATGTAAGTGGTCCTAGTCTTTATAGCGGTAAACAACATGGTAATAGTTTTTGGAAGGATGTGTTTAATGTTTATGAACAGTTTCGATATAAAATAGATCTAGAAACCTCCAAAGAAATATTAGCAGAACCACTTTTCTTCAATAATAATATAAAGATTGGGAAGAGAATTGGTTTGATAACAACATTTATTTCATTGGTCAGTTGGTTAATGACAATGGAAGTTTTTATACCTATAACGAGTTCTGTGAAAAGTATCATATCAGAACAAATTTGTTGAGTTATTTAGGATGCGTGGGAGCAATTAAAAAATACATAAAAACGTTTAATATTTTTTGGGAGAATAATAGTATGATTGATAGTAATAAATCAGTGTCAGTCATTCACTCCCAAATAAAAGGAGCAAAATTGTATTATGAAAAATTACTACAGGATGGAAAGCGTCCAAATTGTTGTACAAAATGGGAAGATAAACTAGAAGGCGATATTGATTGGAAATTATGCTTTAAATATGTAACGAAAATTTCTGAAGTAAAACTTAAATGGTTTCAAATTCGAGTATTACATAGGATTTTGGCAACAAATGTGATATTAAAACAAATGGGTGATGTGCCATTTATGCCGAGACGAGAGGGATAGTATTCAACATTGTTTGTGGGCATGTCAATATGTACAGTCATTTTGGAATGATTTGTTAAACTATGTTAAAAATGAATGTCACAATGTTGAGAACATATTTTTTAGTGAAAAGTTTATTTTGTTTGGTATTGATACATATTTCAAAAGTAGTACAGTTTTTGATTTTATAATATTAAATGCCAAATTTTTTATTTACAAGTGTAAGTATGCAAAAGCTGTTCCAACAATGGCTGCATTTAAAAGAGATCTGAGAAAAAGGTATTTGGTAGAAGAATATTTAAGTAAACTTAATTTTACATATAATAAATTTCTCCTGGAGTGGTACCCATTTAAACCTCTGATATTGTCAAATGATTGATTGTCTTTCTGATTGAGCTTGTAAGGATGAAATTTGGTTTTTAGAGGTAATAGGAGGTTAAAGATGTTTCTCAGTTTAGACTCGAACACAAACATTGTCTGTTTATTTTGCAGCAGCTAAACGGGGAACAGGACTTGGTGTTTTACAAAATTATCAAATAGAAACATAAAAAAAGAGACGTTTACATAATTTATAAATGTATTGAATATGGGCTGTGTGATTGTATGCTTTATTGTGTTTTTCCGTTTTGTTGTTGTTGTTGCCTCTTTTTTTCTTTGTCTTTGTTGGAGATGCATAGTTTTGTATGGTTGATGTTATTTGATGTTGCTGTGTGATGTTGAAGTCGTGTACCAAAAAGAAATAAAAACGTGTTAAAAAAAAAAAAAAAAAAAGTTTTATTTTTGCGCTTTCTGAGTCAACAAGTGTTGGTCAGACACCTGGGCACCCTCACAATCGCATTCGTGAAGTGAATGATACTCGGATGTGTGATCTCAGCCTTCCCATTGGAACTATAGCACTTCCACTCTGGGTTGGAGTCGACCGAGGCCCGAAAAACCCACGCTCCCCTCCAGTCCGATGCGCTAACCACTGCGCCACGGGGGCCGGTTCAGTTTCGGAACAGCTTGCAGTGTCCATCAGCCTGACGAAGAATTTGTATAAGGGGATTTAAAATAAGAGCGATGCACTGAGAATCGCCGTCTGCGTAGACTAACGCGCTTTTCTTGGAATCATTGAACTCTCCAAACACTCATTTCTGTAAGGTGTTCTTGGATTGTGATGCCATTAACTTCAGTCCAAGACCGAACTGTCAACCTCTTGAGTCGGTTTAAAACACCGAGTTTATTTTGTCAGGTTGGGCAGTCTAAGCAAAAAATTACTGATATAAGAATCACAATTACTGATTATTGCCATCATTTATCATTCCGCCCACATTAATATTTTCCTGTATCACATCCCCCTGAGTGTGCGAATTTAACACCCCGTTCTGTGTTATGCAGGGGACGTTTGCAGTCGCCATCTTTGCATTTGGGCATTTTGAAGAAACTCCAGCAGATGTCAAGTGTGTACCGTCTCAGTTTGATCTTCCTGTCTGTCTGCCAGCTTGTCTCTGTCTGTCTCTATATGTCTCTCTGTGTGTTTCTGTCTCTCTCTATATGTCTCTCTGTGTGTCTCTGTCTGTCTCTATATGTCTCTCTCTGTGTTTCTGTCTCTCTTTATCTTCATCTCCTTATCTACCTGTTTATGTCTCTGACTCTCTCTCTCTCTGTCTCTCTCAATGTCCTTCTATCTCTGTCTTTTTATCGGTCTGTTTGTTTGTCTGTCTGTCTGTCTGTCCGTCTGTCTGTCTCTGTCACTCTCTCTCTATTTCGTTTCCGAGCTCTTTCCCTGTCTGCACGACTCATTCTTGCTGTAATATATATATATATATATATATATATATATACAGAATTCAAGAAACTCTTTTTCCTCTGCACCACGCCACACAATGAAGGCTGGAAAACTTTTTAAAGCTTAACAAAGCTTATTTAAACAACACAATAAAAAGTCCAAAACCAAGCCAGAATGTCGCATCTTTTTGAAAATTTGGATTTAAAAAGATGCGACATTCTGGCTTGGTTTTGGACTTTTTATTGTGTTAGATATATATATATATATATACATATATATCCCATGACCTCCCTTCTTTGTCTCTGTTACTTCAGTATGGGTATATATGTTGTATTTTTATAGCTCAATAAATACATCATGGACTCCAAAAAATATATGATAGTGCAGATTCCGATTTGGGCAAAGAACTACTTTCCTCCCGACCTTTGACCTTGCGCCAAACAAATAGATTGTAATACACTCTTTATTGCTTTGCTGCTAAAGAGTTCTATCCGCAGTTTTATTAACCCGTGCATAACACTAGTTTGAACAGTCGAACACTATCACAATGCCCATGGCTACAAACCAAAACAAAAAAACGAGTACCCTCCCTTGCATCGAAGCAGACGACTGTGAGAGTCTGTCACACAGGTCTGTCAGCAGTGTCGGTGTGGGAACTGACAGAAGCTAGGGAGCACAGATAATAGAAGCCCTGTCACATAGACTAATCACACAATCAATACACATTTGGCTCATGTTTTAAATGACAGTTTCGAGTTTGTTAGTCAAACTCAAAGCAACAACACTGGTCTGGTGTCATGCGTAGCGGGACCGAGAAGCGTCCTTACTGCATGGTTTGGGGTGGCTTCGCTTCGTATCAAACATCGGCTGTTTCACGTATTTTGCGAGCAAGTCTACTCTTTTGCCTGGCTCTGCAGTAAGTCCACATTGGCGATGAAGGTATCCAAGAACTTAACATGTGTGCATTGTTCCGTAATCCAGTCATATTCCTTCAAAATGCAATCAATCGGCGGTGACAGACTTGGTGTCAGCAATTCGCGAGTTCACGAACTTGGTCCCGTTTTCTTCACACCCATACCAGTTTAGGTTCATCCATGCAAACACACTCGCAAAACAGTTTATCACGTAGATACATTTCAAATAGGGAGCAAATGGTTAAATCTAAACCTACATAATTATTTGTTCCCTAAAATTTGCTTCTCTGTCAATAAGCCTGATTGTATAATAATACGTTCGAGAAAAACAACGTGGAATCGATTCTGAATCGAGTAAGCCAAATGGGTGCCAACCCGGTTTCGCCCGTTCTGCCGACCTGAAACGCAAAACAAAAGAATTGTGAGCTTCAACTAAATTGATTTCTATACGACTTCATTACTTTCTTGCAACTTATGAACCTTTACTTAAAGCTTTTAAATGGTCTGAAAGTAGTGTTACCGCGTACTTATCGATGCACTCATTCGTTTTATTTTTTTCAGCGACGGTCACTTAGTTTAAGGTTGCAAAAGGGCCAAGTCTCGCTGGCACCACTGTTTCACTCTCCACAGATCGCAACAGTGCCGCTAGTAGTCTACACTTTGTGTTTGATGGTAGAATGGGACATACAGATTACAACACTTGTGGTTTTTTATATGGCTTGTATTTCAGTCAAGACCCAGCGGGAATATCAATCGAGAGCCACTCGCCAGAGGCTCGTGTCTCCCGATGATATTCATCCGCTGGGTCTTGACTGAAATACAAGCCATATAAAAAACCACGAGTGTTGTAACCTATACATATATATATATATGCTCTTACCCTGCTGATGGCTTTCAGCCGAAACAAAACAAAACCCTTAAAGATAGTATAGAAAAGGCGCCATTTTGGAAAGTTTTCTGACGATTTGGACCTTAAAGGCACAGTAAGCCTCCCGTAAACCATCACAGATACGGTCAGGCTTTTACACACAGTACAAACACCCTTTCATTTAAACACTCACCGATTGAGAACATCCTAGTTGCCCTCCGTAAAGAGCGAACAATTTTCAAAGAATTTATTTTTGCGTGGTTTATCTTACCCCTGAGCCATCGTGAACCCGTGTGATCCAGTTTCCCTTTTTCACAATGTAGTCGTCAGTTAGTCATTTGAATGCGACTCGATGTGAGCTTATCTACAATAGCACGTTTTTATGCACGAAACAAACGGCTGTGGTTCACAAGAACTCTAGCGATGGCTTTTGACTGTTGAGAGGAACGGCGATATGCATAAACCGTCGTCTGCTACGACCCTTGCGTGACCCTGCTTCCGGGCTTTTCTTTTTTCAAACTTTCATAAATTCGAATTGTACTGATCTTGTCTTGATGAAAAAAGAATTCTTTTATGATTAAAGAATGTTTGTGTAACAAGCTGTCAATTTATTATTTAGATTTTAAAAATTAGGTCTAGCGCAAAAACGCACCACGGTCCAAAAACATTCTGATAAGCATCGATCCACGGCTATCGCCAGTTTACATCGATAGAATGAGACCCGAAGGGAAGTAACTCATTTTTGACCTGAGTTCAGGATGGGTTCAAAAAGTGTTCGAGACAATCTGCAAAATTAATTCTTTAAAAATTGCTCGCTCTTTACGTAGGGCACCTAGGATGTTCCCGTTTGGTGAGCGTTCAAATGGAAGGGTGTTTGTACTGTGTGTAAAAGCCTGACAGTATCTGTGATGGTTTACGGGAGGCTTACTGTCCGGGCGTGATTTCCGGAATTGAATATTCATAACAGCCGTCCAGCACCAAAACGAGGCGCCATTGTTGTAGAGGACCAAGTCCACGAAAATAAATTCTTTGAAAATTTCTCACGCTCGACAGAAAGCAGCCAGGATGTTCCCGTTCGGTGAGCGTTCAAATGGAAGTATGCTTGTACTGTATGTAGACGCTCGGGGAGCTCTGTGATGGTTTACGGGAGGCTTACTGTGCCTTTAAAAAGTTCAAGGGACATTTGCTGTACTGTAATTTAGAAACACCTGCAATGATTTGCACAAAACAGCTCCGAAACAATACCAAATAATTAAAGCCCCAGTATGTCTAAAAAAAAAAAAAAGGTTTACAAAATGATTTAAATCGTCTAATGAAAAAAGCAGTTCTAACCTTATGGAACACACTTGCAATAGCATTTAATAGCATTTCGTTTTCAATTTGAGTCAAAAATCGATGCGGACGTACTTTCTCACGAGTTAAGGGTGTGTGCATGTATTTGTGTGTGCGTGCATAGTGCATATGGTTGTGTGAAGCTGCCTGTTTCCTATCTGTGTTCACAAGTAAGTGTATTTAATGACCTAACAGCATTTCAGAAGACCGAACTGATATTTGGTCAAGCACGGGGATCGATCAATTTGCATTCGGTGTCACTGGTCGTGGCCGTACCAATTTTGTGGCTGAGCTGCCAATACTTGCACTAACCTTGGCAAAAGATAAGCGAAGCGGAACACTTCGAACGGCGTGAAAAGCCGACCACTGGACTTTTATGTTATCTATTACCGAGCAACAAAAGAAACGCGAATTATTTTTCGATATTTTGATTTTAAAAAACGCAGTTAATCTGAGAGTGACAATTTTCGGGATATAGATGCCCTATGCAGTCACGTGTAACAAAGCTGTGAATATGTTCCCATTGCTCCTGTCTCAACGCACGGGACAAGCAGTTTTCACGTGAAAGACATGATGCGCGCTTCCAGCACGTGCAAGCGGAGTAGGGGAAACCTCATGTGTGAGATGTGTTCACTGATGCATTAGTAATAAAAAGAGACCATGGCACGCTTACTGCCAGTCTAACTTTTGACAGAGTCAAGATGCCAAGATTGACACCAGAACAACGCGAGAGGGCAGTGGGTCGATTATCGGCTGGTGATGACCCAGAAGCGGTAGCAGTCGCTTTCAATGTGCATCTGTCAACAGTGTATCGCCTTCAGCAACGTTTTGTCAACACTGGAAGCACTGCTGATACACAACGAAGTGGAAGACCTCGCGTTACC
>NC_090255.1:14038725-14063725 GCF_037325665.1 Littorina saxatilis | reverse complement strand
CACGGAGTGAAACTGACTCGCTCATCGGGTAAAATAATGTATAATGTATCGATTGGAGATTGGATTTCCCTTCTTTGAGTCATGTGACGTCAGAGGCCGACAAAACTTTATAATTTGGCTTTTCAGGTTGACCGAAACTTCAAAGGAACTAAAAAAAAAACACGTCATGTGTTTGATTGCATGTGTGTGTGCTGTTCAATGTCAAAACAACAACAAAGTGAGTACATGACGTGTGTTTTGTAGTTCCTTTGAAGTTTCGGTCAACCTGAAACGCCCAAATATGAAGCTTATGTGTTTGATTGCATACATGTGGATTGCATGCATGTGTGTGTGTGCTCGTTCAATCGTCAAAACAACAACAAAGTCATAAGTACCTGAAAGGAATTCGATCGATACATAAATGTTATTTGCGTGTTTGACCAAAATATGACATTTTACACAGATCTCGACAGTCATTGTTCACCTCGACCGCTAGCGCGGTCTCGGAGAACAATGACTGTCTCGATCTGTGTAAAATGTCATATTTTGGTCAAACACGCAAATAATGTATAATAGGAAGGACATGTATGACAAAAGCAATGCCATTTTTGAATGGTCTATTAAAGCTGGAGTCACAAATCGTAATTGCTGAACGTACAGAAGACTAGATGAATATTTGGCAAATGTGTGATTGTTTCTATGATCATTACTCCTCTACCATAACATTTGAAGAGCTTGATATTCCACGTAGTATGTCAACTATGCGGCACATCTATACTGAGCAAATTTGTACGAAGAACGACTTGCTAATGTGTAATTTGTCCACTTGGTTGAATCTGCGACAATGAATTTACTCAAAACATCTAAAGACACATAAGTTAGCCTATAAAAGACATCACACGAAATGTACAAGATAAGATGAAAGTACTGATGCCACATTTTCAATCTGAACAATGTGCTCGCAAGTATCGTGTGCGCACGTGCATGTCCTAGATAGAAACAGAGACAGAGATTGAGATAGAGAGAAAGAAAGCAGAGCTCTTACATATACGCTTGCAGACGCGCACACAATCATGGAATACAAGCCTGTGTGCAAGCTAGGTCTGAGGGAGGGAATCAATTCTTACACTACGTTTGTCTCACTCTTGACTTCGGAGTTTCCTCAGAAAGTCTTATTGCCTTCCTCAATTGAGCCTGAAGATGACTTCGCGAAGTACTTTTTTTTAACAACAATTCAGTGCCAAAGCTTCTTGCAACGAGCTTCGTGAATAAGACTTCGCGAAGTCGACTTCGCGACCCAATTAATATCAGGCTTTAGTGAGTGCATGTCCAATACCAGCAACTCATTCTAAAATTCCTGACCGGTCGTTACAGATGGGAAGAAGGGAGGAAGGGTGGATGGACACATCCCAATTATTAATATTAATTCTGTCGTACAAAATGAAAAGGGGAGGAAGCAACCCCAGTGTCTCAGCAATGGGATACAGAAATGAAAGTGAGTCCGAGTTCAAGAATACCCCAATTACGTGTGAAAGTCTGCATAATACCAATGGTGATTGACAGGATGATTTACACGAAAAAAAAGCGATCGTTAATGGGACACACCCAGAGCTTTTCATAGCATGATTCACAAGAAAGCTACATTTATAATGGGACAAACTTAAAGCTATTTAAATGATAGTTAACACGAAAATAAAGCTTTCTTTAATGAGACGCAATTAAAGGTTTTCATAGGATGTTATACACACAAATAAAGCTACATTTATAATAGGACGCAAATAAAACTATTATCATGATGATTTACACGAAAATAAAGCGTGTTTTAAATGAGACGCTATCAAAGCTATTCGTAAGATGGTTTACACAAAAATAAAGCTTTCTTTAATGAGACGATATTAAAGCTATTCATAGGCTAGGATGGTATACACGAAAGTAAAGCTTTCTTAAATGAGACGCTATTAAAGCTATTCGCAGGCTACGATGGTATACACGAAAGTAAAGCTTTCTTAAATGAGACGCTATTAAAGCTATTCGTAGGCTACGATGGTATACACGAAAGTAAAGCTGTCTTTAATGAGACGCTATTAAAGCTATTCGTAGGATCTTTAATGGGACACAGTTAAAGCTACGAAGGTTCTACCAAGTCTTACTTTGCACAAATCCGACTGTCGCCCGTTTAAACAGTCTTCACCAGAGTCACATGGCACTTTAAGTTGAAGAAAATGCACAAGAATACTTAGGAAGGAGACGGATAAGAAAAAGTGTACCAAACAACAAGAAAAAAACAAAAACGAATAACCTCACAATCAACCCAGTAAAACAAAATAAAAACATAAAAAGGAGCACTCAAAACAACAACAACATGCAAACAGAAATCAGCGACACAAAATAACAGATATTGCAAAAAAATGCACACAACTTAAAATAGAGCAAGTATAAAAATTAAATCGTTTTCTTAACTATGATGCATGCAAAACCACATGGCACAACGATATCTGGTCCACATGATATGAGCACATTTATTTTCTTTGGTAGTTTTTTGCAAGAGTTACAACAAGCTTTTTGGTTTCAAATCTGGAGCTAAGGATCTGTGACAATTCCAGGTGTTCACAATGTTCAGGGTTGGGCTCAGAGTGCACATAAAAACAAAAGAGAGAGTTGGCTTTTTTACTTGTTAATTTGTAAAGATGATTCCGTGGCAGTTTTTAAGCTCAGTTGGCACCAGATAGCACCATTTTGCTTCTTCGGACAAAACTTTTTTTCCGGGAGGGCATGCACCCCCCCCCCCCCAAACCCCCTCCCCTCCCCCGTAGCAGCCTCGCGCTCTCGATTAACACTTTAGAATTCTAAGTGCACACACCTTACACACTTACTGATCCGCCCCTGAATGTTCAACACATGTATACATACGGGCTGTGCCATGTTCATCTCCAGCCGGACATCTCCTGAACAGTGACGTCAATGTAGTGAATCACAAACCAACCGTCATAAACAGGCTTTTTTCTCCGGGAAGCATTCAAAGCCGAAATAAGCCCTTCGAGAGATACTGTATTTGTGGAGGGGAAATAAGTCTTTGGACGGGCGTCAATCGACCATGATAACCTCTAAGTTTCCAATGGAAGCATTATGTAAGTTAAAACCACGATTCAGTATTCTCGTATCGGACAACACAGGTGATTTTTACTTGTCAGGACACCTGGCATCGTTAAAGCTGCAATGGACATCTGGAAGCACCAAGCAGAATGCCACGAGACGGAAGAAATAACATCACCACTGTTTGAAACTGCAGCATACACCAAATAATGGGATGTGAAGAAACAAAAGTGACGTCATTTACCACATTGGACATCTTACCTATAGATACGAAGCTACATGCAAGCAGCGTCCATGCTGAAAGCAACTGGCGAACCAACTGGACGCCATTCAGTGCTGTTCGGAACATTGACATGGATGAGCTGCAGTAAACACAGAGTACCGTCTGACGAACAAAAGTGACGTACACGGCATGGTCAAAAAGTGACGTCACTTACTCCTGGGAACACTTGACGTAGATAAGCTGCGAAACACACCTGGAAGCACCATGCAGAACCCCACTGACTCCACTAGTACTCTCCCTTCCCTCTCCCACCGACACCACCACCTTTCGCTCCAAACCGTTGCCTACCCCCCACTCCACAACAGCAACAGCATCACGTGTTGCGCACGCAAGGTCCCGGATGCTCTTAGCGTCATTCCTGGTAACGACATAGGTAGGGACGTCACGTGATCTCAGTCCCTGCACGATCCCCGTAGCCGGGTGGATCTGGCCGGTGACGTCATCTGTGACGTCATCGCGCAGGTTACCAATGTTCTGGTAGAAATCCGGAATGATCATGACGTCACTGTATTTGAGAGGGGGAGGCGTCTTCACCCCTTTCGCTTTTGGCTTTGACACTGTTTGTCCTGGTTTGGAAATAAAGGAAAAAAGGGCACGTTGTTATTAAATCTAGTTGGAATAGAGCTAAAAAAAATTAAAAAAATTTAAACGACCAGGTGAAGCAACATAAACAATGAGAAGTAAAAAAAAAAAAATAACACGAATACAGGATGCATCCTACATGACGTTTCTTACCTTACAGATAACTATTCAGATGTATGTTGTTTTTTCAGATACGCATGCACACACACGTACCTAAAGTGTGGATGGTTACCTAAGAGGCGGCACTGGGTGTAGTGCCTTTCTAGTGCACTTGCACACACACACACACACACACACACACACACACACACACACACACACACACACACACACACACACACACACATCATCCTTAGCTTCAATTCTCACTCGCAAACAAAGAAAACATCCAACATCAAAAAGGTGACGATCATAAACACAGCACAGAAAATGAGACGGAACTGACCAAGGCCCAGTGTTGTGTGCAGAAAGTCGGCGACCTGCTGGCCACAGTGCACACACTCCATGGCGGGGCCGGCAGGGTGGTCAGCGTGGGACAGAAACATCTCTGTCGGCCCTTCAGTGGCCGCCAGGTACTCGGCGCGCTTGTCCTCGAAGCTGGACACAAGAGGGCCAAATAAACAAAAAACGCAAACAACATTACCAGCAGTAGCAACAACACCAACAAAAGCAGCAGCAGCGGTAGTAATAACAACAACACCAACAACAACAAAAACAACGACGACGACAACAAAAGCAACAGCAAAAACAAGCTGCTTCAACAACAACGACGATCACGACGACGACAGCATCAGCAAAACCAAGAAGCTGCAGGAACAACAACAACACCATCACCACATACAACAACAACAAGGTTATGGACCATGACATGCGTGGCTTAATTCAAATTCCACCGAGACGTTACCGTCGTACTCTTGTCTTCGTGGGGCTTACACAGATTGGAATCTTTTCCAAGACTCACCCATGGGCCGCGAAGAAACAGTAGGAATTTTATTCACAATGACATCGGTGTTCTTAGGGGACATAGATTAGATTTGAAGCTGGATACCCAGTCAGCAACAAGAACACACACTGAAATCGAAACGGAATATAATAGGCCTACTCCAGATATAGCCCCGTGCAAGTGACGTCACATATTTGATAAAAGTGAAAACGTTGTGATTTATCAAGTGTGTGATAATGAAACTCACACGGGGCTTAATTTTAATGTTGCCATCGAAAGCTAAGGGTAGGCAAAACTGTAGGGAACTGTTAAAGAAAGACCTGCACCGAATTTGCCAGTTCATAACATTAGCAGTACTTAACTGGGCCAAGTTGACTACGCGAAGTATACTTTGCGAAGCTAGCCGCACGGAGCTTTAGCACCGAGTTTTTGACAAAAAGACTTCGCGAAGTCGACTTCGGGCTCAATGAAGGACCGCCTTAAGACTATAAGTGACACAACCATCCAACGCAGAAGAAGAAGACGAAGAAGAAGAAGAAGCAGAACAACAACAACAACAACAACAACAAGAAAAAGAAGAACAACAACAACAAAATAAACAACAACAACATAAACAACAACAACAACAACAACAACAACAACAACAACAACAACAACAACAAGAAACCCACGCGTAAACATTGTCATCGGCGGAGAAAGACACGGCGGTCTCCATGCGGCGCCTGACGGTGGGCGTGCACCTGAGGCAGGCCCTGACCGCTCTCTCCGTCATCTCCTCCGGCCTGTACTCCCGCCGGTAGCTGGCCGCCCACAGGTGCAGGTCCGCCACGTTGTTTTTCACCTCCTGGAACAACTTTCGCAAGTCTTCACCAATCTCGTCCGCCACCACGAACAGTTGCCCCCCTTGAACCGTGGAGCCCTGCCCCAGTTGCGACCCTTCCCCTGCCCCGGAAGCGGCGATAAGTTTGGAGATGATGGCGGGGAGGTTCTTGCTGCTGTTGCCGTTGAGATGGAGGTGGATTCTAGAGGTAGCGTCGGCGTCTGATTCCAGGGTTTTTATCACCTGGAGATAGGGAAGAGCAAAACCCTGTTGTGTTGAGATTGAAATGAAGGTTTTGATACATGCCCTAAACTTTAGTATGAAATTCAGGATGGAAGTCGCTTGTTCATTTCAAAACTTGTTATTCTCTCAGGCGCCAGGAGATTGCTTCCACATAACGTAGAACTCTCACTTGCTCTATTGCACATGTCCTATTATGCATTTAGAGCGCTTACTTCCCTTTGTTTCTCAGACCTTAAAATAGTGCTCTGCCTCATTTGTTTGAGATTTTAACCTTCAGCACAGTCATGTGAGTGATTTTAACCTTCAGCACAGTCATGTGAGTGATTTTAACCTTCAGCACAGTCATGTGAGTGATTTTAAACTTCAGCACAGTCATGTGAGTGATTTTAAACTTCAGCACAGTCATGTAAGTAATTTTAAACTTCAGCACAGTCATGTGAGTGATTTTAAACTTCAGCACAGTCATGTGAGTGATTTTAACCTTCAGCACAGTCATGTGAGTGATTTTAACCTTCAGCACAGTCATGTGAGTGATTTTAAACTTCAGCACAGTCATGTGAGTGATTTTAAACTTCAGCACAGTCATGTGAGTGATTTTAACCTTCAGCACAGTCATGTGAGTGATTTTAACCTTCAGCACAGTCATGTGAGTGATTTTAAACTTCAGCACAGTCATGTGAGTGATTTTAAACTTCAGCATAGTCATGTGAGTGATTTTAACCTTCAGCACTGTCATGTGAGTGATTTTAACCTAAGCTCTGCTCGTTTATCCATTTGAACATTTAGGGAGAAATAGAGTGTAGGTACGAACAAAATGGGGTGGGGATTTAAATCCTCTAACACCAAAAAAACACATCCTGTGGTTTAGTTGTTCTGAGTAAATTTTTAAACCTATTCTTTCCTTCGTTATTCTTGTAAAACAAAACTGGTCATCAGTAGTCAATAAGTCTTCACTAAACTGTGTATGATCCGTTCTTGCTTTCGCTCCGAAAGAACGGGTATCAAAAACACTGATCCAAGCACTAAATAAGGAATGAGACTGAGACACTCTCTCAGACCTGATAGTAGAGCTGTTGCGTTGCAGCCTCACTGAAAGTTCCTGTGCTGACGATGTGTACATCATGACCTTCTTTGCACCACTGCAAAGCTACCAACACAAGCAGAAGGGTCTTCCCTGTACCTGGCGGACCGGTCAAGTACACCAGGGCCTCTTCTTCCTGCACAAAGACATGTGAATAAGGTAGGCATGGACTTCTATCTGTGGTCATTGAATTGTAATCTATGATTTTTTTCTCTCATATTCTCCTTGACAATTTGAAGTCAAAGATTGTACTTGCCTACTCTCAAAGTTCGGTCTCGAATAGCTGCTGCAAAGAGACGTGACTGAAACAACAACTGATAACCAACTCTCAACGTTGCACCAGTTGTCACAATGAAGAGACGTGACTGAAACAACAACTGATAACCAACTCTCAACGTTGCACCGGCTGTCACAATGACGAGACGTGACTGAAACAACAACTGATAACCAACTCTCAACGTTGCACCAGCTGTCACAATGAAGAGACGTTACTGAAACAACAACTGATAACCAACTCTCAACGTTGCACCGGCTGTCACAATGACGAGACGTGACTGAAACAACAACTGATAACCAACTCTCAACGTTGCACCGGCTGTCACAATGAAGAGACTTGACTGAAACAACAACTGATAACCAACTCTCAACGTTGCACCGGCTGTCACAATGACGAGACGTGACTGAAACAACAACTGATAACCAACTCTCAACGTTGCACCGGCTGTCACAATGACGAGACGTGACTGAAACAACAACTGATAACCAACTCTCAACGTTGCACCGGCTGTCACAATGAAGAGACGTGACTGAAACAACAACTGATAACCAACTCTCAACGTTGCACCGGCTGTCACAATGAAGAGACGTGACTGAAACAACAACTGATAACCAACTCTCAACGTTGCACCGGCTGTCACAATGAAGAGACGTGACTGAAACAACAACTTATAACCAACTCTCAACGTTGCACCGGCTGTCACAATGACGAGACGTGACTGAAACAACAACTGATAACCAACTCTCAACGTTGCACCGGCTGTCACAATGAAGAGACGTGACTGAAACAACAACTGATAACCAACTCTCAACGTTGCACCGGCTGTCACAATGAAGAGACGTGACTGAAACAACAACTGATAACCAACTCTCAACGTTGCACCGGCTGTCACAATGAAGAGAATTCAACAATATGAGTACACAGTCATCAGACATAATTGCTGACATTGCTGAGAGAGAGAGAGAGAGAGAGAGAGAGAGAGAGAGAGAGAGAGAGAGAGAGAGAGAGAGAGAGAGAGAGAGAGAGAGAGAGAGAGAGAGAGAGAGAGAGAGGGGGGGAGACAAAAACAGAGACAGAGAGGGAGTCAGTGAGCGAGAGAGACCCCCGCTACACACACAGTTCTCACCTCAAGTAGAGCGAGCTGTTGAGGAAAAAGCACGAACTCTACCATTCTTTCCCCCACCTCATGCACTGCATGCCCCAGAGTACGGAACTCCAGCCGTGGGGTCTTCACACAGTGCACCTGCACCGTACTGGCTGGACCGCAGAACCTGGCAGACACAAAACACAAGTGCACATGCACCAAAACCAAACGGACGTACAAATGCACCAAAATACGCACTTCTTGCTGGATTCACATCGTGCACCTGCGCCGCACCACAAAACCCTTCCGATACATAAACAGAGGTACAAATGCACCAATCACTAAAGTTGTGGTTGAATCGCGCTACAAAGACCGGGACGAGTCCTTAACCGTAATTCACTTTAGTGTTTGTTTTACACAGTGCACCTGTGCTGTACTAGTCTAAAACCACAGAACCCGCACAAAACCTTCGTACACATGGTCCAACACATAAAGTCGTGAAAGTTATACACCTCGCAGCAGTGAGCTTATAAAAAGAGTGTGGCTGCAGAACCTGACACATATAACAAGGCTTCACTTACATTAGGATATCGTGTACCGGAAATTCCCGGTATTTTACAGATTTTAATCTGAATCACACAGCATGGTTTTTCTTCGACCAACAACACAAATGACAAACTAATGCGGCACAACTGATGTCACGCGGGTCATTCTTTTCATTGATAGAAGTGACTGTGTTCATTCACAATACAATACATGCACTGGACAGTGGTCTTTGAGTTTACAACGCATGCACCCACCTGGCCACCAGCAGTTCGTAAACCCCCTCCTCCTCTTCCTCCTCCGCCCCCAAGTCTGCACAGGTGTGTGACGTGTAGCCTGCTCTAGACGTCACGTGGTGCCACCACTTCTCCAATTCCATCAGCATGTCGTCTGTGACGTCAGCAGGTTTTTCGTGTGACGTCATTTGGTCAGCGAACAGGCAGAAGTCCAAGGCAGAATCAATGTCGGGAGCGTCGAAGCAATTGCAGAACTCCTTTGGAGAAAAAAAAAGCATGGTTAAAAGTCCCAGGTAAGTAAACTCGGGATGCTGATTATTCAAGAGTATTTAATAATCTGGACATTTTACTTTGTCTCATTCAATTGATAAATAGATGAATGAATAATGGGACATGACAGAATGCCAACTTTATTGAATTTTAAAGTACTTTGCCCAAGCTTCGTTCCAAAAATCATACCCAGCGTACGATCTCTTAGAAACGTACTGACCTCAGGCGGGTTTAGATCGCAACTGCGACCACAAGCTATGGAATCCTCGCCAAAAGGTGACAACAGATTACGCTTCACATGCCTTCTTTATAAAAAAAAAAAGTCTTATCTCGCTGTTACTGTGATTTCAATGTGATTCCAAATTAAATGGCCGCGCCAAGCACGGTGCAGTTGTCCCATACCGTGGCGAGTTCCTGGTCTTGCTGCAGCAGAGCACGGAGTCTGTGGGACGCCACGTTGGGCAGGATGAGGGTCTTGGTCACCCGGGGGGAGGGGCTGAGGTCCTGGACCAGGTGCTTCAGAACAGTCTTGGCTTTGTTCAGCTGGTCCACTGCCTGCTTCACCTTCTTCCTCACAATGGAATCGTCCTGTGTCTCGCCTGGCAAATTCGAAACAGCATTGATTCAACTAAGAAATTGCTGTAGGCTGAAAGTTTGGAGCAACTTTGTTTTCTGTTGTGTGTACATGTGTGCTCAGTGCTATGATGGATGTCTATTCAATGCCTAAAGAGAAGATTTCAGCGCCTGCTTCTCCTTCTTCCTGACTGTGGCGTCGTCCTGTGTTTCGCCATTTGAAACAGTATGTCAACTCAACGCCTAAAAATGTGTATAAACACCAGTTCAAAAAATGTGTCTTTTGTTTGTGTGCTAACGACCAGGGGGCTCAATGATGAGTGTCCATTCAGCATCAGTGAAGAGTTCAGAGCAAGCTCCACTTTCTTCCAAAACACTGATTGAAGACTAGTTTTGTGTGTGTGTGCGTATGTGTGGTAAAGCCGATAATTTCTACATTGAAATCTGACTTTGCTGTATTCGAATTTGGATTGTCAACAGAATGGTTTATTTGCGTATGTATTTTGTACGTAATGGTTTTCTATACGTTAAATTTACGCCATAGAAATATCCTGATCCTTCTGATAAACAAAGGGAAGTTAGCGCTCTAAATGCATACGACATGTGTAATGGAGTAAGTGAGAGTTTTTCTGAACCAGTCTCCTGCGAGAAGAACAAGCATTGAAATGAACACGCGACTTTTATCCTCATCCTCATCCTTATTATCCCAACATACCAGGTCTCCATCCCACGGACTTGATCTCAGCTACCATGATGCCGTGCTGCCTGTGCAGGAAGAGGAGGTCAAAGTCCCCCCGCCGGAGCTTGGGGTCAAGGTCGAGGGGTCTGTTGAAGCGCGCAGCGGCCTTGGCGTAACACGGCTTGTTGAGGTAGTTGTCGTGCTGCATCTGCAGCAGTACCACCATCGGCTCCTGCACGGCACACCAAGCGTTACTGCTTATACCTCTCACTTTTTGTCATTTCATTTTCATGTTAATGTTTTTCATGTTCATGTTTTTTTTCTTCATTTTTATGACTTTATCGCTGGGAAATTCGGGTCGCTTCCTCCCAGTGGAAATCTAGCATAAAGGGTCTGAACAAAGAATTGAGCCGTGTCCATCCCGGCCCGGATTCGAACCCGCGACCCTTGGATCACAAGTCCAGTGCTCTACCACCTGAGCTACCCGGGCCCCATAATACCGCGGATACCTAACACTTCGTTATAAACTCTCTCTCTCTCTCTCTCTCTCTCTCTCTCTCTCTCTCTCTCTCTCTCTTTCTCTCTCTCTCTGTCTCTCTCTCTATCTCTCTCTCTCTCCGTCTCTCTCTCTGTCTCTGTCTCTCTCTCTCTCTCTCTCTCTCTCTCTCTCTCTCTCTCTCTCTCTCTCTCTCTCTCTCTCTCTCTCTCTCTCTCTCTCTATCTCTCTCTCTCTTTGTTGTCGTGGTATGTGTGCCTATGTTACCTCCCTTTCTGCGTCTTTCTCACTCCATCCCACCCTCTGCCCCCCGACCCTACCCACTTTCTCGACGGTTACAGAGAGAGGAGGACAAACAGACAGACCGAGAGACAGACACACCGACTGACTCCAACACAGCTGCTCTTTAAATTATGAACAAAAAACTATACCGCACTTCCACAACGAGGTAAAATTCCCAAGTTGTTTATGCGCATTTTTGTCTCTCTCAAAGTAACAAAAGACCTCATGCAGTTCAGGAAAGTTTTATTTTCCCTCTCAGAAAGGAAAATAACAAGTCATGAGCTGATAACAGCAGAGACCCGTGGCCATGCGTTCGCCACAACTCTGACATAATCGCATGCAGTGTCACCTTCAAGTGTTTTTCTTCATCTTCTGTTTGACGTTAGATGTTACTCGTTGAACATGACATCAAGGGCAAAGTGACGATACATTATACACAGAACAAGGTTGACAGTGTGACAAGGGCCATGGTACAGACCCCGAACAGATACATTATACACAGAACAAGGTTGACAGTGTGACAAGGGCCATGGTACAGACCCCGAACAGATACATTATACACAGAACAAGGTTGACAGTGTGACAAGGGCCATGGTACAGACCCCGAACAGATACATTATACACAGAACAAGGTTGACAGTGTGACAAGGGCCATGGTACAGACCCCGAACAGATGCCAAGTATTGCTGTGCTTAGCAGACATTCCTGGTTTTCGTCTTTGTCCCATCCCGCCTTTATTTCTTATTCTGTTTTGTTTTATTTTGTTTTGTTGTTTTCTATTTTGGTGTTGCTGTACTGATACTTATTTCTTAAATAAAAACAATTCTTGGCAGCAAAACTATAGTCAAGAAAGTGAAATGCTGCCCTAAGGAAACCAATTCAATAGTTCCTCAAAGTGGGAACAGTCTTATATTTTCAGGCGCGAATTTGTTATTATCGTGGTGAATGCTTCTTTATCTATTTATTTATCTACTTACTTCATTTTTATTTTACACAATTCTCCTCACTACGTGGTAAGAACGCTCATCGAACTAAGTATCTTTCTATAGATCTATCATAAACAGTTACAACAATCTTGAACTTTCAAAAACAAAAACCTCTTTGATTAAAATTGTTCGTATGAATGGTGTCGTATTTATTGAACATCGAGGAAAGGTCACTTACCGTACGCCGGTCAAAGAGCGCTCTGAGACACAGCAAGGTTCGCTGCATGACTTCATCGTCTCTCCAGTCGCTCTCTGGCGTCTTCTCGACTTTCTGCACCGCGGCCCCGCCGACCGTGCTGCATGTATGCTTCACCTGGCGGGAGGGAGAGAAGGGTGTTTGTCTTCATTTAGTCATGTTATTGTCACCGTGCTGACTGTATGCTTCACCTGGCGGGAGGGAGAGAAGGGTGTTTGTCTTCATTTAGTCATGTTATTGTCACCGTGCTGACTGTATGCTTCACCTGGCGGGAGGGAGAGAAGGGTGTTTGTCTTCATTTAGTCATGTTATTGTCACCGTGCTGACTGTATGCTTCACCTGGCGGGAGGGAGAGAAGGGTGTTTGTCTTCATTTAGTCATGTTATTGTCACCATGCTGCATGTATGCTTCACCTGGCGGGAGGGAGAGAAGGGTGTTTGTCTTCATTTAGTCATGTTATTGTCACCATGCTGCATGTATGCTTCACCTGGCGGGAGGGAGAGAAGAGTGTTTGTCTTCATTTAGTCATGTTATTGTCACCGTGCTGACTGTATGCTTCACCTGGCGGGAGGGAGAGAAGGGTGTTTGTCTTCATTTACTCATGTTATTGTCACCGTGCTGACTGTATGCTTCACCTGGCGGGAGGGAGAGATGGGTGTTGTCTTCATTTAGTCATGTTATTGTCTCTGTATGCTTCACCTGGCGGGAGGGAGAGGTGGGTATTGTCTTCATTTAGTCATGGTATTGTCACTGTATGCTTCACCTGGCGGGAGGGAGAGAAGAGTGTTTGTCTTCATTTAGTCATGTTATTGTCACCGTGCTGACTGTACGCTTCACCTGGCGGGAGGGAGAGAAGGGTGTTTGTCTTCATTTAGTCATGTTATTGTCACTGTATGCTTCACCTGGCGGGAGGGAGAGAAGCGTATTGTCTTTATTTAGTCATGGTATTGTCACTGTATGCTTCACCTGGCGGGAGGGAGAGATGGGTATTGTCTTCATTTAGTCATGGTATTGTCACCGTATGCTTCACCTGGCGGGAGGGAGAGATGGGTATTGTCTTCATTTAATAATGGTATTGTCACCGTATGCTTCACCTGGCGGGAGGGAGAGATGGGTATTGTCTTTATTTAGTCATGGTATTGTCACCGTGCTCACCGTATGCTTCACCTGGCGGGAGGGAGAGATGGGTATTGTCTTCATTTAGTCATGGTATTGTCACCGTATGCTTCACCTGGTGGGAGGGAGAGATGGGTGTTGTCTTCATTTAGTCATGGTATTGTTAATGTTCGGGGACAAACTAAGAAGCTGGCAAGGAAGGAAGTACGGAAGGAATGAAGTACGGAAGGAAGGAAGTACGGAAGGAAGGAAGAAAGACAGAAAGGAAGTAAAAAAGAGAGGAATGAAAGACGGAATGAAGGAAGGTAGAAAGGAGGTGGAAGAAAGGAAGAGAAAAACAGTGGAACGAAGGAAGAGGAAGGAAGAAAGAAAGAAATGAAGGAAGGCAGAAACGAATTAAGAAAAGAATTAAGAAAAGCGTTAAGAAAGGGAGAAGATATAAAGAATAAACTAAGAACAAGAAACAACGTAGCCAGGGTAAAGTGAAGGGGGGAGGGGGGGGGAGGAGGGGGGAGGTGCACTATAAGCCGTAAACTCAAAGCAGACCTTATTCATGTGTACAGGTGGCATGAAGTATGTACGCTGGTGCATCTCGGGAAACCAGACGTGGAGAAGGTCAAGGACATCCTTGGTGAGCTGCTGGAGTTCGTTGTCACTCAGATCCTTACGTGGCTAAAAAATAGAAAATAAATGGTTTCAAAAACAGATGTAATACGTCTGATGATACTTTCTTTAATGCAAATATTCAGCCTATGGGTTGAAATGAATGCAGAAACTAGTTAGCAGGTATACAAACTTAAACCCTGAAAGGATGACTTCTTCGTTTAATTTTTACCTGAGGTCCAGTCAGGAAAAATGGTTTGTTTTGTTCTGATCACCAGTAAAGCCACTCATGAAAGATCTTCTTGCAGACCCGTCAGAAGTCAAGCGGTCGGGATTCCTTTGCTGAAAGCTAAATTTTACGTTTGCGATGTTGAAACCCCTGGCTTTTGAGAAGATGAGAAGTGACACTTTCGTCTGACACTGACCTTGTTTCGTTTCCGTTTGGAGTAGGGCTCGTGACCAACGGGGTGCACGTTGTTGTTCATGCCGTTGGCGTTGTTGCTGTTAATGTTGTTGTTGTTGTTGTTGCTGAAGATGGAAGCACTGTAGCCCCGCGCTGCGGACAACGGTTGTCCCATTTAGAAGTCAGAAGACTGATGACCTTGACGCTTTTCCTGGAGAAGATGCAACAAAACCCCTTTCAGACTTCATACCAGGACAATTTGTATTGAATGTTCTATTGGTAACATTTACAACAATATTGAACTTCTAACAACAAAAACATAATAAACAAATGTTACAATGTAAAAATGTTATTTAAGTATTCTTTTTGTCTATAATTAAACGGTCCGATCCATAAAGCTACCTTTCTTGTTTCTATTGTTCAATTTCTTTTAATTCGTCAGTCAATTAAGGCAAGGGGCAATGCAAGGCAAATAATTTATTCAAGAACCCCATGGGGGTACATGAAAAAAGAAGAAAGAAAAAAAAAAGAAATGAAGTTCGGACTAAGGGCACTAAATAGCTCCCGAGGGACGTGAGGACTTGAAGTGATCTGAAACGGGTTCGTTTCGTATTGTAAGTGTGGTTTTTCTTCTTCGTGCTTTTAGTTTAATTAAGGCATATTTAAATTCTACACAGCCTGCCTTTGTTTGGTATATCACATCTCTGAGTAAATTATCATAGATCAAACCCATTTTCAAATGTGTACAACTACAAGTAATTTTGAATGAAAACTGAAATACCTCAGCTAAGCAGGAAGCTCGACGCCATCTTTTTCACTTAAGAACATATAACCTGATAATAACAACTTGAACCAAAACCTAAGAACAAGTTGACATGTATCAACTTTGAGAGTCGCGCAGTACAAGCAAGGTGCATGTTGTGTGTCGTCTCGCTCTATATGGTTCTGGTTGGCTTCAGATCACATACTGCGCGACATATTGTGTGGGTCTGTCACATGCTCGAAAACACTGGGATTTTTGTGTGACTCACCAACATTGGTGTGTGTGTGTGTATGTGTGTGTGTGTGTGTGTGTGTGTGTGTGTGTGTGTGTGTGTTTATGTGTGTGCGTGCGTGCGTGCGTGCGTGCGTGTGTGTGTGTGTGTTTGTGTGTGTCTGTGTGTCTGTGTGTGCGTGTGTGTATGTGTGTGTGTGCGTATGTGTGTGTGTGCGTGCGTGTGTGTGTGTGTGTGTGTGTGTGTGTGTGTGTGTGTGTGTGTGTGTGTCTCTGTGTCTGTGTGTGCGTGTGTGTGTGTCTTTGTGTGTGTGTCTCTGTGTGTGTGTCTGTGTGTGCGTGTGTGTGTGTCTTTGTGTGTGTGTCTCTGTGTGTGTGTGTGTGTGTGTGTGTGTGTGTGTGTGTGTGTGTGTGTGTGTGTGATGATCTGTATAATTAGCCGACAAAATACATTCATTGGGAAAACCCTCACATTGCACAAGTCATGTGATCCGCCAATACGATTAAATCACACCTGTCTCTCGACAACAGCTACAGCTCAAACATGACTAGAACAGCTGTGTAGCCGGCTTATTTTGGACTTTAGCGTAGGGCGTCGAGCGATCGCTGATAGAGTCGCATTTCTTTCAAGGTCAGTCTCACATTTATTTGTGATGCTTATCACAGAACTAAGTAAGGACACGTGGGATGATCTGTTGTCATTACTTATCACGATTCAACACTCTTCTTGCCGACTGTGTCACCAAGAACTAGTTTGCATAAGCCTAGTTTAAAACACTCGTTAACAGTTATCCCAGTGTCTTATCATCTGCCATCACTACTGGCGGGTTTTGCTTTCAACAGTAGCAGCGGAACTGCAGATTAGTTATAATCTGGTAGAACCCTTCAATCTGAACACGACGAGATCACGATAAGAATTTACCCGACAACTCAGAAGTTATCAGAAATTAATTTCATTGTTTGTGTATCACTTCTGTTCAGATAATGTCACAAAAGATTCTTTGCATACTGAATTGACAAAATGTAAATTGAAAGAAACTTCACACCAGACTATGATGTAACAGGAAACTGACCTACCAAGATTAATCAATCAATCATTCAATCAATCATTCAATCAATCATTCAATCAATCAATCATTCAATCAATCAATCATTCAATCAATCATTCAATCAATCATTCAATCAATCAATCAATCATTCAATCAATCAATCAATCAATCAATCAAATAAAACGCACTTCTTTTCCAAGAAGAATTCCAAATATCACGTCGACAGAATGTTGACATTTTCAAAACAGTCGCTCAAAAGGTTTGAACAAATCGCGTGAAGCGATATAAAAACATTTGGTCGGCCTCAAACTAAAAGATCAACACACACACACAAAACATCATCGCCGAGACTACATTAAGAAAGTCTCGGCTAGTCATACCCGAAGGCCGAGACGGGTCATGCTCGTCTCCGCGACGCATGCGAATCTCGTAATTACTTAACCCATGTTCTTTAATTCTGAGCACCATTTTAGAGTAATGTGACATATCTATTTGTTTTTAAATTCAGGGGAAGATGAGGAGTACAATGCAATTATTTTAAATATGTTAATGGCAATTCGATTTTAATGACACCTTTAATAGTAAACTAAACGAATAACTGTTAAGATTCCATTCTGAAACGCCATCCCATAGTCCTGACTGAGTCAATGATTGCTTGACCAAAACTTCAATCAATTTGATTAGTAAATGAGGTCGTGACAGCGCCGCCTCGACTTTCACTAAAAGCCGGATATGACGTCATCCAAGTAATTTATCAAATAAATTTATGAAAACATCTGGGGATATAACTTAGGAGAATTTGTGTGTAAAGTTGCATGAAGAACGGTCCCGTAGTTTTCTCCAAATCGGTATACACGCACACACACACACACACCTACACACACACACACACACACACACACACACACACACACACACACACACACACACACACACACACACACACACACACAATAAAACCCTGATCGATCGAAGCAGCTAGGTCTAAGCTGAGCCGTCTTCATTTGCATATATACTGAAATCGTTGCAACAAAACTTTCCTGTCTCTTTATACTGCTTGGCTAAGAAGAAATACTATTGACGGAATCTTGAAATTCTCAGGATAGTCGCAAAGGTCAAAGAGACTGATCAATCGAAGTCGAGTCGCTCTAAACTCAACAGTCTTCATTTGCATACATATTGAATTAAAGAAAACGAGCCTTCATTTAATCTTTATTTATTTGGTGTTTAACGTCGTTTTCAACCGTTCAAGGTTATATCGCGACGGGGAAAGGGGGTGGATGGGATAGAGCCATTTGTTAATTGTTTCTTGTTCACAAAAGCACTCCCGCAGTGGGGCACTGCGGTTATGAAATTAAAGGCCCCTCCTGTTTTTGGAACCGCAGGAGCTTTCTAGTTTGCTGTTAGGTAGATTTTTGGTTCCTCTTTCCTGTCATGCTCTCTTTTTCTTCATGAATTCTTTTCTTTTTTCTGCCTTCTTGCTCATTCACCTGTATTTTTTCCAAAAATCTCTTCTCTTGCCGCTTGTCTCGCGATTCATGTATAGTTTAATCTGTTAGTGTTCTGATGTAAGTCCAGCAGTAGATAGGTTAAGCCTATTTTAACATACTGGAAACTGGTAATCTTCCAGTAGGTATTAATTTAGTTTTACTAAAGCCTGCTGGGACACAAGTAATGGGTTAGTGCATTTGTAAACAGGAATCGCTTGACAAGTGGCCCCCTTCATCCCCCCCCTTCCTCGTCCTGATATGGCTCTGCGTAGTCGGCTGGACGTTAAGCAACAAATAAACAAACAAACAAACAAACATCACAAAAGCACTAATAAAAAAATTGCTCCAGGGGCTTGCAACGTAGTACATTATATGACCTTACTGGGAGAATGCAAGTTTCCAGTACAAAGGACTTAACATTTCTTATATACTGCTTGACTAAAATCTTTACAAACATTGACTATATTCTATACAAGAAACACTTAACAAAGGTAAAAGGAGAAACAGAATCCGTTAGTCGCCTCTTACGACATGCTGGGGAGCATCGGGTAAATTCTTCCCCCTAACCCGCGGGGGGTAGCCTTCATTTAATAACGGCTTGGCTAATATAACAATCGACAGAATCTTGACATTCTATAGGCAGTCGCTTAAAAGTTTTAAGAGACTTATCGATCACTCGAAATCGCTTTCAGCTGAGCAATCTTCATAAATATTGAAATAGTTCAAACAAATCGGTCCCGTTATATGACGGCTGACTCGCATCAAAAGTGTTATTTTTGACGACAAAAAAAGCATAGCTACAACGAATCAAAAGTAAAAAAAAGCATTGCTAAATGAGCTACTAACTGCTAACTTTGGCGCTGGTATTCAACCAGAAACAATGCTCCAACACGAGAATTCTAAAGACCACAGTATTATTCATGAATATTTTGAATCATAGAAACGACTAATGAAATAAACGTATGTAAGATAGTTGGCAGGAAAATACTATTTAAAGGTACTGAACTTGTCAAATCCAGGTGCACGGAGCCCCTGGGGCTTTTAGTCATACCTCAGGCAGCTATCCGTTAGAAGAACTACCAAGTTTTATTGACTTGCACCCAAAGAGTCAAGAACTGCGATTTTTTTACGAATTAATTTCGTACTCGGACCCGGCTGGTCTTGACCTATTTTTGGATCTAAATTTAGATCAGGTAGATCACCACATCATGCACAAAAAGACACGTCACTAGCAAACTATGTCAGACGTCATCATGAGTTTGTGTAAAACAAAATGGAGGCCGGAATCACTCAGTTGAATCGAACTCCGACCAAACAGCACGTAATACCTAGATTAATTTATGCACTCGCGTGAACAAGAAACTGTCGAGCTTCACAGATGTCGTCGTTGGGTAGTTTTGGGTTTGTTTTACTATCATAGGAGGATTTTTGAACTGTAAATGCACTCAGCTGCAACAAAAACGCAAAACGAAGGCTGTGAGCTGCACTGTGCCTTTAAGAGGTGAGCGAAAAGTATACCCTGCGCACAGACAAAAATGCCGTTAATTGGAAGGTGATTTTGTAATTATATGACCAATAATTTCTGATAATTGTAGCAACGATCGCTCAGCTGTTGTTTGTCGTAAACATGATTTTTAATCACAATAATTTCACAGTGGAATTACTAATCAGTAATTATCACCTTTGGCGCAAATATGCCGTCATACAATAGAAGCAAGAAAAGTGGCTCCATTGCTACCATAGACGGAAGCATTTCCAGCTATTCCATCGTCAACAACAACAGCTCAAGTATGAATAGACATGACAGCTCATGTGCAATTCTCTATCGGTTTGCTTTGACGATGTAAACATTGAATAAATGCGAGAAGACGATGGATACATTACAAGCTACCCTTTCTTTTGATTTCTAAAGACATCAAGTCATTTCAAAGTCCTGGAAACATGCACGATTGACACAAAATAGAACATTCATCCGTATTCAGTGTTTCCTGGACCCTGTGACTTGGTTAAATTAAGAAGTTTCGTCCAAGACAGATCATGAAATCAATCAGATGCATCGGAACAAGTAAACAATACCTATAACTGGTAAAGGGAAGAGAATTAAAACACACATAAACGCCAAAGTTTAAACAAACAAAAACGCAAAAACTCAGGTGCCAGGAGAAAAGGTTCCGTACAACTCTCGATTACTCTATTACACATGTCGTAAGCATTAAGAGCGATTACTTCCCTTTGGTTATTTGATAAACAAAAACGCATTTTAAAGCTGCATAAACATGTAACAAAGAAGGATGTGCAAAGGACTCGTTGAAAGTCTAGGCTGTGCCTAAACCTCTGTCCTGATAGCTTATGTATTCAAGAGAGTCAATCAATCAATCAATCAATCAATCAATCAAACAATCAATCAAACAATCAATCAATTAATCTATCTTCTGAGATGGTTGGATTTCAAAATACACACACAAACACACACACACACACACACACACACACACACACACACACACACACACACAGTGTGGACATAAACATACATACATACATACAAACACACACACACACACACACACACACACACACACACACACACACACACACAGCGTGGACGTACACATACATACAAACACACACACACACACACACACACACACACACACACAGCGGTGTGGACATACATACACACACACACACAGACACTCTTCGTCTCCGACGCCCTATCTGTAAATCTGCACATCTGTGACCGACACTGCCGAGGAATACTGTTATACTGATTCATTGTTTATCATAGTTTGGGAAAAGACACTAGCTGAGAGAGAGAGAGAGAGAGACTGAGAGAGAGAGAGAGAGAGAGAGAGAGAGAGAGAGAGAGAGAGAGAGAGAGAGAACGAACGATCGAACGAACGATCGAACGAACAGTCTTTATTACTCAAGGATGGAGATCTCAGGCTGACGCATAGTCTTACAATCTGTCTGTCACTGCTCAGTAAAAATAAGACACCAAATGATGACAACTAAAAACAAACAATCACAAACAGACACGAAACAGAGGCTATGGATGTCAACTTGACACTGCGAGAGAGAGAGAGTTATGGACATAGACAGAGACAGGGACAAAGAGACTGACTCGAAACAGCAGATAGTGACAGACACTGAGACAGTGAGGGATAAACGGACAGAAAGAAACAGAGACAGCTGTCAGTCTAATTGAGCACACCCACCTTCACATGCATGCACAATAAGATGACAGCAGGTCGCACAAGGTCATTCAGGCGCACACTGCAGCCTCAACACGCCTGTAAATCTCTCATTTCACTCCTGTTTTTCCTCCCTGCACGTCGATAAGGCGATAACACGCTGCCATGGAGTACACATCAAATCCAGGTCAGCTGCGCCCGTCGGAATGTCAACACGCCATCTTCATACACGCTTCAGTGTGGCAATGAACGAACACATTTAAAACATCTACCCACTGGAACGGAATTGAGAACTCTTGTGGGCGGTTCCCTGATGTCTACAGGTCTATTTCGCGGCAGCTTTCCAACTGGCTCTTGATTGCGTACAATGGTGGTATAATGGGGCGTTTAGTTCCGGGTTCAAGTTGTTCTAAATTTAGGCCATGAGTATAATTTACATGACGTGTGTTCGGAAGGACTGGGAATTCCCGTAGCCGTGCGAGTTTCAGTCTTTTGGAAGCTATAATTGTTCTTAGTGCACGCTGTATGACGGGCGCAGTGGCGTGGTGGTAATTAGACGTCGGCCTCCTAATCGGGAGGTCGTGAGTTCGAATCCCGGTCGCTGCCGCCTGGTGGTCCGATCTCCCAGGTCAACTTATGTGCAGACGGACCTGCTACTGACTTAACCCCCTTCGAACGCTATTCATGCCGATAAATCATGATAAAGAAGGATTCTTTGTGCACACACTCAGGCTACAGTTGGGGATGGAAGTTCCCCCCAAATTGGGAACATACTAAGTAAAATACGGAAGGTGACGACAAATTCTTCGATTATTGATCCGTCGCCACCCAGGCCGGCAGATAATTTTGTTGGGGTGGAATTTCTAGAGACTTAGGGCATAATATTCGCGCCACCGTCGCCACCCAGGGCAGATAATTTTGTTGGGATGGAATTTCTAGAGACTAGGGCATAATATTCGCGCAATTAGACCACGTCACTGAAGATTTGTTTGACATCAAAGGTTCGTGACGTCATCCCCTCTCTGGGGCTTTCCTCGCGCACGTGGCGTGTGTAGTTTGCACGTTTATGTGTACAAGTTAGTGTCAGTGTGTGTGTGTGTGTGTGTGTGTGTGTGTGTGTGTGTGTGTGTGTGTGTGCGTGTGTATGTGTGTGTACATGTGTTTGGGTACGTGTGTGTGTGTGTGTGTGTGTGTGTGTGTGTGCGTGTGTGTGTATGTGTGTGTGTGTACATGTGTTTGGGTAGTGGAAAGGCTCCTAATATGGACCGGCTCCTAATATGGACCACCTCCTGTTCTGACAAACTAACGGCGCTAGAGCGCTCAAAACAATTTCATTCGCTTTATTCACCCTCTATGGATGAGTTGCACATGTCAAAACAGTTACAGAAACACAAACCTCAAAACCGTTAGGCTTTTTCACTTTTTATATTTAGTCAAGTTTTGACTAAATATTTTAACATCGAGGGGGAATCGAAACGAGGGTCGTGGTGTATGTGCGTGTGTGCGTGTGTGCGTGTGTGCGTGTGTGCGTGTGTGTGTGTAGAGCGATTCAGACTAAACTACTGGACCGATCTTTATGAAATTTGACATGAGAGTTCCTGGGTATGAAATCCCCGAACGTTTTTTTCATTTTTTTGATAAATGTCTTTGATGACGTCATATCCGGCTTTTCGTGAAAGTTGAGGCGGCACTGTCACGCCCTCATTTTTCAACCAAATTGGTTGAAATTTTTGTCAAATACTCTTCGACGAAGCCCGGGGTTTGGTATTGCATTTCAGCTTGGTGGCTTAAAAATTAATTAATGACTTTCGTCATTAAAAATCTGAAAATTGTAAAAAAAAATAAAAATTTATAAAACGATCCAAATTTACGTTTATCTTATTCTCCATCATTTGCTGATTCCAAAAACATATAAATATGTTATATTCGGATTAAAAACAAGCTCTGAAAATTGAATATATAAAAATTATTATCAAATTTTTTTTTTCGAAATCAAAAAACACTTTCATCTTATTCCTTGTCGGTTCCTGATTCCAAAAATATATAGATATGATATGTTTGGATTAAAAACACGCTCAGAAAGTTAAAACGAAGAGAGGTACAGAAAAGCGTGCTATCCTTCTCAGCGCAACGAATACCCCGCTCTTCTTGTCAATTCCACGTGCACTGCCTTTGCCACGGGCGGTGGAGTGACGATGCTACGAGTATACGGTCTTGCTGCGTTGCGTTGCATTCAGTTTCATTCTGTGAGTTCGACAGCTACTTGACTAAATATTGTATTTTCGCCTTACGCGACTTGTTTCACTTTTGGCAGCGTTCACTCTAAATGTGCCGCCTAAAACGGACTCGTTTCTATCCACAGCCACAGCTTTCATAACACAAAAATGGCTATATATGACTGCTAAGGCAGTATTTGTTACATTTTAACAGTGTGTACCCCGAGTTTCTACTGCAAACAGAAAATAATAACAAAACCTCAAAGTATGTGTGAGTCCAGCTAATATGGACCACCTTCAACAAATCGAAGAAAATAAAAACTAAAGGCAATTTTAATTAATTCATTAAGAAGCTTACTAAAAAATAACCTATAACTAGCCCTCGAGATTTCAAAAAAATATAACAAATAGTCTTTTTTGTGTGGAAGTTGATAATTTCACTTATTTTCACTCTGTTTTTGATAAGCTTAGAACTTGTTTCCTGGTGTACTTCAAATAATGCTCTCATCAACCCGAAACAGCTAAATCTAAAGCACATTTGAATTAGTCTGACTTGCACACTAAGTTGTATCATGTTATTTTGAAGTATAGGGGGCTTTTTACAGTGATTCGTGAAGGCCGCTTCACTGGTCCATATTGGGCGCCCAGGCTCCTAATATGGACCATTTGTGATTTTTTCTGTATTTAATTTTTGCTGAAGGTCTATCAAAGCTATTTCACTCTAATTAGGCCTTATTGTTCAACTAAGAGAGAAGGACTACCAACCACAAAATGAAACTTCTTCGCAAGAAAACAAGCTAGTTATCAGCAATAAACAAAAAGTGGTCCATATTAGGGGCCCTTCCCCTACGCGTGTGTGTGTGTGTGTGTGTGTGTGTGTGTGTGTGTGTGTGTGTGTGTGTGTGTGTGTGTGTGTGTGTGTGTAGAATGTGTGTTGATGTCTGTCTGACTATTTACGTGCGAGTATGTGCTTTGTGTGCATGGATTATGTGTGTGTGTGAGTGAGTGAGTGTGCTGTGTGTGTGTGTGTGTGTGTGTGTGTGTGTGTGTGTGTGTGTGTGTATGTGTGTGTGTGTGCGTAGAGCGATTCCCAGAAAACTACTGGACCGATCATGAGAGTTCCTGGGTATGATATCCCCAGAATTTAGTTTGTTTGTTTGTTATAAAATTAAATGTCTTTAATGACGTCATATCCAGATTTTTGTGAAATGTGAGGCAGCACTGTCACGCCCTCATTTTGCGATTGAAAGTTTAGTCAAGCAATTTTCGACGCACACACACACACACAC
>NC_090255.1:13908725-14033725 GCF_037325665.1 Littorina saxatilis | reverse complement strand
GCTCTCTCTCTCTCTTTACCTCTATCTCTCTCTCTCTTTCTCTTTCTACCTCTCTCTCTATATATATATATATCTCTCTCTTTCTCTTTCTCTCTCTACCTCTATATCGCACCGCAACGACGCTGGTTGTCCGGCCTATAATGGCTATAGAAAGTACAAGGACTGTTGCAATGCAATGTTGGAGCGATAGCGGTATTGCCAATGCTCTTATCGCTGACCCCATATTTCCCTTGTTGTTTTATCACTCCCTTGAAGGACATGTGCGATACCAAGCAACATAACCATTTTCTCTTCCGGCCTAGCGTTCCTTTAAAAGGGGCTTTTGCATTTTCCTCTTTGTAGGATGCCGAGTTGCTGACATACACTCGTGGACCGAGACAGCGCTTGTCTGTGCTCGTGTTTGTGTGTGTGTGTGTGCGTGCGTGCGTGCGTGCGTGCATGTGTCTGTGCGGTGTACGTGCGTGCGTGCCAGAGTGCACGCACGTACGTGTGTGTGTGTGTGTGTGTGTGTGTGTGTGTGCCAGCGTGCGTGTGTGTGTGTGTGTATGCGTGTTTGTGTATGTGTGTTCCACTGCCTTCTCTCTCTCTCTCTCTCTCTCTCTCTCTCTCTCTCTCTCTCTCTCTCTCTCTCTCTCTCTCTCTCTCTCAAGTAAATAATTATGTGATAATATTACATCATTGCTTGATATTCACTGCATTTTGAAATGTCTTTTTTAATTGTTTGACATGTTAATTACATACATTGTATTGTAATTAACTTAACTTCTATTTCTTCTTGTTATTAATCGAGTTACCCTCAATGGGCGAGGGCCGGACGAAAAAAAGCATGTATACTTTGCTTATTCTGTTACCCTCGATAAATAAATAAAGTTCAAAGTTCAACACCCCTGCGCACGAAAAAGATCCCAAGTTCACAGCGAAAGTCTCATGGCTTGAAGAACACGAAGACACGCATGTATCATCTCTTAATATGATCGTAGTTTGTTACTTTGACGAGACAAACCCAATGCTGGTGTGTCGAAGAAAACAGCCTATCTTTAGCGTATTACCAATACCTGTCCCAATATAGGCCAACAGGTCTAATAGGACGTTAAACCCTAATAGTCAGTCACCCTCTTTCTCTCGCTCTTTCTCTGTCTGTCTGTCTGTCTCTGTCTGTCTGTCTGTCTGTCTGTCTGTCTGTCTGTCTCTATCTTTCTCTCTCTCTCACTCTCTGTCTCTCGCTGTGTCTATCTCTCTCTCTATGTCTCCCTCTCTCTCTGTCAATCTCTCTCTCTCTCTGTCTGTATGTCTGTCTGTCTGTCTGTCTCTGTCTCTCTCTGTGTCTCTCTCTCTCTCTCTCTCTCTCTCTCTCTCTATGATACGGCAATGTCCTTATCCTTGTAAAATAAAGTTCCATCATCATCGTCATCCACTCCGCCCCCCCCCCCCCCCCCCCCTCTTTCTCTATTTCCCTCCCCACTTTGTTTTGTCGAACCGAGATGTGGTACTGTCTTTCCTTCTCTTTGCTGACTTTCTTCTTTCTTTCTCTGTCATCTCTCCTTTTATTTGCTAACGAAGACCTTGGGTACCGGCACATGTTCTTTTATTTAATTGTCCATGTTTCTGGCTGTATTGTTGTCGTGTGCTTGACTGAACGTAACAGAGCAGGTTGGTGTTTAATCACGCTTTTTGTGTCACATGACTTGCGGCTGTGTGCGTTCAAAACTTGTTTGTGTATGTGCTGTCACCAACAGTATTGCTGGAGACTTGAGATTGAGAGATTGAGGCGAGTCTGTGTGCGTGGGTGTGTGTGTGTGTGTGTGTGTGTGTGTGTGTGTGTGTGTGTGTGTGCGAGCATGTGTGTGTGTGTGTGTGTGTGTGTGTGTGTGTGTGTGTGAGTGCGTCTGGCGATTCAAAAAACAACAACTACCGGATCATGCGCATGCAGGTTGACGAGTTGAGGTAATTGTTCTTTGCTACTGGTGACAAGTGGGGGTCAGCTCATTCGGACGCATGTTTTAATACAGTCTTTAGAGGAGAAACTGGCCACAAAGCACCCAGTACATGACAGAGAGATAGTAAAATCACCACAATCAAAGAAAATACCACGATCATTCAATAAATATGGTAATATCAAAATTTACTGTGAAAATGCCAAACGGGAACGCACACTAGGAGCGTTTTTGCCGACTTGCCTCACGTTCTATATTGTTGATAACAATCGTGTCTGTCCTGGGTTTTTTCAAATAGTATCTAATAAAACTGATGCATTTTTTAAAATGTTGCCACTTATTGTTGTCTTTTTGAAATGAGAGTGTGTTCCGAGGCGTAACCTGCATACGACTGATGTCACACTTAGGGTAGGCCCTACCTCACTTCGATCAGCGTATCACTCCAAATGAGCTTCAAAGTAGAAAAGCAGATACACTACCCAAACAATGCATACAAAATTTATAATCAATGAAATTTACTTCTTGTATAAAATATTGCAATCAAATGTGTCCACGCTGTCACACATGGAACGCATGTTACCTTCGACTTTCGATTCAAAGTAACTCCACTCACACTGAATAACCATCGGAACGCAGATAACGAACTGATTCGGACACATGGATGCTATTATACACACATTTCAACTGTGTTGTTATGCGATTAACAGCCACAAACAAACAAATGTGCGCCGTCACGTCGCCACGGAGGGAGGAACTCAGGTTACCATTGTTTCCGATACCGGTCTGATAAAAATCATCGTTTTTCCCGAGTGAAGGCTCTTTGACAGATCTGGTGAGTTGCAAACTGTCTATAAATGTTTCATTTAAGTCAAATGCATACATTCTTGTCGATATCGTTGCCTTTGGGTTCATAAATAAAGTCAATCGTCGTGTTGTCCCAAAGTGACTTCTGTCGGCATAGAACTTACTGTGCTTCGATCATTGACTGAGAAGAATCTTCCAATGACACTAGTTCATTTCACTACACGACTGCAGATCTGCAAGGAAACTTATGGCAGGGGAAATTACCTGAAGACGAATAAGCGGAGTAACTGTTCTTCAACGGATTGCTCTCACTGATCACAGGCGGAAGGTATCGTTCACTGGACCACAACTATCATAGAAACCGGACTAAATGCTCAATCTGCTGTCATTTCGCAACTGAACATTGTTTTTTTCTTTAACTTTTTGGTTAACATTGTCATTGAAACGGCAACCCAAAAGAGTGTTTCAGCTGTTTCAAGACACGGGCTAAAGGCCCTGTCATATTTGCGTTATGCAGGGTGTCACACTTGCCTTACGCTTATGCCGTCACCTCTGCGCATGAGCTTATGTCAAAATCATAAGCTTTGGCCCAGTTCTAGTCTCTATGTAGATTTCATAACGCGGAGCAAGTTGACCAATCAGGAGAGGCCAGGGACCGCCGCGGTTGAACCAGTGAAATACAGAAATCCAACACAATCGAGTTTAACTATAGTTCATTGCATGACTTGATTTGGCAGATGATGCATTTTCCCTCGTCATTCTGTAAAGGTATCATAATAATGGCTTAGGCCAACAACAAAAAATAGTCTGTTTACGGTAACATAGGCAAATAAAATAGGGTCGGTAGGTCGGGATTTTTTTTTTCTCCACAAAACCATATTTTTAAGTTATTTGGCCAAAAAACAAAGAATTTTTTTGTTCTTTCTTTTTTTTTCTCCCCAAATGCCAAAAAAAAGTCTAGGGTCGCGCGAAAAAATAGGGTCGGTCGGGATACTGTAAACAGACTATTTTTTGTTGTTGGCCTTAGCTAAAGAAATCTAATGCATAATATTAAACAGACTGACCTCTTTAGTGATATTTTTTTACCCCCAAAGCATTAGTTTTGAAGTAGAAGTGGCTTTTACATACACCCGCTACTGACACGTAAACGCATGCACGAGTATATACGCACGGACGCATACGCAGTCCGCATGTAAGTACGCAAATGCACGCATGCAATTAGATGCATACACACGCATGCATACACTCGCACGTATGCGCACGCACGCATAAGCGCATATGTTCACAGGCGCTCTTAAAAACCCCACAAATTTGAACATCAAACAGAAACATTTCAGTCATATTCTAGTCATAAGTCGGCTTGCCATACTTTTCGTACACGGCGAAGACTAAAACCCTACTTCACCCCTCTGTTTTGTTTGCTTCATTATCACAACGCAATACATCTATAAGAAAGAAGACTAAACAAAGATAAAACATTTTAAAAAAAACTACAGCGCTAGGCACAAAAATGTCAGGTACACTCAATGCAAGTGTTCGAATTGTCGTGGCGGGTAAACTTCGAAGCTATCGCTCAATTCACTCAATAACCACGCGTACGCGATAACAACAGCTAAATCAGTTGTGTCATCTACTTGTTAAATCTCTACATTTAGCAATGATCATTAATATTCAAGGTTCCATAGGCAGTGTCGTCTGCTGCAGACATTTTTTCAAGGTCATGTCAACTTCCGGTATGGAAGGCGATTTGAGTCAATATTGCGGAGCAGCTAATTTCGAGCGAAGATTTAACGTTCTTCCGACACATGTACAAAAGCGGATTTGTTTGCTATAACTTTATCACTCCCTTGTTATTCTAAAACCGTGCAGTTTAAAAATTTGATTGTATTAGTTTAACCTTTAATTTCGAAATTCTCAGACTAGAAGGAGATGCCAGATTGTTCTCAGAGAAAACCACGTTCACAAACATCTTGGTGTACTGATTCAGAGCGACTGCAAATGGGAATCACATGTTCAGTCAATTATATCAAAAGTACGTGTTTTCGGTCCTATAAGTATCGCCTTAGCCGAAAGGCACTTGAACTTACGTATAAATCTTTTATTATTCCCCATTTTGATTTTTCTGACGTCATTTGGGACAATTGTTCTGACAGATTAGCTACTTTATTAGAAAACTTGCATCTTGATGCCATAAGAACCATTATAGGTGCAGTTCGTGGCACGAGTCATCAAAAATTGTACGATGAATCAGGATTTACAACACTGAAGGAGAGGCGAAAAAGACACAAATTGATTTTGTATTTCAAATTAGTTAATGCACGCGTACTTACTAGAACGTCTGCCTCCTCTCGTTGCTTCTGTGAACCCTTACCATAGACGAAGACCACTCGACAGACAGACTCCCCACTCTCGAACTGAACAGTATAAAAAGTCATTTTTTCTGTCTTCGACTTCCTTGTGGAATGAGCTTCCAGATACTGTAAAACAACTTGATTCTATTGGGTTATTTAAAAAACGTATTAGTTCTGATGATTCTGTTGTTCCCTCGTATAGATACACATCTGATCGAAAATCAGAAATTATCCATTGCAGACTTAGATTGGGAATCTGCAATCTAAATAGTGATCTATTTGACAGACATTTAATTCCCGACCCGTCATGCTTCTTCTTCTTCTGCGTTCGTGGGCTGAAACTCCCATGTACACTCGTGTTTTTGCACGAGTGGAATTTTACGTGTATGACCGTTTTTTACCCCGCCATTAAGGCAGCCATACGCCGCTTTTGGAGGAAGCATGCTGGGTATTTTCGTGTTTCTATAACCCACCGAGCTCTGACATGGATTACAGGATTTTTTCGTGCACACTTGGTCTTGTGCTTGCTTGTACACACGAAGGGGGATAAGTCACTAGCAGGTCTGCACATAAGTTGACCTGGCCGGGAGATCGGAAAAATCTCCACACTTAACCCACCAGGCGGCCGCGGCCGGGATTCGAACCCTCGACCTTCCTACCACCCCGCCACAGCGCCCGTCGACCCGTCATGCACTTGTGGTTATCCTGTTGAAAATGCGGAGCACTATATTTTTCATTGCCTCTTATCTCTTCAAATACGTGAAGTCACCTTGTCAACACTGTCCAACTATGATTTGCTAACCGCTGATGATTTTCTGTATGGCAATAGAGACAAGTCAGACAGCGAAAATGCATTGATATTTGACCAGTTATTTAGGTTTATCTCATTAAGCAAACGTTTTGAATAATGAATGCATTTATCTCATCCATGTTCGAAACGACCATGTGCAATACTGTTTACATTTTCTTGTTCTGGTAGTATTCTATTTTCTACCATGTGGAAGTCATTGTATGCGTGTGTGTGCGAGTGAGTGTGCGAGTGCGTGTGAGTACTGATGTTAGTTTAGCATTGTGTTTTTACATTTTGTCAAGTTTTGACTGAATGTTTTAACACAGAGACGAGGGTCGTGGTGTATGTGTGTCTGTCTGTGTGTGTGTGTGTGTGTCTGTGTGTGTGCAGAGCGATTCAGAGTAAACTACTGGACCGATCTTTATGAAATTTTACATGAGAGTTCCTGGGTGTGATATCCCCACACGTTCTTTTCATTTTTTCGATAAATGTCTATGATGACGTCATATCCGGCTTTTTATATTAAATTGATTGACATTTTTGTAAAGCAATCTTCGACGAAGGCCGAACTTCGGTATTGCATTTCAGCTTGGTGGCATAAAAATTAATTAATGACTTTGGTCATTAAAAATCTGAAAATTGTAATAATTTTTTTTTTAATATAAAACGATCCAAATTTACGTTCATCTTATTTTACATCATTTCCTGATTCCAAAAACATATAAATATGTTATATTTGGATTAAAAACAATGTCTGAAAATTAAAAATATGATCAAAATTAAATTTCCGAAATCGATTTAAAAACAATTTCATCTTATTCCTTGTCGGTTCCTGATTCAAAAACATATAGATATGATATGTTTGGATTAAAAACACGCTCAGAAAGTTAAAACGAAGAGAGGCACAGAAAAGCGTGCTATGCAGCACAGCGAAACCACTACCGCGCTAAACACAAACAGGCTCGTCAGTTTCACTCCGTTTTGCACAAGCGGCGGACTACGGACATTGTGAAAAAATGCAGTGCGTTCAGTTTCATTCTGTGAGTTCCACAGCTTGACTAAATGTAGTAATGGTAATGTAGTAACCATAATTCACCATTATTATTTGACATTATTTCAAACTTGTTATATTACAATCGTCCGCCACATTTCATTTGCTTTTAAGAGTACGCTCATAAGCCTAGCTTGTTGTGCTCCATGTTCCTTATTTCATGTATGCAGCAATAGTCCAATGAAATTTACTGAATAAACTTGTTTAAACCAATTGATTGTTCGTCTTTGCACGGGGAGTTGCCCGATTGCAGTGTTGCTCTCCTCAAGCACCATTGTCGGACAACCGCGTTAATCCGACAGAAAATGTGATTATCCGTAGAAGAATGCTCACATTATGTTTGGATTCTGAAGCATATGTGTGGTGATCGTTTTTTAAATGAATCCATTAAAGGCCAAGATACACGATCGGTTTCGCACGCAAGAATGCTTGCCACACCATGCTCCTGAGACGAGGTGAAGGTCGGTTCACCTTTTATGGCGCGAATATCAAAGACGTGAGAGGAGAAGGCTAAAATAATCAGAGGTTATGTTAGCCGACATCAGACCTTGGCGCGACGACAATGGACGTTCTGTACTTTGTATGAAGAAAAATGAAAATGAGTACTAGTACAACGTGTTCTTGAGGTTAGAACCGCTTCATTTTGATTATCTCCTGGAAGCAACAAAACCACTACAACAGACACAGGCAAGCAACTCAACTTCTGAACGACTGATGGTCACTCATCGGTTTCCTGCTTTACACTAGGGCCTACGTCTTTGTATGTTTCTTTGCGTCTTGGATCCGTCGCGATATAACCTTCGTGGTTGAAAACGACGTTAAACACCAAATAAAGAAAGAATGCGTCTTGGATCAGTGCCATGTTTGCCCTTTGCTCAAACCTAGATTTGCATTGTGATAAAAATAACAAGAGGCGAAGCCATCAAGGCTCACGTAAGAAATCGACAAACAGTAACACAAACTCAATCACTCCGTCACACATACAGAAACACACACACACACACACACACACACACACACACACACACACACGCACACACACACACACACACACACACACGCACACACACACACACACACACACAGGGGCGGATCTGGGTTTTGAAAGGGGGGGTGCAAAGTTCTTTTTTTTTGTTTTTGTATCTTATCAGCGAAGGCGCAAAGCGCCGAACCGATGGCGCGAAGCGCCGAGCATGCTAGGGGGGTCCGGGGGCATGCCCCCCCGGAATTTTTTTTTAACAAGAAGAGCAAACGCTCGATCGAGTCACTTTCGCAGTTCTGAATATTATATGAGGCATCAGATGGACAGGAAGAAATTGCTATTCACAACACAATGAGTCACGTTCACATAAAATTTGAGCCCGGTCACTTTTATAGTTTCCGAGAAAAGCCCAACGTTAAGTTGTGTGTTGCCGAACAGAAAAGGCTAGTTATCTCCCTTGTTTTTCTGATAACGTTCGTAAAAGGCTACAGATGTAAATACTTTGATGTAAAGAATAATCCTACAAAGTTTCAATCACATCCGATGAACTTTGTCAAAGATATAAAATGTCTAATTTTTCCTTTGACGCTGACCTGTGACCTTGAAAAAGGTCAAAGGTCAACGAAACCATCGTTAAAGTGTAGAGGTCATTGGAGGTCACGACTAAACAAAATATGAGCCCGATCGCTTTGATAGTTTCCGAGAAAAGTCCAACGTTAAGGTGGTGTCTACGGACGGCCGGCCGGACGGCCGGCCGGACGGCCGGCCGGACGGACGGCTGGCCGGACGGCCGGCCGGACAGACTAACACTGACCGATTACATAGAGTCACTTTTTCTCAAGTGACTCAAAAAAATCGAGGCCCATTTTAAATTAAGTTCTCAGCTCATATGGAAGCATAAGGTGACCCTAGAAACCGAAATTGGGAGACCTCCCGCCCCCAGGGCAGATTACAAAAAGAAAAGGGGGGGGGAGGGGAGCTAATTTGTGAAAAAGTATAAAAGGAATCAAAAACTGTATACATGTATTTAGTTAATACCCCAAAAATTGTATAGTATATACAATGTCAGACCCTAAAGAAAGTTTGTTAGTCATTGCTTAGGCAAAACAAAGCAAAATAGTCTGTTTACGGTATCCCGACCAACACTATTTTTCCCCCGCCGACCCTAGACTTTTTTTTTGCATTTGGAGGAAAAGAAAAAGAAAAAAAATCAATTTTGTTCCTGTTTTTTTGCAAAATAATTTAAAAAGATGGTTATAAAAAAAAAATTAAGAAAAGCCGACTTACCGACCCTCTTTTTGTGTGCCTATGTTACTGTAAACAGACTAAAAGGTACATCACAAACAACACACCAGGGATGCTACTCCACCCCTTAAAAATAGCCATGAGTCATAGGTGTGACGTTTGAATCTTTTAGCTAAATAAAACCATAGGCAATTGATCGGAAATATCAGGAAAAATCTTAACAAGTTTATTATTTGTTTGCTTGGACCAATCCTCTTGCCGAAGAGTTTTACAGTAAAAATTGATTTTACGTCAAAAATATCACAGGAATATCGAATGTTGAGGTAAGGCTGGGATAGCCAAGTTCAAGAATAACGGAAGGTGACTGTTGAATCTTTTTGAAAATGTATAAAAATATAGATGGTAGGCAATTCAAAATTAAAAAAGGACTCTCGGAGCATGGACTTAATGAGTCAAAAATTAAAGAAGGCTCTATGAGCCGAAGTACATGTTTTGTCTATTGTCTTTTTTTATTTTGAATTGCCGACCATCTATATTTTGATACAACTTTGGACCCTCTTTGTACGGAGAGAGTTGGCAATTGTTAATCACATTCTCTCATCTCATTGACTCTCCTTCGGCTCCTTGGTAACATGCGTTCCCGTCTCTGCCAGGATTGGACACAGCAGCAGATAACCGGTAAATATGTAACAGGCATAAATGGCAAAATAGCTCGCCTCGCCTGATAATATATGAGACAACTGTTCTATTACAAAGTCTTTCTTGGGAGGCTTGGCTAATTTACTCGCTCGTTTTACACGGGGTTCCATCGTTTTCTTTTCTAATCAGAAAACCTTGCTCCTCAGTTTGTTGACCTTCTGCCGAAATTCCGCTTCACGAGGGGTTGGGGAGGATGACGACTTTGATGCTTTACATCCTATGTCCTCCAGGATCGCCTGAATGTCATCTAAAAAAGAAAACACACACACAAAACACACATGAAATAACATAACCTTAACAAGTTATAACCTGGAAGAAATTAAAACACTTGTAATTAGATCACAAAATGAAAATAAACAATAGCGTAGGAAGGCAGGCCAGAAATGAAGTGTATTAGCAACTATGGATACGATGTGGAACAATGATGTAATTGACCTTGTTTGGTACTGAATGGGTGAGGCCATTAGGACAACAGTACCAGGTAAACTCCTCACACACCATGCCTCTAACAGGATATGTTTCCCATCTTTACGTGTGGGAACTATACGTACAATTTCATCCATCCATGCATCCGCCCTATACAGCTTCTTCTTCTTCTTCTTCTGCGTTCGTGGGCTGAAACTCCCACGTACACTCGATTTTTTGCACAAGTGGAATTTTACGTGTATGACCGTTTTTACCCCGCCATTTAGGCAGCCATACGCCGCTTTCGGAGGAAGCATGCGGGGTATTTTCGTGTTTCTAAAACCCACCGAACTCTGACATGGATTACAGGATCTTTTTCGTGCGTACTTGGTCTTGCGCTTGCGTGTACACATAAAGTGGAAGTCACTTGCAGGTCTGCACATAAGTTGACCTGGGAGATCGGAAAAATCTCCACACTTAACCCACCAGGCGGCCACGACCGGGATTTGAACCCTCGACTGTGACCTTCTGAGTTAAGAGACCGACGTCTTACCACCCCGCCACAGCGCCCGTCACCCTATACAGCAATTATCAACTATGTAATGGATGGGTTTAAACATTTTTTGATGTCAGGGTGTTCTTCATGGTTAAAAATCTCTTACCTGGTTGAACAATTTGTGCATCAGGCGACAGGTCGGTGCTGGCTTCATTTGTAGCTACCCTTTGCGATAGTGGCTTCTTTCCACTAGCAACCTGCAAATGCACAGCTCTTTAACTGACAAACTCAACTTTAAAGCACAGCTTAAAACCAACACCCAGTCACAAAATGAAACAATTCTCCCAATTTCATGGCATTGGTCTTAGGCCACACAAAAAAGTGTATGTTTCTGGTAAGGCAAAACAAAAAATAATCTGTTTACGGTATCCAGACCAACCCTATTTTTTTCCCACCGGCCCTAGACTTTTTTGGGGCGTTAAAAAATAAAATAAAAATTAAATTAAAATATTTAGATGGCTAAAATACAAAAATAAAAAGCCGACCTACCGACGCTATTTTTGGGGGGCCTATGTTACCTTAAACAGACTTTTTTGTGGCCTAACATGACTAAAGGTGGAGATTTTTTTTATAAACTTTCTTTTTTAAACCATCTTTTTAACTTATTTTGTCGAAAAACAGGAAAACAATCGATTTTCGAATACCTCTTTTATTTTTGAAAATGCAAAAAAAAAGTCTAGGGTCGTCGGGAAAACATAGGTAGGGTCGGGTGACCAGAAACATACAACGTTTTTGTTGTTGACGCCGACCCTATACTTTTTTTTTGCCATTTGGGGCTGTTTTTCGGCAAAATAAGTTAATCATATCATCTTAATCAAGACGTCGATCCAAAATAAGTAACTACTTTTTTTTGTTGGCCTTATCATTTTTTTGACGCTAAATGCAAACAGGCATTATTTGATGGGAACGATGCTGGTTTTTTTAATTCTTACATCAGCCTCAAACTTGTCATTACTGCATTTAATAGTGTGCTTCTTTGGTTTGCAAAAACCTAAAACCAATAAATAAATAACCTTCTGTGGTGGATTGGGCACTGCAAACAATGTCGGGACAGCATTCCACACAAGTGATCCCCTCTCTGAAGGATTGTTTTACTGGTTGGCCTCAAAGTGATCAGTACAAAGCTTGAGACCTTGAACATCAGCTGGCTGCAGCTTTTCAAAGTCCTCTCGCCTTGTAAATTGCATCCATATTCTGCACCTAGTTTGACAATAAAAACAACAATGTTATTGTTAAACTAAGCAAAAAGGAAAGACAAAAAAATCTAAATCAGATCTTCAGTCTAAATCTAACGCTCTGCCTAAACGCAAAACGGATGAGTGATGTACCTTTGTACTGTAGTTTTCCCGTAAGCAAGGTTTGATAAAGGATTCGGCAAATATGCCCACGGGTAGTTTGTCATCAAGTGTAAACTGTTGTTTTGCACTGACTGCTGACTCACACTCACAGTCGTAAGTACTCACTCGCTGACGCTGTAGTCTACTGAGTGAGTTGACTCGAGCCATTGCATTCTCATTCTGAAGAAGGTAAACCTGATGAAATAATCACTGCACAACCCACCTTTTTTATATTTAGTCAAGTTTTAACTAAATATTTTAACATCGAGGGGGAATCGAAACGAGGGTCGTGGTGTATGTGCGTGTGTGCGTGCGTGTGTGCGTGCGTGTGTGCGTGTGTGTGTGTGTGTGTGTGTAGAGCGATTCAGACTAAACTACTGGACCGATCTTTATGAAATTTGACATGAGAGTTCCTGGGTATGAAATCCCCGAACGTTTTTTTCATTTTTTTTGATAAATGTCTTTGATGACGTCATATCCGGCTTTTCGTGAAAGTTGAGGCGGCACTGTCACGCCCTCATTTTTCAACCAAATTGGTTGAAATTTTGGACAAGTAATCTTCGACGAAGCCCGGACTTTGGTATTGCATTTCAGCTTGGTGGCTTAAAAATTAATTAATGACTTTGGTCATTAAAAATCTGAAAATTGTAAAAAAAAAAAAAAATTTATAAAACGATCCAAATTTACGTTTATCTTATTCTCCATCATTTGCTGATTCCAAAAACATATAAATATGTTATATTTGGATTAAAAACAAGCTCTGAAAATTAAATATATAAAAATTATTATCAAAATGTTTTTTTCGAAATCAATTTAAAAACACTTTCGTCTTATTCCTTGTCGGTTCCTGATTCCAAAAATATATAGATATGATATGTTTGGATTAAAAACACGCTCAGAAAGTTAAAACGAAGAGAGGTACAGAAAAGCGTGCTATCCTTCTCAGCGCAACGAATACCCCGTTCTTCTTGTCAATTCCACGGGCACTGCCTTTGCCACGGGCGGTGGAGTGACGATGCTACGAGTATACGGTCTTGCTGCGTTGCGTTGCGTTCAGTTTCATTCTGTGAGTTCGACAGCTACTTGACTAAATATTGTATTTTCGCCTTACGCGACTTGTTCTTCTTTAGGGAACTTGTGGAAAGTTTTCCCGAAGCAGCTCTGTTTGTAACGGGCGTTCTTGCAACCAAAAGCCGAGCATAATTCCCCACCACCTCGCACGCGATCGGTACCTACGCGGTTCGCCATTTTGTTTTCGCCGCCAGCATGTGACTAAGGACGATAACCCACAAACACTTTTTCGCATTTTCTTCGCAAGTTCCACGTCTTCCTTATGTACAGTGTTTGATAGCGGTTCGCAAACGAACATTCGTCCAAATGATGGTTAAAAACAACCTGCAGCGGACGGCAGCTGAAAATTAAAGGTACATATAAACTCGGAGGCAAAAGAAACGCAAATAAAGGATGCGTTAATTAAACCTTTCACAGCTGTTCAAGGGGCTTCATTTCTGCTACTCTAGCTGCAGGCTATCTTTAGCACCCATCCTTTCCCCACAGCAGAGATAACACAGCAGCTAGTAGCTCTCTCAGAAGGCCAATCTCCCAGTATAGCGCGGAAGCAGTTGGGTATAACAGGCAATCGAGCTTAACAGTGTGCTGGCTGCAGCTGTTGGTAGACAAACTATTCCCTCTGCTGAGCTATTTTTAACTCACACTAAAACACAAGCTGGGAACAGCCGTGCTTTATGGACTTGAAATAAAAAGAAAATAATGTTACTAGCATGTTCTGCACGTGTTGTTTTAGCGGTCTTATCTTGTCAGAACCGTGTTTGCCGTTATCTGGGTCACACGTGAGGTCTTGTTGACGGGGATCCCAAACCGTCATGGGGACCACTTTCAGCACATGCACAATGTGGAAAAGCAGCTTTTCGTGTTCAGTGTTCAGGCAAGCTGTACTGTACTCACAAAACTGTTACAACATTCATTTCTAAGACACAGGCGCGATGCCGAGACTATCACCAGATCAGCGCCAACAGGCGATCGGGAGACTTGATGCCAGACAATCAGTTCAGCAAGTTGCTAGGGCATTTGGAGTAAATGTCACCACGGTTTATCGCCTGCAGCAACGTTTTCATGCCACTAACAGAACCTGCGACTTACCAGGACGTGGCAGACCCCGGGTAACAACAGCCCGACAAGATCGCCATCTTGTCCATCAACACCAGCGAGATGCATTCGAAACTGCCGCCAACACATCCCGTAACACATTTGGGGTGCATGGACAACCCGTCAGTGCCAGAACTCTACGCCGACGCCTTGGTGGGCAGAACCTGGTAAATCGGCGTCCTGCTCGACGTCCTGTCTTGACAGCTCAGCATCGCGTGGATCGTCTAGCCTGGGCCCAGCAGCATGCCCACTGGCGCCATCGGGACTGGCGGAGGGTTCTTTTTTCGGACGAGAAGCGCTTTTGCCTGGAACCTGGCGATGAGCGTGTCCGGATCTGGCGAAGACCTGGACAGCGGTTTGCTAACAATAACATCCTGCAGCATGATCGATGGGGAAGTGCCAGCGTCATGATATGGGGCGCCATTGGTGTCAATTAGCGAGTGTGACCTGTCGTCTTTCAGAACGTCGGCCAAGGTCGTGGGAATGGTGTCAATGCAGACCGCTACATCAATCAAGTCCTGCGTCCCTATGTGGTTCCATTTGTCCAGAGGTACCGGAACTGCCTGTTCCAGCAAGACAATGCCCGTCCCCATACTGCACGTGCTACCCAGGACAGGTTGCGTCACAACAGCGTGAACATTCTGCCTCATCCTGCTCGATCTCCGGATCTCAACCCAATCGAACACTTTTGGGACATCATGCAAAGAAGGATTAATGGAGACCCCGCACAGCAGCAGAACTGCGTGCTGCCGTGACCCAGGTGTGGGCTCAGGTCCCTCAGCAGCAAATTATTTACCTCGTCCTCTCCATGTACCGGAGGTGCGCCACAGTCATCAACGCCCAGGGAGGAGCAACACGCTATTGACTTTCAACCGTCTTCAAACAGTGTTTAGTGGAACATGGCACTTTCGACGTTATTAATCATGAATTACTATTAAGAAAATTAGTTGAATATAGAATGTCACCCCAAACCTTATGCCTGCTCTCCTCTTTCTTAGCCGGGCGAGAGCAGTCTGTCTGCGTTAATTCAACCGTATCCAGCAAAAGACCTGTGTTATACGGGGTTCCCCAGGGTTCTGTCCTTGGACCACTACTCTTTTCCCTGTATATTAATGATCTTCCTCTTAGTATTAATGATGACTGCGAACTCTTTGCTGACGATACGACCCTACACACTACTGATAAAAAATTAGACAAAGTTTATTCATCGTTGCAGAACAGTGTAGATGATCTCATTCATTGGACGGAATATAACCACATGAGTCTTCACCCTAAAAAGACCAAATACATGTTAATAACAACAAGACAAAAGCGACAAAACATACGAAACAATCCTCATTCCATATTAATTGGTAACGACGCAATAGAGGAGGTAGGAGATCATAAAGTTTTGGGAGTAAATATCGATAATAATTTGTCTTGGGCCCATCATGTTCCAGACCTGTTTACACTACACATTGAGCGTAGTAAACTACGAATTTGAATAATATACTACGCAACTACGCAAGTCTGTCGTTTTCTACGCAAACGGTATTTAAAAAAAAAAATTTTTTTTTTTTTTTTTCGTCTTTACACCTGTTCCTTGTCCTGTTGTGCTCTCACACCGCCCCGTCCCTGCACGCAAACGGTATTGTTTCGGCTACGCATATCACAATCCGTAATTTTCTTCATCTCCCTTGACCGATCCATTTTCCAATCCATGTTTTCGGCCAGCAGTCGTTTGCTGCGTGCAGCGCGTAAAGCGCCCACGGGCGTTGCGTTGTACCTTGTTAATGCCGAATAGGCTTCTCCAAGCAAATGCCGGGCACAACTGAAAGCGTTACTGCCAAACCATGCGGGCGTTTCGACACAATGGCTGAACGCAGAGCACACGAAAGTGAAGATGAGAACTGTGAAGAAAATGACTCCGAAAGGCCACCGACCAAAAAGAAAAAGACGAGCAATGCGCCGAACCAAGTCTTTCTGCCAAAATATCATCAGGACTACCCATGCCTTGTCTTCGCGGAAAGGAAAACATCATGCTCATTGCACTGTCTGCAATTCCCATTTTTCCGTCAGTCAATCAATACATGTGGTAAAAAGTAGCAATCATTGTTCTTGTTGTTGTGATAGGTCGACGAAAATTTCTACACATTCAAATTACAAAACTACACATTTGCCTCATTTTGCTCTCAGAAAATACACATGCAATGTTTTAGGGGTAAACAGGTCTGAGTGCTGATCTAGAAAGTGTTTAATTCTATTTAACTGATATATTTTTCTCGACATTGTTTTACATACCGACCGAACAATAATTTATTGTTCGGTCGGTATGTAAAACAATGTCGAGAAAAATATATCAGTTAAATAGAATTAAACACTTTCTAGATCAGCACTCAAGGTTATTATACTTTAAGCGCATATATACAAACCATCACAGATTATTGTTCAACCATCTGGGACTCTGCCAGTGCTAATATTTTAAAACCATTGTATAGTTTACATAGGCGAGCGCTGAAACTAATTTTACTGAAACAATCCAGTCTTGTATTTGATGATTATAAGAAACTTAAGATTCTCCCATTAAAAGAAAGATTTAAATTAAATGAAGGCGTGCTCCTTCACAAAATACTTTCCGGTCGTGCACCACGAACTTTCGTTGCAAACTTTAAAGTCAAACGAAACCGAAAGTTTAACGTCCCAATTCCAAGGATAGATCTCTTCAAATCAAGCTTAGCCTATTCTGGTAGCGTCCTGTGGAATTCTCTCCCGGAATTTGTGAGAGTCCCAATGAGTCTCAATACTTTCAAAAAACACCTTTCACTGTATTTAATGTTAAAATTACGAAAAATCACAGTGATGGAAGACTTCGTTTAGTTATATTTTCATTTGTCCAAAGCATCCGTGTTCATTATATCCACACAAAAACACTCAAAGCTTTAATAACACATTTACTCATGCATGTGTATTCAGCATTGTTTTCAATACGTTACATATACAGCGCTTTATATTTGTGTATAATATGTAATGTGTAAATATTCATATGTTGTTGTTTTTCTCTACCTTTTTTTTTACGTTAATATCCGTGTAAATATGTGATTTGATTAGTCCCCTCTCTGGGCGAGGGCTGGTTGAAAAAAGCTCGTTGTATTGCTTATGCCACAACCCTCGAAAAATAAAATGTGATTTGATTTGATTTGATTTGATTTGATCTTGATCTTGATCTCTCTCTCTCTCTCTCTCTCTCTCTCTCTCTCTCTCTCTCTCTCTCTCTCTCTCTCTCTCTCTCTCTCTCTCTCTCTCTCTCTCTATTCCACTATGTCAAGTAAAAGACCGGTGTTATATGGAGTCCCCCAGGGTTCTGTCCCTGGGCCACTTCGTATATTAACGATCTTCCTTTTAGTGTTAATGATGATTGTGAACTATTTGCTGATGATACGACCATACACACTTCTGATAAAAAATTAGACAAAGTTTATTTATCATTGCAGAACAGTGTAGATGATCTCATTAATTGGACAAAATATAACCACATGAGTCTTCACCCCCAAAAGACCAAATACATGTTAATTACAACAAGGCAAAAAAGACAAAACATCAAGACTAATCCTCATTCCTTATTAATTGGCAACGATGCAACAGCGGAAGTAGGAGATCACAAAGTTTTGGGAGTAAATATCGATACTAAGTTATCTTGGACCCATCATGTTAGATCGTTGTGCAAAACCGTGTCGAGGAAAATATATTTGTTGAACAGAATAAAGCACTTTCTTGATCCACACTCAAGGTTATTATTTTATAATGCATACATACAAACCATCACGGATTATTGTTCGACCATCTGGGACTCTGCCAGTGCAAACATTTTAAAACCACTGTACAGTCTACACAGACGAGCACTAAAATCAGTTCTATTAAAACAATCCAGTCTTGTTTTCGACGATTATAAAAAACTTAAGATTTTGCCTTTAAAAGAAAGATTTAAATCAAATAAAGGCGTGCTCCTTCACAAAATCCTTTCCGGCCATGCACCGAGTGCTTTCATTACAAAATTTAAAGCCAAACCAAGCCGAAAATTCAACGTCCCCATTCCGCGGATAGATCTCTTTAAATCAAGTTTAGCTTATTCTGGCAGCGTTTTGTAGAATTCTCTCCCGGAATCAGTTCGAGTCCCAACAAGTCTCAATAATTTCAAAAAACACCTCTCATTACATTTAATGTCAAATTACGAAAAGTCACAGTGATGGAAGACTTCGTTCTGATTATTTTCATATTGATCATATCTGTCCATAAAGCATCAGTGTTACATAACGCAAGAATGTATGTATAGCCTACAACGTGTATATAGTCATGTGAATAGTTTCTCTGCCTTGCTTATCTTTTGTAATTGTTTTACGTATGTATATATATATATATATATATATATATATATGTGTATTCAAGATTAGAATAGTCCCTCTCTGGGCGAGGGCTGGTTGAAAAGAAGCTCGTTTATATTGCTTATGCCACAACCCTCGTAAAATAAAATTTGATTTGATTTGATTTGATCTCTCTCTCTCTCTCTCTCTCTCTCTCTCTCTCTCTCTCTCTCTCTCTCTCTCTCTCTCTCTCTCTCTCTCTCTCTCTCTCTCTCTCTCTCTCTCTCTCTCTCTCTCTCTCTCTCTCTCTCTCTTTGTCAAAAAGTATCCAAGAATTTGTTTCTGCTATCAAAGTTAAAGCAATATGTTGATATCGCAACACTAAAACTATTTTATCATGCCCACATCTTATCCCATATTAATTACGCATCAACTCTTTTGGATGGCGTCTCTGATATTCACATGAAAAAGTTAAACTCTCTACATCGTCGGGCAGCTAAAATCATGCTAAATGGTCCACAATTATCAGCTGATTTGAAGTTAAAGAATCTAAACTACCTGCCGCTAGTTAAACAGTTACAGTTTAATAAGACTGTATTGATGTATAAAGTATATCATGGCGAAGTGCCCATCTATATTCAGGACCTATTTCACAGAGTCACCGAAAGGTACGGGTCTATCAATTTTCTACCACCAATACCCAGGATTGATTTGTTCAAAACTAGTCAAGCCTTCTCTGGCGCTATGGTGTGGAACTCCATTCCGTCTGTAATAAGATCATTAACCTCACTAAAGAGTTTTAAACAAGCTCTGCATAATCATCTTATGTCCACCTAGATGGCTATACTAGTCTGAACACGTGCATGTAGCTGTCAACAATTGGCAAAGCTTTATGAATTACACAAATATGTTCTTTATTATATGTATTATGTGGAATTTATTTTGCAATTTTCCATCATCATCATCATCATCATCATCATCATCATCATCATCATCATCATCATCATCATCACTTGATCATCATCATCATCATCATCATCATCATCATCATCATCATCATCATCATAATCATCATCATCATCATCATCAACAACATCTTCATCATCATCATCACTTACACCATATAATCATTATTAGCATTAGTGTAAACGTTGGTATCGTGTGAATTTTACCGTCGATCACTTTACATGTGTAACCTCAATTAACATGTTGCATGTTTCGCTTTCGATTTGTATGTTGCTTACTTTGTCATTTTGTTGTTTATGTTTATTTGCCTGTTTGCTTACTTGTCGACTGTTTGCTGCTTCGTTCTTTTACTTTGTTTATTTGTCATGTTGCTTTACTTGTTTATCATTTATTAGACATTTGTATTAGAAGTAAGGACCGGTTGTAAGAAAAGGCGTCGCCTTAAACCTCTATCCTTGAAAAATAAAGTTCCATCATCATCATCATCATCATCATCTCTCTCTCTCTCTCTCTCTCTCTCTCTCTCTCTCTCTCTCTCTCTCTCTCTCTCTCTCTCTCTCTCTCTCTCTCTCTCTCTCTCTCTCTCTCTCTCTCTGTTAGCTCACCCTGAAAGTGCATGTGGTTGAGGGCACTGGTGACGTGTATAGGTCCTTTCAGCAGGAGCTGAGAGCAACGGGGACTGCACACGCCATGGTGAACCACGCTGGTCTGTCCCGGCGGGATGTTTAGTGTCTGCTGACCCACGGTAAAGAAGGCAGCGTCGTGGGGTCGGAGTTTCGCCGTGTAGTAGACCTCAAAGCCTGAAGCGTCGTAGATGTCAGACCTTAGGTCCATGTTCGTCCAGTATATCTGGGGAAAAGCACAATTTGTTGCCAGAAAAAAAATGTTAAAGGCGTTAAAGGACATTATTTCGCTGTTCCCGACATACCTGTCGTGAAAAATTACTCTTGTGTTGAAATCCTCATAACATCCATTCCAGTTTGGGAATGTACATGTATGTGAAATTTCAGTATTACGCGCAACTGTTATTGTTCTGTAAGCAGACCAAATTAAAAAACAAAACCATCAAGTCTGCAGCGACCTGCCTACAGTTTTTGAACTCTTTCTGGCATGTTGCATAACATTACAAGTAATGTCTCTAATGGCTTACGATTGTGTGTGCATTTGATAAAATGTGTTCTAACAAAGCTCTGAAAGTTTGAAGCAAGGCGTTTAGGAGTTACTGAAATGTGCCGTTGTTCGTTTCACTGCCCAAAACAAACGGCTGAAAAAAACCGCATTTACTGAATTCTGAAAGGAATGACCCTGACATCGTTCCACATGGTGGACAATAATAAGATGTTTCGAGATAACGCGCCCCACTTGTCTGCGACGTCAAACGTAACTTTATTGTTCGTTGCTTTTCTTCCAGTCTGAAAATGTACAGAGCTGCCATCATATTTGCGAGTTCCGTAAGTTTTTGGAATATTCCTTTGTTTGCAAGTGTTTTATGACTGTTCATCGTCGCTTTGAGTCGCTGCGGTTATTATCAACATTGATTGGGTCTTTGAGAGTAAATGCTTACAATCGTTGTCCTCGGAAACACATATCCAAAGCCGCGATGGTTCCACACATCAAATAATCAGCCTCATTGGCTTTTACTTTGACAATCCACGTTTCACCTGAAAGCTCAAACCGGGGTAGGACCAAAAGGTCGAGGACCAAAAGGTCGAGGCACAAAAGGTCGAAAACATTTCGGTCGGGGTCAAAATGTCGAGTGCGACAAAAGGTCGAGGCTGACAAAAGGTCAACAGCGAAACGTCGAGGATTGAAAAAGATCAAGGATTTAAAAAAGGTCGAGAATTTAAAAAGTAGATTTCATTTTCTGTGCCGGTATGTTCTTAATTCATCATCTTTGATTATCCATTTCTAAAGAAAATGCTGCTTCGAGGGAATATGAGCCACGAGGATTTAAATAGGATCTGAATAGGTGTAGGGGTGATTTGTGAACACACACACACACACACACACACACACACAAACACAAACATACACACACACACACACACACACACACACACACACACACACACACACACACACACACAGTGACACACACACACAAAGTCAACTTTTGGGTTCATCGTTGAATCTTTTCTCTTCTAAAAACGATGGTGTCTTCATTGACTTCTTGTACTAATAAAACTAACAATTTAAAAAAATAACACTACATTTATGACATGCACAATAGGCACTCGAAGTAGAATTGTCTTCAGGTACTGTTAATAAAAAATGATTTAAGCACACACGGGAACAGAAAATTAAGTAAACATTTTCAAACCTCGACCTTTCTTTAATCCTCGACCTTTCTTTAATCCTCGACCTTTTTCAATCCTCGATCTTTTGTCCCCTCGACGTTTTGCTGTTGACCTGTTGTCACTCTCGGCCTTTTGTCACCGTGGACCTTTAGACTCTCGACCAAATGTCCTCGACCTTTTGTGTCTCGACATTCTAAACCTCGACCTTTCGTGGCACAGCCGCTCAAACCCATTTACCACCTCGATTTGTCTCACTGTTTTTTGTTCCCCATGATTTGCTCAAAAACGCACCACAAGAATGGTAATTAAATATAAACACAGTGAGTCAATTCGCTTCAGGGTGCAGCTTCTCTCCGTGTTGGAAACAGAAAGTAGTCAAAGCGCCGCCTAGCGTCAAAACGGCACGGTCTAGTAACTACCATCACGAACACAAGAATTTCTCTGCTGCATTCTAAACCGCGAATTCACAACGGATGCGCGCGCACAACGAAATGTTGTGCGCGCGCATCCGCGGCTGGCAAGAGAAAATGAGGTGGCGAAAGGAAAGTGGTGGCCTTTTCCCCCTACTAAATCAGCCTAGTAACTCGACAAAGAGTGCTCGTCCTTTGCCTACTTTACGATAGTTAATTGTGCTTTCAAAGCTCTACTCTTGCATTTCCAAAGTTCGCGGTAGTATTTATGTAACGCAGAATCTTACGGTTTAACTTTAAAAGCTATTTGAGGGATTTTTGACAAAGGTATTATCCCATTAAGTTGTCGATTATAACGAGGGGAATCTTGCTCTGGTTACTTTGGTTTTTTGTGTGTCTTTGTTGTTTGTTTCACTGCATAGACACAATAACACATGTAAAATCAATCTCTTTTATGAAGATGGTAGAGGAATAAATGTCTGTCTGCAGTCATATCAAAAGTTATTATATAAATAGACTCATCAAAAAGACCTGCATTTTGTTATGACGGCTAATATAGAAGTAGAAAAATGTATACCTGCAACGACATATATTTCAAGAAGCGGAATCCAACAGCTGGGTCCAAACACTGAACCTTCAAGCCCTGATTGTAGATGCTGATTACAGCACACTCCCCTGGTATGTGATCGAATCTGCCTGTACAGTGCAGCAATAGAGCTAATATCAACACGAGTTATCGTCTCTCTCTCTCTCTCTCTCTCTCTCTCTCTCTCTCTCTCTCTCTCTCTCTCTCTCTCTCTCTCTCTCTCTCTTTATCTCTCTCTCTCTCTCTCTCTTTTATCTCTCTCTCTCTCTCTCTCTCTCTCTCTGAACCAAACTGAAACTGTGGCAAATTCGCCCGCTTCAAATTTGTTTTGTCATTTGTGTGTTCGGTTACGTCAATTATTCGTTAGAAGGGATCTCCCTCTCGTTTGGGGTTTAAGAGTTACTAGACCCGAAAACAATGGTGACATCCGGTTTAGAATCGCAGAAAAATGATACATTAATGTTATTGTGACCGGTTCAGTTTTAGTGAGCGTCCGAACTTTGTCTTTATAATTAACTGCTTGCAAGCTTCTCAGTCTTATATACTGAGAGGAACTGTGTCTAGTTCGCCTGCTCCAACTTTCCTTCTGTAGTATGACGATTGGGTTAATACATCTCTTGATCGATCAGAGCCGTAGGCAATGTACTTGGCTTTGTCGTTCAACATGCACACTCACCAGCTTCTGTACACCTCAGTAACCCCATGTGATGCACCACGTCATAGTTGTCGACCAGAAATCGAGCGCCGATGAGATGGTACTCCCTGTCGTCGGGCATGTCGAAAAAGGTCTCGTTGTACGTCGTTTCGACCGCTGGAACGTTCGTTCTCGGGAACCGAAGGGTCATCTTCAGTACATCTGCAAAGATTTGATCACCATCCTTAACCATTGCAGCTCCGAGCTCGCAATTGAGCCACATCTATCGTTATAAATTATTGCCAGCACTGAAAAAACAAAAAAACAAAAAAACAAAAAACAAGTCAATGGTCAGAATTTGGACTGAAACAGAAGAGCTTCCGTAACGAAACGTTAGAGGGACGCCCATGTGATAACGAACTCCTCTTGAAAGCCAGCACTTGCCAACAACAACCATTCCAAGGATCCCAGACACGTTTCTCGTCTAAAACACCTTTCCATATCAGCCAAATGTCTGAAATGACCACTGCCCGTCGATCCAGTTTGATGTTCCAGATAGACTGGTTCTACTGTTCAAGTGTTTCTTCGGCTGAATACTACATGCAATGATGTGTGAAACCAGGTTAAATCTCTTTTTTTTTTAAATTGAAGGCTCGCTTTCGCTTACTCGCGTGCGCATGCACACACATACACACACACAAACACACACACACACACACACACACACACACACACACACACACACACACACACACACACACACACACCTGGCTGGTTGAAGTGTTCACAGGTACCAACACCATCATCCTCACGGACAGGGCCACACTGCAACCACGAGTTCCCTTCCTTACACTCCGTGGAGTCCCAGGGATCACACACACCTGGACAATAAAAACACACCTCCAATAACTCTACCGTCCAACCGTATGTCTGTCTGACGGTAAAGTTATCTTACATGAAAGAAATTTTGTTTGTGGACGTTAATTCAGCCTTCAACACCTTTTTACCATATTAACTGTTTGAACAGAGGTACCTGTAACCTTGTGTAAATGAGTACCAGACTTTGTTTTGGTTAAGAACAGATTGAAAACACTTTCACTGCTCCTCTCACTCTCAAAACAGGTACTCCACAAGGTCGAGTTCTTTCTCCTCTGCTGTTTACGCTGATAAAAAAATGACTGTGTTTCCACGCATGATTCTGTTTTACTGTTCAATTTCTCTGAAGAAACTACTTTTTAAATGTCTGACGAGTCTGTCTATAAGAATGAGGTTAGCAAGATGGTCAACTGGCTTGAAGCTTACAATCCTCAACTGAATGTTAAAAAAACACCCAAAGAAATGTCGATTTTTCCCAGAGGAAGGCCTCTTTGAATCTGAGAAAGATCAAGAAGTTGAATAATACCCCCTGAATAAGCATCACATCTCCAAAGATCTAAGATGGTTAGCCAAATTGTTTTCAAGAAATAGAGTGTGCCTTTTAAGACATAGCATTTCGACCCATAAACTACTTAATCTGTATTTTATTCTGAAATCGGTTATATATATCCGATCTATTCAACATGGTGCAAGAAGTTTGCAGTTTGTGAACTTCCACAAATATGTACAATGAAAACAAATACCTTCATGAAAATGTTTTACTTCAGACTTTTAAAATAAGCTGTTGGACTGAAAGCAACTGACCAGGATGTGAAGTGGAGGGGAGGGCTGGTTCGGCCCCCTCTGTCCACACACACTCGGGGTCTCCCAGCTCTTGACCGTTGGTCAGTCCATCACCGTCGCTGTCCGCACGGCACAGGGCTTCGTTCCACTGGAAACACACATAGTTATGGACGTATACACACATTCACACATACACACATCACGCACGCATGATTAACGCAATTTTCATGTGCTGACTGGATTTGTAAGCGATAAATTCGATCAGCACAAGCTCTTAGATAAAATCGGACGGGCTCAATGTTTTAACATCAATCTAAGTGTTCTTGGTTAAATTAATGAAAAAAGTCATTTTACAAAGTTAAAGATGACAGTATACAAATGATTCCGACAATAAGTCATATTAATATGTGGGTCATCTTTTGCTATGCAGTTTATTGTTTTGTTCGTAAAAGCGATCTCGGCCATTAATTTTGTTCATTTCACTTGAGTTGCGTTGAAAAACTTACTCAAAAAGACTCAGAAAGTTTGCTTTTCTAAATGGATAAATCAATCACTCCCGAAACAAACATAAGAACCCAGCACACTGCTGACAGGCTTGAACCTGCCATTGGGACGAACAATCAACTCTCATGTGTATGTTATGCAGCGTGCGCTCGATACGATACCTTTTTATTTCGAAAATATGCAAAAAGGAGCCACGTTTCGCCGCCGATTGCTTGCTGATCACTGACAATGTTCGCTAAGCACATGTGTTTTCCCAAACAAGCCAAACCCACGTGACCTCGATCAAAGCACGTTGTGAGCCATCACTACAGGCCAGCGATCTTTGCCACAACAAATCGTGAACTCCGATGAGTATATTTTCGGAGGAAAAGGGTATCATACTGAGCGTACGTACGCTGCATAGCATACACATCAGAGTTAGTTGTGCGTCCCGAACACCTGGCCAGTTAAAGCCGATCGGCGGCGAGCTACTTGTTTCGCCACGGCTTTTATCGTCTATTACTCTCCCACACCGCTTGACAATCATGAGTTGTTTTCGACAATCGTCGATGAATTGTCGCAAGTCCACAGAGAGAAACTTCACTCGTGTAAAGGGGCACAAGCTCATCCACACTGCTAAAACAATCATGTCCAGAAAACGGCTTTTATCGTCTATTTTCCTGATCAGTAGAGTTCAGGCGTTTTCCCCCTGGGACTTGCGCCATTTTCTGCACTTCAAAAAATTACGCAAGTTTTTTGACAAATGGACTTGATCCTTTGAGGGGTAATACTGTTAGATTCTGACATCAGCAGGTGATGCAAACTGGATAATTATAAAACAAACACACACAGACGCGCACACACACACACACACACGCAAGCACGCACGAACGCACACACACAGACACACACACACACCGTGCACACACACACACACACACACACACACACACACACACACACACACATAAACACAAACACAAATACACACAAAGCCATCAAAATCGCCAATTATCGAGATTCGTCAAAATTCGACGACGTCGAAATATCCTAAATAGACCTAGCTAGTGCACTTAACAAACCTCACGTCCATGCTGGGCAAAATCGTCTCCGAAAGGATTCGTGGTACCGCCGCCATTTTCATTACGATGTCCGACTCCAGGCCAGGTCACGTGGTTCGGACAAGGATGGGTCACGTGATGTCCGTTGGGAATCCTGTCTTTGTAGAAGGCATAGGCCTGGAGACCAGGAACTCCCAGCAAAACCAATATCAAAATCCTGCAATAACAAAACAAAATAACAACAAACAATTCAACAAACAAACACAAATCAAATGCAATGCGTACCACTGCCATTCTTAGTCGGGCGGTCGCATGGCAGCAGTTGGTTTAGGTCAAGAGATTAAAGTCTCTCAACTCCCCACATCCTGGTTCTCGAGGCCCCCTGGGCTTTCAGTCACGCCTCAGGCTTCTATTCTTTTTTCAACAAATTGTGCTCACAAGGAGAGAAAAAACTGCATTATTTTTTAAAGAAATAGTTTTATAATTGTCATGGCAGGACAGCGTAAGACGGAAAAAGCCTAAGTAATCGAGGCGGAAGTACTCGATCAGGTCCCGCACGTGAACTCATAACGTCAAAAGGTCTACATGGAAGTGTCGACGGGAGAGAGAGAGAGAGTTCTTTCTATCTCGGGTAGTTTACGTCATTGTGTTTGATTAGGCAAGAAAATTGTAAAACATTGTGCGTGTTTGGTTCCATTTTGGCATGCTGCACAGTCTTTAGCGAGAATTAAATGTCAATCACATTTTGACGGAAAATGCGAACTGACAAACCGCATACAGTTGTTTGGCTGGCAACATTAAAGGTATGTGAAAAGTCATTTGTGGGATAGTTGTGTGAATTTTTTGACTCTTTATATCCTCATCTGTGACAAAAAGGCAAACTGTTGCTTTTACAGAGGCGTTCTGCGTCTTCACAGGCGGTACTCCCTGGACAATCGTGTAGTAAGCTTACATGTTGTCTAATAATGATTGAGAATTACCATTTTGCTTGTAGTAACTGTAACATTACCAACACAGAGATGTTTTTGGTATGTAATGTAAGAAGACTACTTTCTCTACCTACACAATCAAATAATATAACTATCTCGTACTCCTTATTCTCAATTTGACGACTCCACAAGACGTTAGGCCTCTAAAACATTGTGCGAAATTCAGTGTCACACCAACTGAAGTAAATATTCTTTGATTGATGATTATGTTGTAGTGGTTCCAGCGGTCGAGTACAAACCAACAATTGCAGAGAATCATGTAATTTTGTTCGTGGTTGTACAGTTAAACCTGTAAGAACTGGACTTTTCCCAAGAAATGTGCTGACATTTTATTGTTATAATAAATGTTGCCTTATTGCACTACATCCGGGTTAGTTTCATAGACAATGTATACTATCAGAAAGGCCGGTGTATCAGGACTTTAAAAAAAAGATTTATGTTCACGAGCTCTGGACGAGCAAAAAGGCAATCTGTATGGAAATGCCCTGTCAATTTGATGAAAGTAGTGGCATTTTCTTCCACTTTGAACTTTTTCTTGAAGTTGAGATGATTCTCTAGCATACTGCTACACTTGCTGAACAAACTCAATCTCCTGGTATCGACTCAATCTCTTGGTTTTGTCAGGGCGCAACGCACAGTACAGTCACCCGTGGTCATTTTCCTTCGAAAATATGCGTCACCTCGCTCTTGTTTTGTACCACGCGCGTGTGTGTGTGTGTGTGTTTTCACATAATCGGCTCAGACGTATTCTTTCCTACGGATAAGGATGTCTACGCTATAATTGCAACTTTTTAAAAAATGTTAATAATCTATTTAAAGTTGTGTCAAAAATCACAAGTTTGTTTCAGTAAACCTTTATTTTGCAAACAAGGACAATAGATGTTTTCTGGTACAGCCAAAGGGAGATAATTCAGAAATCGAACATGGAATTTTGATAGAGCACTTAATAACCTTTACAGTGATATGCAATACGCCGTGACTTTTGTATGCATTGAACATATACAACTTGTTTGAAATCAGAGACACCATTCTCAGTCATATTTAGACAGAGTTTACGTGAAAGGGAAAAATCATATAAAAACAGTACTCTAAAATTGTTGTGGATCTCAAAAGTATCCGACAAAATGTCATAGTTCAAAGATGCAGTGCAGCTCCCAGCATTGCTGAAGCAACGAGTTGTCCTTCTGTCGTTGATAAGATTATATACAGTAAAAATAGTTACACAATTATTCCACAAATGACTAAAGATAACTTTATCGCTGCCAGCCAAACGAAACTTTATGCTGTTTGTCAGTTCGCATCTCCCGCCAAAATGTAATCAACATTTCCCGTGATCACATTCTGGGGCTAAATACTGTGAGCGGCAAGCTAAAATGAACCAAATGCCATGTTTTACAACTTTCTTACGTAATCAAATACAATTGTCTTGACGTAAACTAACCAAGAAATAGAAAGAATTCTCTCTCCTTTTGAGACAAGTAGACTTCCATGTAGACTTTTGACGTAGTTAGTTCACGTGCAGGACCTAACGTGAGACAGATCAAGGCTTACGCTGTCAACCCTTCACAATGATCAAAATTAATTCGTAGAAAAATTGAAGTTTTTGACTCCTTGCTGGAAGGTCAATCAAACTTGTTTGGGGTTTTTTTCAAATTAATACGGAGGCCTGATGCATAGCTGAAAGCGTTTAGGGGCTTCGTGCACCTGGAAGTAAGACGTTCTGTTAATTCAAGGCAGAGTCTTAACATGTTTTGAAAGAGATGTTGAAACAAAACAACACTTTCACACATAATCAGCCAATACGAACTCAGCAGAGAATTATTTTCAAAGGAAGACAAATCACTGAAAAGTTTGAAAAAGGTAAACTGAAACAAGATTTCAAGGAACTGTCACTCTAGCTCAACAAGAGTGGCAACAAAGACTTTTTTTAAACACAAGAAGAAAAATAAAAACGACATTTGAATGTCTACTTTTCACTGAATACATTATCATTGTTTTAGATTAAAAAAATATTTTAACTCACTCGCAACGAGAACATAAGTCTACTTTTTTTTCTGCACCAGTACTAGAAATTATGAAGAATATACCATACATTGCCAACGTGTACTCTGCGCAGCTGAGAACCACAGGTCTGAAGTGTGCATCAAACAGCGTCCAACTGAACATACACATTCAACCACTAACTAGTTCCGAAGACCTGTCACAGATGTGCACTCACATACACATGACTAATGGCGTTCGGTGGGAGTAGGGGTTGGAGTGCTATTGGAGAACTAGGGGCTGTCTCCCAAGCTCAACGCATCTACACATTTAAAGGCTCTTTCGGGGGGTCCCATCGAGGTGAAATCCAAGAACATTGTCTCAGGAAAAGGGTTGGAGTGGAGAACTAGGGGCTGTCTCCCAAGATCAACGCATCTACGCAGTAAAAGGCTATTTTCGGGGGGTCCCATCGAGGTGAAATCCACGAACATTGTCCCAGTAAAAGGCTCCCATCGAGTTGTCCCAAATTACCTCTCTCCGTCAACAGACTCCCGTGTAGTTATGCCCCTTAAATACGCAAGTAAGGCTTACCGGATGAATCGATTTTGTCAAATCAAAATAATCGCATTTTGTCTTATAGTTACCACACTGCCGTGGTTCTCTTCATCTGCAAAGTTTGGTACCTTGCCATATTTTTTATTTTGTTTGTTTGTTTGCTTAACGCCCAGCCGACCACGAAGGGCCATATCATGGCGGTGCTGCTTTGACATATAACGTGCGCCACACACAAGACAGAAGTCACATTATTCTGACACCGGACCAACCAGTCCTAGTACTAACCCCATAATGCCAGACGCCAGGCGGAGCAGCCACTAGATTGCCAATTTTAAAGTCTTAGGTATGACCCGGCCGGGGTTCGAACCCACGACCTCCCGATCACGGGGCGGACGCCTTTCCACTAGGCCAACCGTGCCGGTCACCTTGCCATAGCCGGTAGCTCAGTTGGTAGAGCACTGGACTTGTGATCGAAAGGTCGCAGGTTCGAATTCGGGCCGGGACGGACACGGGTCAACTTTATGTGCAGACCCAGAGACGGGAGCCATGTCCCACCCCCGTGTCATCACAATGGCACGTAAAAGACCTTGGTCATTCTGCCATAAGTGCAGGTGGCTGAATACACCTAAACACGCAGACACCTGGGTAGCGCGACTCCGTTGCTGCTAGCTTTCCACTGGGAGGAAGCGACCCGAATTTCCCAGCGATGGGACAATAAAGTAATGGAAATGAAATGAAATGAATTATCTTCCTTGTATTTGGGAAACTATTCTTGAACATTCCCTCATCGACACGACCGGTGTAACAAGAGGGGAGTACGGTAAGCTTACTGCACGAAATGATAACTCCGGAGTGAAAACCTCGTTACATTTTTTTGTACTCGGAGTTCAGAGAACTTCTAAAGGAAAGAAACAAATACCTCCACCAAATAATTTTTACAACATTTTCCTCTGAGTAAGCTTGACGTAGAAAGAAATACTCTCAGCACGGAAATGCTACCACACTCTGACGCCAAACCTGTGTCATGTGACTGGTCGCAACTTCCGGTGCCGCACCGCCGCACTCCTGCTGTCTAGACCTTAGCGTGCTAGACTGAAAGCCAGTGCCATTATTGCATTCTGATAAAAGTAACTTTTATCTATTCAAAGAATTCCTCGAGCGACATTGCTTGATGGAAGGAGCTAAAAAAAAAAAAAGCGCACATAATTTGGTGATTTTTGTCGTTGGTCGAAGAAAAAGAATAGTCATTTTTGGCTCACGTAAGTGTAGCCCATGCGATCGTAACTTTGTCTGTCTGTGCGTGCGTGTGTGCGTGTGTATGTCTGTGGTAGAAACTTTAACATTTGACTAAACACCGAAATACTCATTTCACCTGGTTATTTTTCAAGCACCATCTTCAAAATATTGAAGCAATGATCAACACTGTGTCGGCATGTGTGTAGTTAAAGCGTGTATCCAAAGAAAACGGGTGGTGGGGGGTTTTGAAGGGGTACAAGCAGTTGACTGGTTTCTTTCGTGTGTGGTATGTAGACCAGGTCAGGTGTCAAGACCAGGTCAGGGGTCGCGCGAAGGATTGTGGTATAGATTCACTTCTCCAGTTCTCACTTCTGCATTCGCCGATTCGGGGAAGACGATTTCATGTTGTTCGGTTTCTAAGCTCCAGAAAAGTAAATGAAGAAGCTACCAAAGGGAGATTTCCTACAATTTGATCTGCACAGCGTTTTTCCAATGTCCACGCGAGGAAGAGCTGTCGAAAGCGCAGTGTCGATCTGGCAGCCGTATCCCGGTAAGTACAGAGACAGATCTAGTGTCTCCCGCTCTGATAACGTGTCTGTTAATCCGTTTTGTTTTAATTTCTTTTTATTTCAGTAGACACGAGTGTCAAACACAGTGCTAGGCAGTCACCTCTAGTGAAATGAGTTGATCTAAAGTGCCTGTAATGTTTGGATGTCTTTAATTGTTCGTGGTTCGATTTATGTGAATTTCAAGACTTGCAGTAGACTCTCAAGTTAAGTTTACTCTGCCCGAAAAAAAACTGTCCATCATTTACTTGAACATGCAGATATAAGGAAACGGAATGAATCTGTTCTCAAAGTCAAAATGATCACGATTTTTTCCCCAGATTCAAAACATGCACTGTCAAGTGTCATGGTTTTGTCTGTACAATTTAGTAAGTCTTACCTTGCAACAACTTCCTTGAACTTGAAAGACAGTTTTTGAATGCTAGATCTGTATCGCGTTTCATTCCAGACTCGATTCTCTCTTTGATTGTACTGTTTGCTGTTTACGCACTATCATGAGTTTGGTAAGCTTACCTTGCAACAGCTTTTCTTGTCTTTGTTGGCATTTTCTTTCAAGGCAGTACAACGTAAGATTAGATTCTTTCGGACAGAAGGTAGAATGTGAGTTTTGAGACAACGACAGTCGTCCAAAGAAAGCGGTGCGTCTCGCTAGCGCTACGTGTCATTCGTGCTACGTATCGTTTGCGCTATTTTCTGTAGTGCTATCGACACAAATTGCTGAAAGGAGTAGTGCTATCGGCACGTAGTGCTATTGCCACAATTCACACGTACCATTATCACTACGTCTCAATAGAACTACGTGTCGATATTACTATTTTTGAAAAACCAATGTACTGTAGCGCTACGTGTCGATAGCGCTACGAGTCGATAGCACTAGATATACTACATGTTCAAACGACAGACACTTCCCTTTGAGTGTACGTGTGCGTGTGTGTGTGTGGGTATGTGTGTGTGTGTGTGTGTGTGTGTGTGTGTTTGTGTGTGTGTGTGTGTCTACTGTTTTGTCTGTCTGTCTGTCTGTCTGTCTGTCTGTCTGTCTCTGTCTCTCTCTCTCTTAGCACCTCTCAATCACTTTCTCACTTTGAACCTCTCAATCGCTCTCTCATTATCTCTCTCTTTCTCTCTTGCTCTCTCTCACTCTTTCTCTCTTCCTCTCTCTCTCTCTCTCTCTCTCTCTCTCTCTCTCTCTCTCTCTCTCACTCTCTCTCTTTCTCTCTTGCTCTCTCTCTCTCTTTCTCTCTCTCTCTCACTCTCTCTCTCAATTGCTCTCTTTCTTTGTACCTCTCAATCGCTCTCTCCTTGTCTCTCACGCTCCCCCCTCCCTTTTTCCCTCCGTCTCCCTCTCCCCCCCCCCCCCCCCCCTCTCTCTCTCAGCACCTCTCAATCGCTCTCTCTCTCTCTTTGTACCTCGCTCTTTCCTTGTCTTTCTCTCTCTCCCTCTCTCTCTCTCTCTCTCTCTCTCAGCACCTCTCAATCGCTCTTTCCATGTTTCTCTCGCTCTCCCCCCTCTCTCTCTCTCTCTCTCTCTCTCCCCCTCTCTCTCTATCTCTCCCTCTCTCTCTCTCTCTCCCTCCCTCTCTCTCTCTCCCTCCCTCTCTCTCCCTCTCTCTCTCACTCTCTCTCTCTCTCTCTCTCTCTCTCTCTCTCTCTAAAGAATTGTCATTGTCATTGTCAGTGTCATTGTCATTGTCTCTCTTTCTCTCGCTCTCTCTCTCTCGCTCTCCCCCCTTTACGGGAAGATGGAGGAGGGATTGGAGTGTACGGCCGGGAAAGACAGTTGACAATTGATACTTTGTTCATAAGTGTATCCAAAAATCGTTTGTTCACAATCATCGAACTTCAGAAGAATGATACGTGGACATTGTAGCAAGACGATTCTCTTTGAACTTTGGTTTAAAGTGACCGGTGTTGCAGATGTTTTTAAGCATGAGAGTCGACCTGTGAGAGAGATGCGTGAAGTGAACAGAGGGCGCGCCGCATGCACACCTGGGTTTGGGGAGAGAAAGGAAGGTAGAGGTGGTTTGCGGGCGGGGGGGTGGGAGAGAGGGGGGGGGGTAAAGGATAGCTATATTTTCTTTTTCTTGTTTTGGTTGTTTACAATGTACCCCGTACATCTTGCTATACAGCGCGAAACACACATACTTGTGTTCGTTACACTAAAATCTAATGTTAAGGTAACGTACACACACACACACACACACACACACACACACACACACACACACACACACACACACACACACTCACACACACACACACACACACACAAACACACACACACACACACAAACCAGAACGGGTACGATTGAAAGAAAAAGTGAGAAAGAGAGAGTCGTCATTAAGTAAGTAGTGGTATCGACACGTGGCGATAATGACACGTAGCGCTCAGTAAAAGATGTAGTTCTATCGACACGTAGTGATAATGAACGAATGATAGTGACTCGTACAAAAATTATGTGTAGCACTAATCAACGTAGTCATAGCGGCACGTAGCACAAATGACACGTAGAACAAATGACACGTAGCACAAATGACACGTAGCGCTAGCGATACGCACCCAAAGAAAGCTTGCTGTGGCATTTGTTTGTAAATAATGGTAGATGTGTCACAGTGACTCTGTATTTTTCTGCGGTTGATGTGGTTTCTTTTTTCCTCTCTTGTTTTTTCCCTCCTGAGTTGATCGTTATCATTTAAACAAGACCCTCAGAGAGTACCTTAAAATGGAATGTGAATAGTGTGTTGGTTGTGTTGACCGTCAGAATTATTTTAAGAACCAGGCTGCTGCAGTCAGTTGACATGTTTCGCATATTGTAGGGTTACCATGCTGCATATAGGTAAAGTGGCTTGTATAACCTGACTATTCTGTTTCAAAACACTGTTTATATTTGTGCCCAGATAACAATTTAAGAGTTGTAATTATGAAGTTACCACCAAGACTACCTCCGAATTTAATGTATTACGTCACAGTTTGTGTGTAGGAAATGTTGATTAAAGAATGGTACGTTTGTTAGGAAAAACTTCATCCGTTAATAAAGTACAAAGGGGTTGTTTCTAAGTTCTTACAGCAATATGTTGCAACAAAATAAACTTGGCCAAAAATTATTGCAACAATTTTTGCACGCTAAGAAAAGCATTAAAACGCAATTCATTTTGTTGAACTTTATATGCTCGAAAAGGTAATTATGTCAGCCGTACATATCATTTGTCCGATTGATGGTACTTTATCTAGGCATCCCGTGACAGCCTGTCAAACAAGGTCACCCCTAAAATCGACCTGACCAAAACCATAGCCCCGTATTTTAAAATCTGCAAAAAATTAGAATATGCACAAACTAAACACTTCTAACATCCATTGGCAAGGCCATTCAATTTCCAGTTCAGAACATTTTGTTTTATGCACCTGACTTCTTTAGTCTTTATGTAGCCTTTTGTCCAAGGCAGTAGGTGTCAACCGTTTCAGAGGCCAAACAAGACACGTGTTGCGGTCATTTTTGAGGGGGTCCTCCACCCAAAGAGCCATATCTGCTCAAGTTCTCAATGATTTGCTTTGCCCGGGGGGGTTCACATGGTTTGTTTGTTTGTTTGTTTCAGACCCACACCCATATACACACATTTCACATTTAAACCATTTGTCGGCCCCCTGTCGATATTTATCGACTAAGTTCCTTGTTATTAGAAGCCACGCAAGTACAGATGTAGGGTAAACAGAATGCGGTAATGCTGAACTGTAGCGTTGTAACTTCATAGCTCACCACCAAGTGGCACTACTTACTTCTTGTTGATACAAGTCCCTTTATACCAAATAGATTTCTCGTGAAATTAATTGACGGATTGAGCTCCAAAATAAAGCATAATCAATTAATTTGGTCATTTTATAGACCAAACTGACGAGAAAATGCATACGTAACATCGACAGAGTTGTCTTCAATCCTTCGATAAAATGGCTGTGCCGATGTTTTCCTTCTAAAAGCCATACATTGTATTAATAAAAGGCATCTGAAGAGTTCATTCCGTATTTTTAACAGTATCTAAAATGACAAGTAATGTTTAATACAAGAGCAGGTTCTGCAACACCGGAGGCTAACATTGCAGTGTATTCTGAGCTATGAATTTACAACGCTCAAGTTCAACATTACACATGATTCCACATGGCTTTATCGCTGTGTCGTACCAGATTTACACTTGTTGCTATTTATATTTTAAAAAGCTCACTTTCGCTCGCATTTTAATATTTCTGAAACAAACTCGTGTAAATCTGGTACGACACAACAAACCATGAAGTATTCTCTATGTATGATAGACAAAATAGCATCAGGGCTTTCTTTAAGTGCTCAGTCTAATGACCGCTATGAACAACAAAGTAAAATACAAAATGAGAAAGGCGCAGACGACAGCGCTTGAAAGAGACATGTTACTAATGAGCTACTTCTGACGCTTATGATATCAAATTACAACACCATCATCATCACCAGCCGCAGCAGCTGTGCTCCTTTGCTGTCAACAAGATCTTTTAAACCCTTTCTCAATCCTTTGAAGGGCAGACCGCTGGTAAATTAGAGTCGCTTCTCCTCAATGGAAGGCTAGCAGCAACAAAGTCGCGCTAACAAGGTGTGAACGTGTGCGGGTTCTGTGGAATCAGCTCCCTAGCCTGTACATCTGGCAGAATGACCGAGACATTTTACGTGCCACAGCGGTAACATGGAGGTAGTACACGAATACTGTCTCTGAGTCTGCATAGAAACTTGAACCGTGTCCGTCCTCGCCCGCATTCAAACCAGTTTCTGGCCAAAGACACTGTCAGGCTTTTACACACAGTACAAACACCCTTTCGTTTAAAAACTTACCGCTAGAGAACTTCTTAGGTGCCCTCCATAAAGAGCAAGCATTTTTTTAAAGAATTTATTATTGTGTGGCCAGCCGGATCTACTTTAAAACAAATTGGAAGCCTCGTTTTGGCGCTAGAACTAACTTTTAAAAGACAAACATTCTTAAATCATAAGATAATTTTTTTCTTCATCAAGACAAGATCAGTACAATTCGAAGTTTTGAAAGTTTGAAAAAAAGAAGCCCGGAAGCAGGTCAAGCAAGGTCGTGTTTGCCCAAACAGACGAATTCTCTGCATGTCGCATGGTTTCCTTAAAGTCTACCGCCGCCGATAAGTGCGTGTGACTAGACTCGCAGTCGTTTGTTGCATTTTAGATTCAGAGGTACCCAATTATAGCGAGTCGCATTAACTGACCTCAAACTGACGACTAAATTGTGAAAAAAGGGAAGTGGGTCACACGGGTCCACGATCACACTGGGGTTTAATAAACCACGAGAACTGGTGTGGTTTACGCATACTAAATAGCCATTCAAACGAACTGTGTGTCTTTAACTGATGTTAAATGCTAGTCCAAGTGTGTTCCATTAGGTTAGAATAGCTTATTTCGTGAAAGATTCCATCGTTCTGCAGTAAACCTCATTTGAGGCGTAGTGAGGCTTTAAACTAAGAGCAAAACAACAGATAGTATCGATTGTGTGGGGGGAAATCTTTACGAAGGCTGAGCAAAAAGCAGGAACGATTCGTCAGAAGTTACCAAGATAGCAATGCTAATTATTTCTTAAGAGCCTTTAACACGAAACAGTAAAAAAAATATATATATATATATATATATATATTGTTTAATTCCCTATGAATAGAACATCCTTTTATGTGCACGAAATTATAAATTATTTGATTTTATACTTTCATGTTTCATGAACTTATTATTACAAGTGTTCTGTTGGTCGTTTGTTACCTACACATGTACTTATTGGCTATTGCTTCCACTGAGGAAGGACGCCGAAGCAGAATTCCGTCGCGGCAAAGGGGTAGGCAAGACAATCTTTTAAAGGCATCACAGGCGCATCATTGAAATCAAGGGTTTCTTCAGGAAACCACTTCAGGCCGGGCCTCAGGAAATGTCACGGCCTGACTTGACCCCAAGCCTGACCCCATACCGGGCGGTTCAGTGTACTTCAGTGCTGGCCACGAGCCCGGAAACTCGCGGCATAGCCAGAGACTGGGTAGGATTCATTGGAACTTAAAACGGTGGAAGAGCTGAGGGGATGGGGGAGGTGTGTCAGGGATAGGAGGTGAGCTATGCTGTCACACAGATAAAGCAAGGAGGTAATCAGTGTTTGGCACCAATTGTGTGGCTCTTTCAGGTCTCTTTGACGGCTCTCAGTTGGATACACCAACCATGAGTCTTGTTTCTTTTGTGTGTGTTTTTCTCAGTTTATTACCAAGCAGTAAGAATGACTGAGAGGCTGTTTGTGACAGCAACCGTCATATCAGGTCATTTGTTAATGTGAATGTGAGGCTCAGTATGATATGTATGTTCGGCTTAGACAATGAATACATTATACTGATGTGTCACACATTGACTGTGTGGATGTTTGATACAGTGACTGTGAAGCTCTGTATGATTGACTGCAGGGCAACAGAACTGTGGGCTTCTTGCGGCGGAACTTCCGGGAGTGCACCACCACCGTCAGAGCTGCGGCTACGTACAAGGCCATGGTCAGACCGGTCCGTGACTACGCCTCGCCAGTCTGGGACCCGATCTCTCAGAAAGACGTCACGGAGCTTGAAAAAGTCCAACGCAGAGCAGCCCGTTACGTCCACAACAACTACAGCGATCGGACCCCAGGCTGTGTGACCAGCATGCTGAATGGGAACCACTCGCCGACAGAAGACTCGCCAACCGCCTCACTATGCTCTACAAGATCAACAACGGCATAGTCGACATCAACAAGGCCGAGTTCAACACCTCTGGCGACAGCCGCACCAGAGGAGCCCAGAGACTGTTCCAGGAGAGTGCATCCCATCCTGTTCTCTTCAACTCCTTTTTCACCCGAACACTGCGTCAGTGGAACAAGCTCGACCCTAAGACCACAGTTGCTCCTTCACTGGAGTCCTTCCAAGCTGGTCTGGGTCGTACCCACGGACTTGCCTCGCTGACACAGTAACCCTGCAGCTCTTCGTGTAAATAGTTTTATACTTTTAATCATCTTCTCGGAGTTATTGGGTCACCCACCACCAGTAACCAATTACTCAGTACTCCGCCGCTGGACTACATACGTTCGGATGAACCCAGTCCACATCAAGAAAGAAGAAGAAGAAGAAGCTTCAGTTATAGTTGTAATTGTATTGAAGTGTAGATTGTGTATGTCAGCTCCAGTTATAGTTGTATTTGTATTGAAGTGTAGATTTTGTATGTCAGCTCCAGTTATAGTTGTATTTGTATTGAAGTGTAGATTTTGTATGTCAGCTCCAGTTATAGTTGTAATTGTATTGAAGTGTAGATGGTGTATGTCAGCTCCAGTTATAGTTGTAATTGTATTGAAGTGTAGATTTTGTATGTCAGCTCCAGTTATAGTTGTAATTGTATTGAAGTGTAGATTTTGTATGTCAGCTCCAATTATAGTTCTAATTGTATTGAAATGTAGATTTTGTATGTCAGCTCCAGTTATAGTTCTGATTGTATTGAAGTGTAGATTTTGTATGTCAGCTCCAGTTATAGTTCTAATTGTATTGAAGTGTAGATTTTGTATGTCAGCTCCAATTATAGTTCTAATTGTATTGAAGTGTAGATTTTGTATGTCAGCTCCAGTTATAGTTGTAATTGTATTGAAGTGTAGATTGTGTATGTCAGCTCCAGTTATAGTTGTAATTGTATTGAAGTGTAGATTTTGTATGTCAGCTCCAATTATAGTTCTAATTGTATTGAAGTGTAGATTTTGTATGTCAGCTCCAGTTATAGTTCCAATTGTATTGAAGTGTAGATTTTGTATGTCAGCTCCAGTTATAGTTCTAATTGTATTGAAGTGTAGATTTTGTATGTCAGTTCCAATTATAGTTCTAATTGTATTGAAGTGTAGATTTTGTATGTCAGCTCCAGTTATAGTTCCAATTGTATTGAAGTGTAGATTTTGTATGTCAGCTCCAGTTATAGTTGTAATTGTATTGAAGTGTAGATTTTGTATGTCAGCTCCAGTTATGGTTTCCTTTATTTGGTGTTTAACGTCGCTTTCAACCAAGAAGGTTATATCGCGACGGGGGAAGGGGGGAGATGGGATATAGCCACTTCCAGTTATAGTTGTAATTGTATTGAAGTGTAGCTTGTGTATGTCAGCTCCAGTTATACATGTAGTTGTAATTGTATTGAAATGTAGATTGTGTATGTCAGCTGCAAGCATTGTTGGCAATGATCCAAAATAACAACTTGATCATAAACAGGGGGAAAGATTAAAAAATATATATATATATATAAATAAGTAAGTAAATAAATAAATAAGTAAGTAAATAAAAAATAAAAATAAAAATAAAGTGATTTCAAAGTATTTTGTCAACTAGTTGGTTTTAGCAACAAAAGTGAACTTAAACAGTCTTAATGGAAAATAATAATCTGTCTCGCTATCATGTACAAAGGGAACGTAATCTGAATTATTGTTGACTTTTACTATTATATAATTTCAAACATAACATATCTATAATTTTATTCCGGAATAAATACAGAATTCAATGAAATCCCGGTTGCGTCTGTTGCGATATGATTTTAATTCAAGATCGAACTTTAATTAACAAATTAGATGATTATTACGCCTCTTAGTTGAAATGCAATCCAATAGTCGAGACTGTGTCAAACAATGTGTGACAACATTTCAATCAATTTGATTGAGAAATGCCACAGCGCCGCCTCAACCTTTTTCAAAATCCAGGAATGACGTCATCAAAGTCTTTTATCAAAAGAAATTACGAAAATCTTTGAGCACAGCTCTCGAAAAATTCACATGTAAAGTTTAATAAAGATCAGTCCCTTAGTTTTCTGTACCAATGCACACACACACACACATGTGCGCGCGCACTTTTTTGAAGAAAAAGAATGTATGTAAGTATGTATGTATGTATGTATGTCTAGAGCAATTCAGAGAAAACGACTAGACCAAACTTCTTGAAACTTTACATGAGAGTTCCTGCAAATGATCTCCACATACCTTTCTTCCCCCATTATTTTGATAAATGTCTTTGACGACGTCTTATCCGGCTGTTTTGTGAAATTTGAGGCTGCACTGTCACATCCTCATTTTTTCGATCGAATTGATTGAAATTTTGGTCAAGCAATCTTTGACGAAGCCCGGACTTTTGATTGCATTTAAGCTTTAAAGCTTAAAAATTAATCAATGACTTTGGTCATTAAAAATCTTAAAATTCTAAATAACATTAAAATGTGAGTGATCCATTCAATTTCTTCTTATTGTTTATCATTTCCTGATTCCCAAAACATATAGATATGTTATGTTTGGATTAAAAACAAGCTAAAAAATAAAGAAAAGCGAGCTTTGTCTACAATTTCGCCGAAACAAAGCTAAATGTGTGCTCTACTACATCGTGTCAACGGCGTTTTAATAGTACTTGTGTGTGTGTGTGTGTGTGTGAAGGTGTGTGTGTGTGTGTGTGTGTGGCCGCGATTCCAAAAACAGATGTTCATGAAATTTAACGTCTGACACGCTGACAGCTTTATAAATCTCTTTGACCCTGCCACGGGCATTTATATTGCATTTCCACAAAAACTCAAAATGAGCTCACTCACTTTATGGTGCTGGATCCGACAGTCACCGGGAAATATAAGCTTACATGTAGTTCGCTCTATCTGTCAAGTCCATTTTCAGCAACTCCAGCAAATGGATTTCGCGCATTAGCATTATCTAGGAAAATTTCGCTAGCCTAACATATTGTCGCTGTCAATGCAAGACCCCGTATATTCAATTTTGCAGTTTTGAGAAGAAAAAAACCTTTTTCAAAAATCTGTGTTAACGTTACCTTTAAAATTCTGCCTTCCAGGGACTTCTAATCTACAGGGGAGGCTTCTTGTTTCTTATTGTGTCAATCAAATGCAGTGCGACAAAATTGTGCGGATACGAGGAATTGCACCTTCGCCGTGGGCTGTTTTCTTGTGTTTACGGGGTTTTGCATTCATAAACTCGATCAACAATAACGAAGAGACAAAGTTGTTAAAACCGTTAGTGTTGCATGAACAAGCAGAACAAAAATGAGTTATGCAATTCCGCACATGCTCCGAGTTCGTTTGTGTATGTGTGTGTGTGTGTGTGTGAATTTCTTTTTACGAGGCCAGACCCGAGGCAGGAACGGAGCCATGCACAGACCGGTGTCACGAACTGAAAACTGCTGAACAATCCCTCTCAATGCTGTCAATGCGCCAATCTTGGACTTAAAAAACGCGACCCTTTGACCGAACGAACCATGGGTTAGGGTTAGGGTTAGGGCTAGGATTAGGGTTAGGGTGTTCACGACCTGAATAATCTCCCCATGTTAGCGCATGCGCATTGACCGCATTGAGAGGGATTAGTTCAGGCAGTTTTCAGTTCGTGACACCAGCAACCCCCACAACCATGTGATCTCCTTCAGCAGTCAGGAGAGGGAGAGTGCAGATGGCTGTTCGTGAATGAATAATTCAATTCAATACAACTTTATTATCTGAATGTGAGACAAACAGAATTTTTTCGTTTGGCTGGTATACACATAAATTACATCACTCTCAAAAAACATATAAATAAACACATAGAATTCATCTGCATGACATGTCCTGAACCACACACATCCATACATATCTAAATGTACATACATGCACTCATGTGTCCATTATTTATCATAAATACAATCAAATTGATTTTTGATATCAAATCAAATCAAATCAAATCAAATTTTATTTTACGAGGGTTGTGGCATAAGCAATATAAACGAGCTTCTTTTCAACCAGCCCTCGCCCAGAGAGGGACTATTCTAATATCCACGTGCCCACTGTCTTCGTCGCCCAATTCTCATCTCATTGTCGTCACTGTTCTATATATGTTCACCTCCCTTGGATTGTGTGGACTTTGTGGTAAACAAGCAAAACATCTACTGCATAGCTGTTAGTGGCGGGAGATAAGCATGGTAAAGGCTTTCTGTTGTTTTTTCTGGAATTGTTACCGGACTTCGCAGGGTCCACAGTGTGAGCCCCAGCGAACCACGGGATGTGGCAAGCGTAACCATGGGATGTGGCAAGCGTAACCACGGGATGTGGCAAGCGTAACCACGGGATGTGGCAAGGGTAACCACGGGATGTGGCAAGGGTAACCACGGGATGTGGCAAGCGTAACCACGGGATGTGGCAAGCGTAACCACGGGATGTGGCAAGCGTAACCACGGGATGTGGCAAGCGTAACCACGGGATGTGGCAAGGGTAACCACGGGATGTGGCAAGGGTAACCACGGGATGTGGCAAGCGTAACCACGGGATGTGGCAAGCGTAACCACGGGATGTGGCAAGCGAACCACGGGATGTGGCAAGCGAACCACGGGATGTGGCAGGCGTAACCACGGGATGTGGCAAGCGTAACCACGGGATGTGGCAAGCGAACCACATGGCAAGCGTAACCACGGGATGGGATATCCCGTGGCCGGTTCTTGATCCTGCTCCCTCCAGAAGATCTGGGGCTGGTAGCAAAGCACCGTAAACAGCAGCATGGGTGCCGTAAAGTAAGCACATGGTAATGGTATTCACACCCCGACCATGCTGACTCAGGTGTAAATGAAGGTTTGCAGGGGATCTGAAACCCGTTGTTGCCAGCTAACCTGGGCCGCTTTTGGAGGGGTTGAATTTCACGATAAAGCACCCCCGGCCTAACCATGCTTATCTTCCGCCAATCCGTGCCCATTTCATGCCAAACTGTTAACTATGTCGTCTTATCCGTCTAGTAAATATGAACTTGACTGATCACAAGTCTTGCGTTTTTATTGATTATCCCCTTTTAGTATGATGGGGGATATTTATGTTGCATGGTTTGTATGTCTTGTCGTAAGTAGAGATTATTTAAGGGATAACAAGTGTATGTACTGTGTGTTGTAAAGCTTTGATGTGTGAAAGGAAGAAAATTGTTAAACGTTTATTTTGATCCTCGTTATGAGTGGGGTGAACCTGGAAGTGGAAGTATAAGCGAATGTTGGTTACAATATGTACTCAAAAGTAGTCATTATTCCTAACCCTTAACACCATTTTCAATAGGCACACAGTCACCGAGTTATACTCTTGAACAACAAAAACTCATTTAAGCATGAGCATAACACGTACCTTCTGTGGGCGTGTGCATGTGTATGTGTGTGCGCAAGCACGTGTGAATATACTTGAGTGTGTGTCTCAGTGTCTGTGTGTGTGCAAGTAATTGACAGGGAAAGAGACTGTGTGTGCAGTGTGTGTGTGTGTTTGTGTGTGTGTGTTCTACTAAACTTGCAGTTGCTTTATGCATATTTCACCTTTGTTCACACCTAAATATGACCTCACATCTTAGTATTTTTCCAACAAGACCAATATTGAATATTAACCGTCCTTAAAAAATCCTTGCTGATTAACACGACCAGTATACATACCTGCCAACCCTGGTGAAACCTCAAGAATAGCAATTTAGAATTTTTTGGAATGTTCAGCGTAGCAAATGGTGTTTGAGAGTAGCATTTTCTAAAATGTATTCCCACATCCGCATGTATGCCTTCTTGCACAAGAATAGACATTTTTAATAAAGATTCAGGAGAATGCAGGAACATAAAATGCCCTTTAGAGAGTAGTTGCAGTACCACCAGGGAGCCAGGGGTATTCCAATGCACAAGCGCCTGACCATTCCACAAGCTCAGCTTAGTTCTTTGCCAAGGGCCATAAACTTGTAGTAGGTCTGGCTGGTGAAGGGCACGCCTTGACTCAGCTGGTGTCGCAGCTCTTCAAAGCTGGCGTTGAACAGCTTGATGTTTTCCTCCAGCTGTTGGTCGATGCGACCGCTACGCACGCACTGCTGTTCCATGAACTGGTCCAAAGCGTGTCGCCGTGCATCTCTTTGCGTTTTCAGAAATTTAGACTCCACCTGATAAAAGAGAGACTGACAAATACAAACTCAGGCAGAATACTGTATTAATTTATCTACTTAAAGAACAAATATGTATACAATAGACTTGATTCAATAATGACGTGATTTTTGTGTATACACACACATGCATGCAAGCAGGCCTGCACATAAATGGAAAATTTTATAAGTAAATTTTCATTTGATTAATATACTTACCCCAATCACATATAGCATTTGACACAGTCTGAGATGCTAGGTACTGAAAACGCTTACCCGTCTAACATTTTAAAGGGAAGCAACCCCATCACCAAAAAGGCTTAAAATAGCCCTGGTAATAAGCCGGTACCCTGGGAGTCACCTCTCATTGGTGGATACTACGTCACTTCCTCTACCAACACATGGTAATAATCATACGGCTTTAAAGAAATAAAACCATAAGCGGGGCAGGCGGGCGGGCCTACACTATGTGATTGGGGTAAGTATATTAATCAAATGAAAATTTACTTATAAAATTTTCCATTAAATTACATATTCTTACTCCCAATCACATATAGCAGATAACATCAACAAGGCGGTGGGAAAGAAAATCTAACTCAATCAAAAAACCTTGCCAGAAACTGGCCCGCTGCTCAAAAAGGCAGGAAGGGCCCAGTGGGAAAGAAAAACTCTAACTCACTCTAACACCCTTGCCAGGAACTGGCCAGCTGCCAACAAGACAGGAAGTGACCAGAGAAAATCCTGATTGACAGCCAGGATGTCTTTAGACAAGAACTTGCTAAAGACAACTTCAGAGAGCCAGAAAGCTGTGCCCAGCACTTCCCCCCGGACCGTAAAGAAAACGGCCCAGGAAGAAAGAAGAGCCCTGGATTACATGAACCCGAGCTGAGAGGAGGGGAAAGACAATCTGACCCCCCCCCCCCCCCTTTTCTATTGGAAGGCAATGCCAAAGCCCCACAAGACATGAAAGATATAGGTCAGCTCCAGAGAAGAGTGACCAAACTCCACACAAAAAGAAAGAGAGAGACACCTGAGTACAAAGTACCAGGGTCCAACTCGCGTAAGGCGAAAATACAATATTTAGTCAAGTAGCTGCCATTTTTCAGCAAGACCGTATACTCGTAGCATCGTCAGTCCACCGCTCATGGCAAAGGCAGTGAAATTGACAAGATTAAGAAGAGCGGGGTAGTAGTTGCGCTAAGGCCTAAAAAAAAATAGGTGTGGTTACGGTAACCCGACCTACCCTATTTTTAGGGGCCGACCCTATAACTTTTTATTACATTTGTAAAAAAAAAAAAATAAAAAAAATAAAAAAAAACCCAGTGCAAAAAACGCAATGAAAGCGAAAGCGCCCGTGTCGCACACTTATTTCCCTGTCAAGTAGGTTTAATTTGTACACATTAGAAAAAAAAGTTTAAAAAAAAAAAAGTGATTGCCTACCTTCCTACCCTATTTTTTTTGGCTATGTTACCGTAACCACACCTATTTTTTTTTTTGGCCTAAGAAGGATAGCACGCTTTTCTGTACCTCTCTTTGTTTTAACTTTCTGAGCGTGTTTTTAATCCAAACATATCATATCTATATGTTTTTGGAATCAGGAACCGACAAGGAATAAGATGAAAGTGTTTTTAAATTGATTTGGACAATTTAATTTTGATAATAATTTTTATATATTTAATTTTCAGAGCTTGTTTTTAATCCGAATATAACATATTTATATGTTTTTGGAATCAGCAAATGATGGAGAATAAGATAAACGTAAATTTGGATCGTTTTATAAATTTTTATTTTTTTTTACAATTTTCAGATTTTTAATGACCAAAGTCATTAATTAATTTTTAAGCCACCAAGCTGAAATGCAATACCGAAGTCCGGGCTTCGTCGAAGATTACTTGACCAAAATTTCAACCAATTTGGTTGAAAAATGAGGGCGTGACAGTGCCGCCTCAACTTTCACGAAAAGCCGGATATGACGTCATCAAAGACATTTATCAAAAAAAATGAAAAAAACGTATGGGGATTTCATACCCAGGATGAACTCTCATGTCAAATTTCATAAAGATCGGTCCAGTAGTTTAGTCTGAATCGCTCTACACACACACACACACGCACACACGCACACACGCACATACACCACAACCCTCTTTTCGATTCCCCCTCGATGTTAAAATATTTAGTCAAAACTTGACTAAATATAAAAAGAGCATAAGCGTTCCTAAAGTTCCAAGAGCGTGAAGAAACGCTCACCCCCCCAAGCACACCGTACTGCTTCTCTGCGTTAGAGTACAATCTAACCCAGGAAAGAATCAAAGTACTCCTGGGTAGTGACATAAGAAAACGTCAAGAAAAACCCTGACTGCGATCTTTAACATCGTCACCCATAAAGCATGCTACAGAAGGGTGCCGAAACCAGCAGTCTAGCTGCTCTCAAAAGAGATGGTCACCAGATATCCTCTACCCATTCATGCAAAAGCAGAAAGAGATAAAACGAGGAAGCTGCTACTTACAAAAGTGCGTAAGCAACCGAAAGTGCGGAAGTCACAGCGGACGAAGCCTGGTGTGACCAGTGACCATGAACAAAAACGGCTCAAAGCCATAGTGTCCGGAGTTCAGGTTGCTTGTAGGTAATTGTAAAGTTATGATGTTGCGCTATATAAATGCTCATTTATTATTATTATTATTATAATTGAAAGCGAATCAAGAACCCAAAGCCGAAAACAAGACTGGTGAGCATACAGGAAAAACCTTGAAGCCGACCAGTCAAAAGTCTCCCGAGACGACGTATTCTCAGGAAAACTGGAAAATTATATCCAAGACCAAACCAAGAGCCTACCTCAGTTTGGACGAAAACCAGAACGCGTCTGTCCAAATCTGAAAGACTGAGGGACAGACACAGAGCACAACGGGCAACTGCAGAAGTCATAGTTGCCTATATGGTAGAAGGGTGACTGTAAAGAAAACCCGACCTAACGGAAGTCGTTCTGACTCACCTCAGGAAGAGGATGAAGAAAGATAAGAAATCCGCCGACACAGGAACCGGAAATGCCATAGTCACCGGAACATGAGCCCTCTGCCAGAAGGAGAGGACTGGCCAAACTGAGAGAGAAAGTAAGCCACAAAGGATGACTCCTCAAACCTACATTGCCAAAGACAATGCCCCCTCAGAGAATCTGAATGTAACCTCCGAGGCCAACTCAAGCAAACCTTAAGTTTGGACGAAACACCAGAACAAGTCTGATCGCTAGAGAAAGACAGAGTCAGACTCAGCGAAAGACAAACAATGATCACAAAGGTCAGAAGTTGTTTCTAAAAAACCCTGACGTAACTATGACGTCGAGAAGAGAAACAACCCCTCCAGCTAGCCGGAAGTATGACAAAAGCAGCAGCCCGTGGCTGAGACGACTGTTACACTGACTGACCGGAAGCCAGAATACCCGAAGGCCAGCCCTAGCGGGTGCTCGAGCTGGTGGACCTAGTACACTAAGTAAAAAAACTCAAGGAATTCATTCCGTGAACTGCTAGTGCGATAACAACAACCTTCCGACACCAAACCGCATGAGCATAGTGAAGCGAGGATATAAGCATCTGCTCTTTGTTCACCTCACCAAGGCTGAACAAAGAATAAAGACGTCATCTGCCAACTGATCTACACTGAACGAGAATAGATCAAAGAGGCCGAAACCATACTGATGATCGTCTTCAAAAAGATGCCAGTTCCAACAAACTGACGTCCTATTTCCTCTGAAGAGACAAGGATGTGTTCTAGTACTGACACAACCGAGTCTCTCGTAATCTGTTCTACCAGCAGAGGAAGCAATTCCTGCGTCACCAGAAAGGTGACCGCGGGAAAGCAAAGGACGAAAGCAAGCCAAAGCCTATGTAGCCGTAGCCAGCAAAAGCTGAGTCTGTTCCTTAACTTGCCATAAAACAAGAAGAGGAACAGAAAGAATACCACTGCAGGTATTAAAAGGCTTCGCCAAACCTGCTAAAGGTAGTATGTCACAAAAGAGGACTCTTCGAACCGGAAGCAGGAATAGTCCTCCTTCCAGAACGGAAGTCCGCAACACCGAAAAGGCAACCAAAGAGGAAGTCGAAACAGCCGATGCACCTCCTCAAAATAAAGGGAACACTTTCGCCACAGCTTCAAGAGCCTTGACGGAAATCCCAAAAATGTCTGTTCGCTAGCCACAGACTGATATCAGAATGGACAAGCGAAAGACAGGGCCGAAGTCACAGCCACCAGAGGCGGAAACGATGCACGGGATAACCGGAGACAGGAAACCCGCGTACCAGGACATCATCTTGACCTATATCCTGACTGGTGTGAGAGTCAGGAAAAGCCGAGTGAACGTCCAAAAACGACGGCCTTAATGGACAGAAGCCACCCCACCCAAAGGGTGACGTGACGACTGCCCCGGCCGAGGAGACCCAGAACGCCCGAAGGCCGGCCGCCGTTCCTCCCTACAGACAAACGTCGGAAAGAAGAGGAACAATATATCCGGACGAGGCCGGAAATACAACCAACGAAGCCGCACAATGCGGAAACGAGAGCTGCAAAGACTGAGGCTGGAAGCCCAAAAAACCCGAAGGCCAGTCTTCAGTCAACCCCAGCAACGACCACAAAGTGTCGTATGCAGACCTGCCTACCCCTGAAATGCACCATGTGTAGTTTTGGGTGTGAAAATAAGGCAAATGTGTAGTTTGGCAGGTGAATGTGTAGTATTTCAATTTGATCAACCCAAACCGCAAAACAGAACAGTTACTTATACCGTACTAAAACAAACACTCAACACTCCAAACAAAACTATTACAATGTGAACAATACTCCCCACAAAAATACAAGCCAAGCATTAAGTTTATTTGTTAAGAAAAAAATTATTAACTAGTTTGGAACATTTGCATGGGTGAAACTGATCAGAATTAAAAATAAGGAAAATGAGGCCGGGGTCCAGGGGCCGCCCACGCCCTGGTGGGGTGCAGGGGCAACGCCCTCTTAGGGGGCCCAGGGGGGCGAAGCCCCCCGGAAGAAAACGAAAAATCAGGCTTTTTAAGGGTAAAAGTAGGCCTTTCCTGGTATCTCAAACACACAAATTTGCACAGTAAACAATGATAACAAATGCCAAGCTGTAGTCCGATAATTCGCGCGCTCAGGGAAACAAATACGGATCGCCGGCGAAAAAAAAAGAAAAAAAAAAATTTTTTATTTTTTTTATTTTTTTACAGATTTTCAAAATAAGGTATTCTTTATTTGACCAGTTTCACCCATGCATTTGTTAAAAAAAAAGCTATGTTGAGGGGTATGCAGTTCATATACAGTGGGACCCCCTATTCAAGACCTGTGACAATCTGAAAACATCAAGTCACAAAAAGTAGGGACTGGGAGTATGTGTATCAACATGAAGGCAAATTTGCATATAAACAGAACAGGTTTGCGTCGGCAATAATAATAATATGGCAGGTCATTGCCTCTGCTCTGGTTACCGATCTCTCAAAAGTGAGCTTGTCTTGGTCTTCTTTCCCTGGCACGGGTTTCTTCACAAAACAGTCCAATTTTTCCTCTGCTTTGGTCGGGATTTCTCGAATTCCTCATGAGAAGTGCTTTTCTTGTGGCGGTTACACGGTCGTAAAGCCCACTGTGCTTCTCTGAAAAAGCCGTGTTGCACACAGTGCAGTGGGCAAAATGCTTCCCTTTTCTCCACGAAACTAGGCATGGATGCTCCTCATAGTACTTTGGCAGAAAAGCCGCTTGCTGGGAGTTTGACCAAGCTTCTTTTTTTTTGCTCCGTGGCGGTTGATCGCCAAAGTCTTCTGAATCCGTGTTCGTCGCTGTAGCCATTTTTTTCCCTCCAGAAAGAATGAGCTAGGAAGTGACCGCGTTCAGAAAAGTATGTGCTGAAACGCCCGCGATAGTTGTAATAACAGCAGCAAGACCAACTGACTACGCTACTCTCGCGGGCGCCGGGCATGTTTTGCACGCAGTACACAACCGGTTAGTACAAATTATGGATCGGAACTCGCTCGCGTTTTTGCGTATTCAAAATGTCAAAATGTGTAGTCGAAACGAAACGTTTGCGTAGTATAAGACAAACATGCGTAGTTGCGTAGTTTGGGGACCAAAATCGTAGTTTACTACGCTCAATGTGTAGTGTAAACAGGTCTGCGTATGGTGAGGGACCTATGCTTCCTGTAAGGCCAGAAGCGCAGCAGCCGAGAACGGCTGCCACTCGAGAACGGCTGCCACTCTAGTTCTGAAACAGCCTTGTCCAGGAAAGTAACGGGATGTAACCTCCGCCGCAGCTACAAGAAAAGTCTTGAGCTTTGACGGAAATCCCGACTGTGTCTCTTCTCTGACCACAGACTGAACTTCAGAATGGACTAGTGAAGGACACTGACCGAAGACATTTACACCAGAGGCGGAAGGATGCACGGAATATCCGTAAACCGGCGACCCATGACCCCGGAAATCGTCCTGACTCATCCCTTGACTATGAGGAAAAGGGTAAGTAGAACGAACATCCAACCCACCAGACCTGGATGAGCGGAAATCACAACACCCACCGGGTGAAGCAACGACTGCCCCGGCTGAGGCACAGAGTGCCGAAAGCCGACCACTGTTGCTCCCTCTCTGGCATCCATGCGGAAGTGTCAGGAAGAGGGACAGCGTATCCGGCCGAAGCCGGAAAACGCAGCCGCCGAAACCGCAGAATGCGGAAACGAAGACTGCATAGACTGAGGCCGGAAGCCATAAAGCCCGGAGGCCAGCCTGCTGTCCATCCAGACGCCGCTGCCGTAGCGTACGCGTGTAGATGGACCTATGCTTCCGGTCAAAACCGGAAACGCAGCCACCGAAAACGCAAAAAAGCGGAAACGAAGACTGCATAGACTGAGGCCGGAAGCCATAAAGCCCTGAGGCCAGTCTGCGGTCCATCCCGACACCGACGTCTGAGCGTACAAGTGTAGGAGGACCTATTGCCAGAAGCTGTTGCTTCCTCTTTGACATCCAAACGGAATTGCCAGGAAGAGGAACAGCATATCCGGCCGAAGCCGAATAGCAGCCGCCGAAACCGTCAAAAGCGGAAACGAAGACTGCATAGACTGAGGCCGGAAGCCATAAAGCCCGAAGGCCAGTCTGCGGTCCATCCCGTCACCGTTGTCAGAGCGAACGCGTGAGGGAGGACCTATGCTTTCGGTCGAAACCGGAAACACAGCGGCCATAAACGGCCGCCGCTGCTGATCAACAAAGTCCGTGCCCACGGGGGGAGACGCCGGTATTGTCAGACCAGTAGAACGCTGTTGCCCCTCTCCAGCCTCCAAGAGGAAGTGCTCGGCCGAGGGACAGCGTGTCCGGCCGAAGCCGGAAGTGCAGACACGGAAGTGCAGGAAACAATGAATGCAAGAACTGCAGCCGGAAGCCGTGAAGCCCGGAGGCCAGTTCTCGATCCACCCGTCACTGCTGCACTGAGGGCGAACAAGTGAGAGCGGACACCGACGCTGACCAACAAAGTCACCATAAGGAGTATTGTCGCCAGTAGAATGCAGGGAGTGACCCCGCGCCAATGAACTGTCTCACGGCAGTGAGTGTCCAGACGCCTCATGAGGGCTGTAGGACCAGTTCGACTTACCGGTAACGCCGCCAGCGGAAGCGGCAACCGACAAGGCAGGAACCTGCTCCTCGGAACCAGAAGGCACCGACCAGGAAGCCAGGAAACGAACATCCCCCACGGCCGGAAGCATGACGCTGCAGAACGCCGTGGAGCGCCGCATCTACTCTCCCATCAAACTCCGAAACTCTGAAATTAAAGATTTCAAGACAGAGGACACTAACGCCCTCTCCCACACAGAGGGAGACCCAGAAACAATAAACGTGACAGACTGCAAAAAAGCACAAGTGCTAGAAGCAGAAAAAGAGCACGAACAAAAGAGAGTTGCGGACTAAACAACATCCATCACATGTTAAGAAAAGAGAAGGAAGACTTAGGCTTAACTAGCCTTAAACGTCTGCCTCCCACGCCAGTTATCATAATCAGCCAAGCTGACTGACAACAACCAAACAAAACACAAGGCAAAAAATTACTGAACAAACGTAAGTCCGAACGGACAGACAACTCAGTAACTACAAAAAGTTCAAAGAACAACAAAACTAACCAAGCTCGCAACTACGGGAGTAGGCAAGCACAGGTTAAAACCACACATATCAAAGTCAGCCACGCTAACTAAAATTTAAATGGCGACAACGCAACACAGCCACTGATACTACAAGTCCAAAAGGACGAAATACCAGTAGCTACAACAGCTAAAAAAGTTCGTTAACAACAAACAAAACAAGAACAAGCTCACCAAACAGGAGCCCGCACGTGAGAAAGACAGGTAAAACGTGGCCGGCATGTGAAAACTTCACAACAGGCAGCCACGGGAGCGAAAAATCAGAAACACCCTCTCTCTAGGACGCTGAAAAGTCGTATGATTATTACCATGTGTTGGTAGAGGAAGTGACGTAGTATCCACCAATGGGAGGTGACTCCCAGGGTACCGGCTTATTACCAGGGCTATTTTAAGCCTTTTTGGTGATGGGGTTGCTTCCCTTTAAAATGTTAGACGGGTAAGCGTTTTCAGTACCTAGCATCTCAGACTGTGTCAAATGCTATATATGTGATTGGGAGTAAGAATATATATGTAATTTAATGCACTGATGTGAACACAATTAGCACTCAAATAAACCGACTGATAAATGACTGGTACATGCACAAAGTGGGACCAGTAAAGAGTATTCTGCTTGACCTTTCATACACAAAAAGCTATAGTCCACGTTATAGTACCAAACTTTCAATTCTTTCAAACAAGGAAAGAAAATATACTTGAATACATTTAAGCATAGACTATAGGAACAAACATAGGAAAACAGTTACATGTAATCTTAAACAACATGATCACCAACAATTAATAAGAGCATTTGACTTACTGGTTCTTCCGTTGTTTTTTCAGCCAGGACTTTGCATGCATCTGTGGCCTTCTTGACTGCAACAGAATTTGTCAGCAAAATCAAAGAAAATAAAAACTGACACTGGGATATACTTAGTAACAAGTAAAAACACACTCACTCACACACACTCACTCACAAGGACATAGGAGGTACATAAACATCAAGCAAGAATCTAAAGGTAGAGACAATTGCGGCATATGGTCACTAGCAATTGAAGTACTGATTCATAAGCAAGGTAAAATCTACACATGTATCAGGAAAAAAGCAACAAATTCTATAAATCCATGTTCTCTTCTTTCTTCTGCTTCTCTTTTCTGCTGTTCATACTAGAAAACATTTACTGGAATGAGCGCTTCTGCACTGGAGTTATGTCCCTTAGCACATTTTGCGCAGTGGCCTTCTTGATAACCACCACAGGCACATTGCAGCGCAGTCCTTTGAGAAACGAACGCACAGCGCATTGCGGAAATCCATGAAAACTCATAGCTAGCTACTTTTACTGTATAGTGTGTCCTCTAACAAAAAGCTATACCCTTTGCTGAGCGGAATTAAGCGATCATGAAGCTGACACAGCACTCCAAGCAACTCATCATAAAGAATACACCATGTAAAACACTGTCAGAGCTCTAGTCCCACTTTAAACACTGTTTCAACACAAAAGACATGTTTCCCTTTGTACAAACCTAGCTGATACAGATCCATATCAGAGAAGTGGCAAATCCCAAGCTCATTTAATTTGGTATCAGATTGCACCATTTAGATTCTTTGAAGACTTAGAAGAAATGCGAAAAAATGCAAACAACCTCGCGTGGATGTGTGTGTGTTCGTGTGTGTGTAGGGGGTGTGGGGATGGCTTATATATGCCTCTGGACCCTGCTTGCCTTTAACTATGTTCCATCCAGATTTTGCCAAGGTGTCAAATGACCCTTAGAGTTGTTTCCCCTGTAGTGTTACAGTTCTTTAAAAGGAATCAGTACAGTAGAACCCCCTATTAAGACCCCCTGATATAAGACTCACTCCTTTTTAGACCCTGCTTTCACCAATTTATGGTTTATAACCTCCCTAAATTTACCTCCATTTTAACCCTTACACTGGTGAAATTCCGTAACACATGTTACATAGCCACTGGTGAATTAACAGAGAGAAAAATAAAGAAAAACGGTCATATAGCTTTTCGCATCCATGGGAGGTAATAGGAACCGACCAAACAGACTGAACCAGTAGCACGACATATGTCGTGACAACCAGGTGACAGTTTACGTAAAGCAACAACCAGCCGATTTTCTCCGATTGTTGGAGATCAAAAAAGGAGGCTTTCACTGTACTCACTGTCTTGAGCAATGTCGGAGAAGTGTTGAGAGAAGTTGGACTGGACGGTGGGCAGTGTGTGGTCCCTGCACTGTAGCGCCGAGTCCTGTGTCTGGTCAAGGCACGTCTTCTCCCTGTCCCCACGCTTCTCCTGCAAACACAACACGGCACAGCAAGGTTTAATAACACACAACACAGCACAGCAATACACACAACACAGCACAACAAGGTTTAATAACACACAACACAGCACAACAACGTTTATTGTCATCATTTTTAATTTTTTAATTTTTTAAATTTTTTTATTTGCCAAGCACATCATTGTGGGGCTTTTAATCAATAACATGCATCCGTCTACAATGTATCATCATTCATCCTTCAACATTTATAATAAATATGTAAATGGCAAGTATACAAGACATAGATATATACAACATTAGGACATAACAGATAGACGGACATATAACATACCGTTCGCCTACAAGTAAGGCCGGAGCATAACATAACATGCAGAATACAATTTGTTTGTTTGTTTATTTGCTTAACGCCCAGCCGACCACGAAGGGCCATATCAGGGCGGTGCTGCTTTGACATATAACGTGCGCCACACACAAGACAGAAGTCGCAGCACAGGCCCAGAATACAATACATGTACTGATAAAAGAGAGAGAGAGAGAGGGGGTAATGATGGTGGTGGTATCATTTATAAGGTATACTCTTATAATAATACAAATAATAGATTCGTCTTAAAGTTCCACCCAACAATAATCAAAAGTCACTAAAATACAAGACACCCCTACACCCATAAGATTGGACAGGGTGACAGACAGATAAGAGGATAAGACAAGCAGACAGACATCATTGTCATCATTTTTACGAGTTTTCATTCACAAACACCTGGGAAATAAATCTCATTTTCCCCATGCAATAAATCCCCGGTTACCATAGTTGCAGGAAGCGGGTTATACATGGATAATCAAAAGCAAACCCAATAGAAACGCTTGGGGATTCTTCGGCTCTTTTCATTGGCATTTCCCCAGACCTAGACAGACGACACTGCTTTGCAAAGTTCCAAAAACGAACTGGCAAACTGGCACACGTAAACAAAAAACAAAACTACTTCATGAAAGGTCATAGATTCATCACAAACAAATGAAACCTAAGCGATATGTTTTGTCTTCTTATAAAGTCATGAAGTGCGTGCGCGTGCATGTATCTGTGTTTCGATACACAGACGTTCAGAGAAACACCAACGTCAAGTTCAAGTCAAACCAATTGACCCCTGACACACAAATAATGTCATTACTTTTTTCAGTAGTACACCAGTTAGGTAATGATACAGACATACAACATAAAACATATTATATGTTTTGGACTTTTTGTGTGATTTTTAGTGTTCGAATCCATGTCACAACCTTTGGTTTCCCTGTTACGAAGTTGATTTACTTTAAAATCCTTGTAAATTACTGATCTTGAACGTAGACAAACAAACTGTGCAACTATTTCTAATTCTTTATCTGCAGGCCAAGGATATAAATGGAACCAGTATTTATTAAGGAAGTCAATGTGTATGGTTAAAATGTCTCAGTTCAATAAAGAAAAGACAACTTTGTAACATGGTTTACCCTGGTACCCAGGTCTGGAGAATTAGCCATATCTTTCCAAATGAAAGAAATATGCTCTTATTGCAAAGAAAAGCTTAGGTTTTATCAGTGGTGGTTTACATAATCATTTAAACTAAAAAGAAGGTATCTTAAAATGTATAGGGTTAAAATGTGAAAATACTGTTAATTTTCAGCTCGCATGGTTTTAGATTGCGGTTGCCAGTGAATGGTTCTCCAAGCGAGTGCACCTTGCAACTGCTTGCTTGAATCTGGGACGCTAAGGCAGAAGGGGTCTTATTTGACACAATTTGGGTGCAATCATTGCAGGTAGACTTTCTACAGGTGTATTTACTGTACAAAACATTACAGGGAGTGCACCCGGGTGCATTTCCTGGTGTTTTTGTTTTATCTTGTTGGAGGTTGGGTGACACTTTGCAAGGCTCTCCACGGATGCTCTTCCAAGAGGGTTCCGGGACCCCTAATTATAAAGGTTAGGGGGTCCTAAGTCCCCTTCTGAACAACTCTAGTGGCTCCTAAAACCAAGTGGCCTTTTGCAGTTATGTGAGAGCTTCACAAAAGCGTTCTATTTGGCATATATCGATTAGATTTAGTCCATAAATTTGTGTTGGTATACAGATCTGGCAGAAAAAGTTGCAAAAGTTTTTGGAATTTTAAATTTTAATTTCATGTGCCTATGTTCGGTTGAAACCAAATGTGACTCTAAACACAGGATAGTATTCCTAGGTTTATAATGTTTCTTTTTAGTTCTTCATTCGAAAGCAAACTGAGAATAATGTGAAGAATAGTTTACGTAATACGTAAGATTTTATTATTTTATTATTTTAGTAGTGAGTGAAAACATAGCCAAAAAAAATAGGGTAGGAAGGTAGGCAATCACATTTTTTTTTTAAACTTTTTTTTCTAATATGTACAAATTAAACCTACTTGACAGGGAAATAAGTGTGCGACTCGAGTGCTTTCGCTTTCATTGCGTTTTCTGCACTCGATCGTTTTCTTGGGTTTTTTTTTTGGTTTTTTGACAAATGTAATAAAAAGTTATAGGGTCGGCCCCTAAAAATAGGGTAGGTGGGGTTACCGTAACCACACCTTTTTTTTTTTTAGGCCTAAAGAATGTCACTGGATTCTGAGCTATGAATTTAACACGCTAAATTTCAAGATTACCGAATAAGGGATATCAATCAATCAATCAATATTATGAGGCTTATATCGCGCGTGGGTACAGTTCTAAGCGCAGGGATTTATTTTTTTATTTTTTTATTTTTATTTTATGCAATTTATATCGCGCACATATTCCAGGCGCAGGGATTTATTTATGCCGTGTGAGATGGAATTTTTTTACACAATACATCACGCATTCACATTGGCCAGCAGATCGCAGCCATTAGACTAGCACTAGAACCCACCACCTAGGTTAGGAAAGGGGGGAGAAAATTGCTAACCCCCTGACCCAGGGTCGAACTCGCAACCTCTCGCTTCCGAGCGCAAGTGCGTTACCACTCGGCCACCCAGTCCTGGCGATTGTGGTCGCTAAACGGATGACGATGAGGAAAATATAGTCCATAATTACCTCGAACTCCTTGGCAAAAAAGTTGATGTGACCCTGTAGCGCTGACCTGTGATCGAACAACCTCGCGTGGATGTGACACACACCTGCAAATATTCACACATAAACGCAAGATAGTCATTGTTCAAAATTTAACAAATCGAAAGTGAAATGTATCTATCTTGAGATGCATTGTCATTCAAATTTACCTACCTTTGAAGATATTTTCGCAAGACATTTTTGAGATCCCGTTCAAAAACAATGTAGCAGACGCTCACATGACACGCCTATCTGTGATTTCAGACTGAAGAGCGATTCAGGGGAAATAAAGCAATATGCTGTTGTTGCGACCCATCTCGTCATCGGCGCTTTTCCGGAAATGACCTGCGCTTTGTTGGAATTCCAACAATGGCCGCCATTGTAGGAATTCCAACTTTGCGCTACGCGATTCTAGAAATGTACCGCGCGCATAGTGAGAATTCTGCTCTTTCTTAGAATGCGATGTAAAATGATACAAGTCATGATGATCCTTGTGTTTTAAAGTGATCAATGCTTAGTCTTGAAAAAGCAGATGCATTGTATAACGCACCAAACCAACCGAATTACAAAAAGCAAAAACACTTTTGATAACTTCGGCGGGCTGTAACAACACAGTTCAACGACCCATCCCAGTATACCAAAACGCACCAATTTTACGTAATTTTTAACGTTTCAGATCTTACATTTTTCAACAACAAAAACACAACAAGAGTGTTCCGATATAACTTTTCACTGGTAACTGTCGATTGTAATAATTTTTTACTCAGTCTTAGCTGATTATATATTAAACTCACACAGTCTCTCTGGGCTGCAGAGACAGCATTACGTCCCTTTACTGAGTAGGCTCTTGTCACTGCATGGTAATCTAGGCTCTTGAAACGTAATGTGCAAGTCTGTGCGCTATATTGATGTGATTGATTGTTGCAAAATGTTGATTCAAATTAAAGATGATTTCAGCCTGTTGTAACAAACTAACACTCTACTCTGAGAAAAAAAAATCATCGTGTTCAAAATAGATCGAGACAGCAGCAACTAGCTAGCTGCATGCGCTAAGTGTCACTGAGAGAATTGTTACACAGTTTCCGGAAATGCAGCGCTTTGTTGGAAATCAAAGGCGCTACAGAGCTTTGAAAGCCAGAACTAGTCGCTTTCGCTCTAGCTTCATCCCCCATGCTGTACTGACAACTCCTGTAGTGAAGACGTTGTAATATACTGTAGTTATAGGATTGGGGGGGGGGGGGGTTCTTTTGTTACTTAGTCCTTTCACTGCATTCCATTACTGTTCTCATAACTTGTGATAGTGGAAATATGTGCAATGTGGAATGGTCCTTATTTTTTAGGTGCTGGAGTAGTTCTGTGATGGTAGTAGTTTTGTGCAATGCGACTCTAAGTTCAGGTGCTTGAGTGGATCTGTGATAGTCTGTTAATACTGTTGTTTTAAACTGTCTAGATCATGATTATATAATTTTATGTGATGATCTGACTAAATGATAATAATTACATGTACTACTTACTTTTAAATGGATTATAAATTTTAGGTATTGTTCTAGTATTCACTAATGTTGTATTGATATTACTGGCACCCCTTTTAAACTGATATGGTCTTTACGTTTACAAGGCGACGATGTGAATTTGTGATGTAGATATGTGGCTGGTTATGTGTGAGAATGTAAATAATTGTGTGTGTGTGTGTGTGTGTGTGTGAGTTGTGTCTGTGTGTGCATGACAGTGTAATGTACGTATGTATGCATGCATGGTGATGTGTGTCTGCATATGTGTCTGGTTGGTTTTTATTTTATTTTTACCGTGCCGTGCCAAGATGAAATCCTTTTGCAAAATTGGTGAATAAATATCTTGTATCTTGTATCAAATGAGGTTTCGGGGAAATCCCGATTATTCCAACTCTGCCCCGGATTCTTACTTTGCGCCCAACACTGTGTAATGATTAGTGGCTTGGTTGTTTCCCTTGTTAAAAGTTCCCTTTGGTCAGAAAAGCAAATTTAGTACTACGAGCGCACGGCTTAACCGTTACGCCACGAAGACTACAGTGATGAGCGAACAATAAAATAATTATAATAAAATAAGAAAACTTTTCATTTTACATAAACATGGAAAAGGTTTTTTGGCACCACATCGCATTTCACGAAGCGCCCTAGAATAACACAAACACAGGATCATAAAGCATAATCATATCGATTGCAAAAAAAAAAAAGCCGGCCGACATTATGCGGCGCATGGGCAAACGCCTGCCGTGAGTCCCCATGAACCATACATGAGAGCAATCCCATTCTTAATACTATGAGCGCCCTAGAATAATTTGTATTCCACACACTGAATTTGTTTGATACACAAACACCGTCGCGTGCGAACACACCGAGGCATAGGCCCTACACACCAGCATCGTATGAACAAACACAAACAGAGATCAAATCAAATCAGATTAGTGTTTATTTTTTTTAAGGTGATGGAGTGGTATACAAAAGCGGTGTTTTTCTTTATCTAGCCCTCGTCCAATGAGGGACTACTGAAAACATATACACTCTTCAAAAAAGTTAAGGATCACTTTTTTACAAGCACGCCACACAAAACAGACAAGACCGAATTCTTTCTTTTTTTAAAAATTATATAATTGAACAACCAAGGAGTAATGACAAACAAAGCAAAGATCGAACGCGGCAGCGACAATCGGCATGTTTAGCTAGAGTGTGTCAAACGTGACAACCCTCGAAAATGGAATTCACAACAATGTGAATCAGTGTCAATAACGTGTGTGCCCTCCGTTGTGTGCCAGGCATTCAACACATCGTTGGCGCATGGAGTGGATCAGGTTGCATATGAATGCTCTGGGAACTCCATTCCACTCCTGCTGGAGCCATTGCAGCAGTTGACCCAGATTGGCAGGAGGAGGGTGATGTTGCTGTACCCGACGACAAAGCTCGTCCCACATGTGCTCTATGGGGTTCAGGTCTGGGCTGTTGGCTGGCCACAGCATCCTGTTGACCCTGGCCTGCTGGATGATCGTGAAGGTGCTTACAGCTGCAGAGCGATAGGGAGGTGCGTTGTCATCCTGAAGAATCGCATGAGGGCCGATCGCTTGAAGGGCTGGAACGACCAGGGGTTGCAGGATCTCATTCTGGTAGCGGACACCGGTCAAGTTGCCCACTACATGGTACAGAGGTGTCCTTAGACGTGTGCTGATCCCTCCCCAGACCATCACAGAGCCTCCGCCAAAACGCTGTCGCTCCAGAACAGCGCCTTCTGCGAAGCGCCCTCCACACTCGGATGCGACCATCTGCAGGTTCCAAGCAAAAGCGGGACTCATCTGTAAACAACACCTGAGCCCACCGGCTGATGTTGCCACCTCACATGTTGAGTGCACCAGACTCGGCAAGCTGCTCGGTGATTAGCAGTCAGGGTTGTTCCTCGGACTGGACGCCTTGCACGCAAGCCAATGTTGTGTAAGCGGTTTCGGATCGTCTGACCACTAACAACAGTGTTGGTGGTAGCTTGTAGGCGTTGCCTAATGTTGTTTTCCGTAGCCATTCTTTGTTGCATGGCCTGCCTCTGAATGAAGCGATCCTCTCTTTGTGTGGTGACTCTGGGCTGACCAGAACGTTGTCGCTCCTGCACTCTTTCAGTTGCTTGGAATCTCTGTTTTAGTCTGATGATGACAGAGGGAGCCACTGCAAGCCTCTGGGCCACTTGCCTGGCAGCAACACCGTCTTGTAACCATCCTCTTGCCCTTCCTCTATCCAAATCGCTCAGTTTTCTTCGTGGGGGCATGTTGCTACTGTGCATAATTGTGTCAGCGTGTCAACCTTTAAACACAAGCTGGTGAGCGATGTTCATAGCCAGGACCCTGTTGTAGCACGTGCATCACAACCTTTTGCACTGGCATGCGTTCCGCAAATTTCATGGGGCTATAAAAAAAACACCCTTTTTCTTCCAAAATGCAGAGCTTTTGAGAAGTCCCACAAAGGGATCCAATTACCTCTGCCTGCCAAACAAAATTATAGGTCAAGACTCATTGTTCATTTGTTAATTCAAACACATTAATCTTTTAATTATTATGTCGATGTTTAATTTTTTGGCAATTTTTTATAATTAGATCCGTTTTTTCAACCGATCCTTTAATTGAAGAGTGTACATGCACACAGATACTTTTGGAAATCTACGTCAAAATGTACAAAACAAATCTACAAAATCATGGGCAGAGGTCGGGGGATTTTGGAGGGCATACAAATCTCCGCCCACCTCCTCCTTAACAACAACAACAACAACAACAACAACAAAGAAAGCCGTACCTGAAACGTTAGATATTTGCGTGATTTCTCCTACCATTCTTGATATGGTGTCAGTGTTATCACAGTGCATGCATGCACGTACGCACGCACACACACACATGCACGCACACTTTCACGCACACACACACACATACACACACACACGACACACACACACACACCGTGACACACACGCGGCATAACATAAATGCGCGCACGCGTTTTTGTGTACTTGTCAGCCCACCTTTCGCAACCTCGACGACAGGTAACTGGACAGTGAAATACATGTTATCATCGCTCTGTGGTCCTCGGTTTTATCCATGTTTGTTGATTCTTTCTTCAGAGAACATTCGCTCAGTTAAAACTTGATACATGTATTTACTAATTTTCTTGACTTTCAAGCGAGCAGAGTGACCGCGGGGATAAGAGCGACAGTATTCAAACACTGTCAACTCCCAAGTCGTGGGTTCGATTCCCACTCTCGTCAATATGTATGTGTGTTTGTGTGTTTGTGTGTCTGCCGGGTACGTGTGTTCCCCGCTGCAAGACATGGTACCAATGTGATGTGCATGAATGTGTGTGCATGTGTGTGTGTCTGTGCGTATGGATGTGGATTGAAAATTGAGGAACCAGACCCGTGCCAGACTAGTGCCAAGAACGTGATGCAAGAGTGAAAATGGTGGTACCAACATGAGAATGGTGGTGCCAGAGCGAGAGTGGTGGTGTTACAGTGAGAGTGGTGGTGCCAGAATGAAAATGGAAGAAATAGACCCGTGCCATACCAGTGCCAAGAGCGTGATGCAAAAGTGAAAGTGGTGGTGCCATAATGAGAATGGTTGTGCCAAATCGGTGCCAGTGCCAAAGTGGTGGTGCCAGAGTGAGAGTGGTGGTACTAGAATGAAAATGGAAGAGGTAGACCCGTGCCAGACCAGTGCCAAAAGCCTGATGCAAAAGTGAATCCGGTGCCAGAGTGAGAGTCGTGGTGCCAGAATGAAAATGAAGGAGCCAAACCTGTACCAGACCAGTTGCCAAGCGCGTGATGCAAGAGCGAAAGTGTCGGTGCCAGAAGGAATTAAACTGATGGTGCTAGCTAGAGCGGTACCAGAGTGAGCATGGTTGTTCCGGACTGGTGCTGACTGTTGGTGACGGAGTGAGAATGGTGGTGCCAGAACGAGAGTGGAGATACCAGAATATGAGTGGAGATGCGAGAGAGATACTAGAATGGTGGTTCCAGAACGGTTACTGTGGTGACAGTCTTTGGGTGTGTGTTGTTGTGGGTTTTCTTCTTTAATTCTCAGTTCCAACATTTATTGAAAAGCGCCAGAATAAGTATAAAGCTGCTGTACTTCTGTGATCATATAAAATAAAACCACCAACTCCGGCAACAAAAACAACAACAATTTAAAATTGTATCTTTAAATAAATAAATATATTAAATTAAAATCTGCACACACAGATGAAACAATTTTTAATTATTAGATGTTACCCAAAGTTCAACCTCGGCAGCCCAAAATGAGATCGATTTGGTAAATATGGATGTTTTTCCCCCATGTACTTTTTTTCTCCCAGAGCAATTATAATATTATCAAAATAGTCTAAGCAGGTACTCAAAATCAACATTTTTGAAATAAACTAACTGCATTAACAAAACATGTTTCCTTTTTTCTGTCTTTATTTTTTTTCTTTCACAATTGCATAAAATAAACATTTGCACAATTAACTACGTAATTTGCAAGTTTTCTTATCAAAAAATGTTACTTTTTTCTCTTCTATATTCCTTTCTTACTGTAAAAAAAAAATGTGTAGAGTTGAGTTAGAGCCGAGCGGCTGGTCAGTCCTGCTGGGCCACACATGTATACATAGGGGCGATGGAGGCCACTGTCTAATCATAGTACGTCGCCACCCGATTCGGTTTGGGCACTTAACACCTCATCATGACATTTCCTCGCCAGTTAATGCTCAGTTTGATATCACACACACACGCCACACCCACGCACGTACACACGCACACACACACATAATTGTACGCACGCAAGACGGAAAGCACTTTCACAGAGAATCGGAACGACTACTTTCGCGCTGTCGTGACCAACTAATTCAGTTAATCTTTCACTTCAGTTGTTCACTTGAGATTATCATGTGGAGAAAAATCTCACTCCCCTGTGTGGCATAGCTAACCATTAGTCAGTGATGGTTGTACTTGTCAACTTACGCTCACGTTTACACTTTTTGGCTCACGAAGTGTAGCCTATGCGATCGTAACTTTGTCTGTCTGTGCGTTTGTGCGTTTGTGCGTGTGTGTGTGCGTGTGTGTGTGTGTTTGTGCGTGTGTATGTCTGTGGTAGAAACTTTAACATTTCCGAGTCTATGTGTGAGTGGTTATCCAAGACTATGGATAAAGCTCGCATAAGATTACGTCACGGTCAAAAGTGTTTGACGTCAATTAATGCATCATGACGGCATGCCTCCCTGTAGTCTTTCTCTCTCGCGTGGTGTGTGTGGTCTCGGTCATTGTTATTTTGAGCGGGCCGAGACTATTTGGCAGTCGTGTCCCTGTAAGTAGGCTACATGCAGACAGACAGATCTAGATCTAGTGTCTCTCTTTCTTGCACAGTGTCACCTAAGCTTACTGTGTGTGTGGGTGTGTATGTGTGACGGAGTGATTGAGTTTGTGTTACTGTTTGTTTATTTCTTACGTGAGCCTTGAAGGCTTCGCCTCTTGTTTTTATTTAGTGAAAGGTTGTCTATTATATATATTTCTTTATCTTGATCTTATTTAATCGTATCTCATTGACCTCAACGGTACATGTGTGTCGCTTTTTTGTATTATAATTTTTTTAACTTTATTATTGATCTGTTTGTGTCTGCGATATCGTGGCTGGAAAACGTCCTTGGCTTGTAGATATTTGATTGATAATATAAACCAATGAAGGTAGTATATGACCCCATCCTTTTTGAGTGCGATAAAAGTAAATACAAAACAAAATTGTCCTTTCAAACTTCCGCTGTTGCAGGCGAGTTGAAACAGACTAGAGTCACACATAATGATGTTTTTACATGCCGCCTTTGTATATAATATGATATATCCCTCTCAGTCTGTCTCCCTCTCTGTGCGTGCGTGCGTGTGTGTGTGTGGGTGAGTGTGTGTGTGGGTGTGTGAGTAATAAAGATCAAGTTTTCGTTCGTTCTTTCTCTCTTTATTTGGTGTTTAACGTCGTTTTCAACCATTCAAGGTTATATCGCGACGGAGGGAAGGGGGGAGATGGGATAGAGCCACTTGTCAATTGTTTCTTGTTCACAAAAGCACTAATCAAAAATTTGCTCCAGGGGCTTGCAACGTAGTACAATATATTCTTTCTTTTTTTGGTGTTTAACGTCGTTTTCAACCACGAAGGTTATATCGCGACGGGGAAAGGGGGGAGATGGGATAGAGCCACTTGTCAATTGTTTCTTGTTCACAAAAGCACTAATCAAAAATTTGCTCCAGGGGCTTGCAACGTAGTACAATGTATTACCTTACTGGGAGAATGCAAGTTTCCAGTACAAAGGACTTAACATTTCTTACATACTGCTTGACTAAAATCTTTACAAAAATTGACTATATTCTATACAAGAAACACTTAACAAGGGTAAAAAGAGAAACAGAATCCGTTAGTCGCCTCTTACGACATGCTGGGGAGCATCGGGTAAATTCTTCCCCCTAACCCGCGGGGGGCAGTACAATATATTACCTTACTGGGAGAATGCAAGTTTCCAGTACAAAGGACTTAACATTTCTTACATACTGCTTGACTAAAATCTTTACAAACACTATATTCTATACAAGAAACACTTAACAAGGGTAAAAAGGAGAAACAGAATCCGTTAGTCGCATCTTACGACATGCTGGGGAACATCGGGTAAATTCTTTCTCATCCCAACCAAAATGGGACTCCCCCTTACCCGCGGGGGGCGTTCTTTCTCTCTGTCTGTCTCCCTCTTACACACAAACGCAAACACACACACTACACACATACACTGGCCATTTATTGGAATCAACACACTTGTCCTGAAGCCAACATGGGAATGCAAAAGAGACAGATATCAAACATAACAATACACAGCTGTACTGCAAACTCTGCAACTGATAAGCTCAACTACAATTAATACTGAACACTTTTCTTTCGTAGCAAATTTAATGATGTTAACCAGCGTCAGCAGCGACAAGAAAAAGAAGGCTTACGCGGACCCATTTCTTATGGCTGGGGATACTTTGAACAAAACTCTATTCAATTTAGCATCCTGACATATATACAGTATCCAACATATATACAGCAACATATATTCCGTTGACCACGCGTGTGTTATTGCCTTTATTTTAGCACTTTCTTTCTTTCTTTATTTGGTGTTTTACATCGTTTTCAACCACGAAGGTTATATCGCGACGGGGAAAGGGGGGAGATGGGATAGAGCCACTTGTCAATTTCTTTCTTGTTTCTTGTTCACAAAAGCACTAATCAAAAATTTGCTCCAGGGGCTTGCAACGTAGTACAATATATTACCTTACTGGGAGAATGCAAGTTTCCAGTACAAAGGACTTAACATTTCTTACATACTGCTTGACTAAAATCTTTACAAAAATTGACTATATTCTATACAAGAAACACTTAACAAGGGTAAAAGGAGAAACAGAATCCGTTAGTCGCCTCTTACGACATGCTGGGGAGCATCGGGTAAATTCTTCCCCCTAACCCGCGAGGGGATATTTTAGCACTAAAAAAAAACCTACTCTCAGGTAAAAGTGCACAAAATAGTTTGACATTTCAATGGAAACCTAATTGAATGATTATATCATTTTGCCAATCTACATTTTTCACACTCATGTTCACTAATGCACATGAATACAGGCATACATAGACAACTTTAGCTCATCCCTTTTTTCAACACATGCTATGGTCAAACGCTGTGATGCAATTATACAATCTGGTTGTTCATACAAGGTGCCAGCCCGTTTTCTTACTTTCCTATTGTAGGCAGTACTCGGGCACAAGGCTGCGATTCTATCTCGCCAGCATAAAACGAGTGCATGATGTAAAGCTGAGCCGCGCAGTGATAACTTGATAACTTTATTATCCCATCGCTGGGAATCCGGGTCGCCAATCCTCCCAAGTGGAAAGCTAGTAGCAACAGAGTCACTACCCAGGTGTGCGAGAGTTTAGGTGTAATCATGCAGCCACCTGCACTTAGGCCTAAAAAAAAAATAGGTGTGGTTACGGTAACCCGACCTACCCTATTTTTAGGGGCCGATCCTATAACTTTTTATTACATTTGTCAAAAAAAACAAAAAAAACAAAAACGAGTGCAAAAAACGCAATGAAAGCGAAAGCGCCCGAGTCGCACACTTATTTCCCTGTCAAGTAGGTTTAATTTGTACACATTAGAAAAAAAAGTTAAAAAAAAGAAAAGTGATTGCCTACCTACCTACCCTATTTTTTTTGGCTATGTTACCGTAACCACACCTATTTTTTTTTTTTGCCTTATGGCAGAATGACCGAGGTCTTTTAGGTGCCACAGTGGTGACACGAGAATGGAACATGGATATCGCCTCTCAGTCTGCACATAATGTTGACCCATGTCCCGTATTCGAACATGTGACCATAGGATCACAAGTCCAGTGCTCTACCAACTGACCTACCGAGCCACGTAGTGATGGGCCAAGACGCTGCGTTAGTATCACAGCATTTACAACAACAAAAATACAAAATTACAACAATGTCAAAGATTTCATAATAGCTTTAGGACAGAATCCCAGCCAGAGGGCTGTGACCAAGCATTACACAATTGCCAACCCTATTAGGCTAAAGTCTAAAACAAGAAGAGCAAACGCTCGATCGAGTCACTTTCGCAGTTCTGAATATTATATGAGGCATCAGATGGACAGGAAGAAATTGCTATTCACAACACAATACAGATGTAAATAATTTGATGTAAAGAATAATCCTATAAAGTTTGAATCAAATCCGATGAATAGTTTCAGAGATATGATATTTCAATTTTTTTCCTTCAAGACATACCTGTGACCTTGAAAAAGGTCAAAGGTCACCAAAGCAGACGTCAAAGTGTAGAGGTCACTGGGAGTCACGTTCACATAAAATTTGAGCCCGGTCACTTTTATAGTTTCCGAGAAAAGCCCAACGTTAAGTTGTGTGTTGCCGAACAGAAAAGGCTAGTTATCTCCCTTGTTTTTCTGATAACGTTCGTAAAAGGCTACAGATGTAAATACTTTGATGTAAAGAATAATCCTACAAAGTTTCAATCACATCCGATGAACTTTGTCAAAGATATAAAATGTCTAATTTTTCCTTTGACGCTGACCTGTGACCTTGAAAAAGGTCAAAGGTCAACGAAACCATCGTTAAAGTGTAGAGGTCATTGGAGGTCACGACTAAACAAAATATGAGCCGGATCGCTTTGATAGTTTCCGAGAAAAGTCCAACGTTAAGGTGGTGTCTACGGACGGCCGGCCGGCCGGACGGCCGGCCGGACAGACTAACACTGACCGATTACATAGAGTCACTTTTTCTCAAGTGACTCAATGATGTAACAGGCACTGCTAACAAAGAAAACAACTCGGCAAGGGCGGATCTGGGGGGGGGGGTTACACGGGTTACGTAACCCTCCCCCACCCCCCCAAAAAAGAGGTAATTTATTGGCTCAGGATGCACCAGATAGCTCTATTTTGCTTCTTTGGATAAAAAAAATTTCCGGACCCCCCTAGAGGCTTAGGCGCCTTCGGCGCCGTCAACTTGTATCTTCGCAGTCATTTTGTAACCCCCCCCCCCCCCCCCCCCTCCAAAGTGAATTGATCCGCCCTTGCTCGGTACTCAATTCAAGCTTTTATCTATATATATATATCTACAGATTCATCTACAAACTAGCTGTTTTGATCAATCAGACATACTGCAAAGCTTAATTGATTCAGTCGAACCCTTTCCTGTTTCTGAATTCGTAAGTGTGTTTGTGTGTGTGTGCAAATGTGTGTTGAAAGCTGTATGAGATTACTTAAAACTTAATACTATTAGAATGTTTGACCATATGTAAATGACACACCTCAGAATCAGAAACGCATATGACTATACATATATTCACCCAAAACACTCGCTCTAAATCTAATTGGCGATCCCATCTGTTGTATAGAAGAACATGACCCAAGTCAATGGAATTCTGTTATACTTATAGTTAAAGCTGTGGTCTATTTATGACTTTCCGGGGCTACGAGGTTGAAAAATGGGGATACAATCATGTACAGAATTCTGTACAGCAAACGCTACCCGAAAACCCACCTATACGGCGTGGATGACCTTGAGAGCTTCAGTCAACGCTTGAATTTTGCAGGGATAACATCCGGTTTGCTCTCTCAAGACTGATCATATTTTATCTTCAAGAGAGATCAAGGGGAAAAAATAAACGCCCCGGCGAAGATTCGAACTCTCGACCTCGAGACTTCGTGTCGCATGTCCTAACCACTAGGCTACTGCGCCAATCGAGAAAAAGAAGGAAAAACATTGATAATTCATGTTATGTTATTCTTGAAGCAGCATGATTTATATCTCTATCCGCCCATTGTTCAGAAGTGAATACATGTATAACTATTACTTAGATGTCTGTTTTCAACTGCACAGAGCTTTGGAGAGATTTTATTACTGTACATGTAATTTTTCTTGCATGTTGTAAATAGAGATATCGCAGCTATTAAACATGTACTGCGATTCCGTGAAACATGTTTGCAAATAAAAAAACGCTCGCGCTGGACCCGGGTACTCTTCAGACTGTCTCGCTCCCCCAGTATGAAAGTTTTTGTCTTGTGCACGTGGATTTAAAAAAAAAATAAATAAATAAATAAAAAATTATTTATTTTACACAATTAAAAAAATTATTAGAGTAAAATAAAACATTAAAACGTTCATAATAAACAATAGTAAACAAGAATTTAATAATAAAAAATTTTTTTTACAAAAATAGATCGCCCATGCCGGGAATCGAACCCAGATCACTTTGGCCATAGGCGGACGTTTCTTTGTTTGTTTGTTTGTTTGCTTAACGCCCAGCCGACCACAAAGGGCCATATCAGGGCGGTGCTGCTTTGACATTTAACGTGTGCCACACACAAGACAGAAGTCGCAGCACAGGCTTCATGTCTCACCCAGTCACATTATTCTGACACCGGACCAACCAGTCCTAGCACTAACCCCATAATGCCAGACGCCAGGCGGAGCAGCCACTAGATTGCCAATTTTAAAGTCTTAGGTATGACCCGGCCGGGGTTCGAACCCACGACCTCCCGCTCACTGGGCGGAAGCCTTACCACTAGGCCACCGTGTTGCGGTCATAGGCGGACGTGCTTTCCACCAAGCCACCAACTCTGACAATGTTGCCAGTGTACTCAAATGCCTAGGGTGCTAACTTTGCTCGTTCAGGTCGCGCAAGCACGCGAAGTGGCACACGCACACAAAGCCTGGTGTCGCTGGCTGTTCTATTAGCCGAACAGCAGTTCTATCCCACCGCGAATTGCGCCCACCGCCAAGAGTCGTTTTTGTGGATTATTTTGCATTTAGGTCCCAGGTAACATTATGAAGTTTTAATACGATCAATCGGACCTATTATCAAGTTAGTGTATCAACTTTTGAACGAACTGCGCCCAGTAGCTTCCCAGCAATAAGCTGTTAAGTGGAGAAAGACACACACACACACACAGACTCACACACAGACAGACACACGATTAAAGTCTGCTGAGCCCAAGTACTAGCGTACTCGGGGATAAAAGCAAATTTTAATGGCAATGTTTACGTTTTTGCAACGCATGAATGGTAATTCAAGCGTAGAAAGATATAAAATTATCAATTTTTTTATCTTTGACAACACTGGTGAAGTGGCCTAGCAGTTAAGACATCGGCCCCGACATTTCGAGGCCCCGAGGCCTTGAGTTCGAATCCCTGCCAAGTCGTTTATTTTTTCTGCTCGATCCTTCTCGACAAATATGCTCAGCTCTGAGAGAGCAAACCGGATGTTACCACTGCAAAATTCAAGCGTTGACTGAAGCTCTCAAGGTCATACACGCCGTATAGGTGGGGTTTCGGGTAGCGTTTGCTGTACAGAATTCTGTACATGATTTTATCCCAATTTTTCAACCTCGTAGCCCCGGAAAGTCATAAATAGACCACAGCTTTAATACTGAATACATGACTGTACCATCTGTCGCAACAATGAATTTGCATCCGACACTGTATGGATATATATCTTCTGGTGAATCTTTCGCACATACAAAGATCTATCAGTCATCAACTCAGTGGCTTCTTCACACTGGGGATGTGAATGGAAATAACGTCTTTGGTCCGAAGCATGGCATTGGGCAAGACGCCCATGGGCGTGTTGAGGTTGGACACCTGAAGATGCTGAAAGTCGACATCAGATGCTCCCAGCAGACACCTCACTGTGGTTTTGTCGTACATTTTGACAGAGGCCTCCACCCCCGAGAGACTGGCCAACATGCGCAGATAGCGCTCCCTAAGGAAGGTTCTCTGCTGCTGCTTCTGCTCTTCACTATCCCCACTCTGTACAGAAAGAAAAAAAAATTGGGTTTAGTGATACATGTACATATGTAATAAAATATAAAACTTCAAATTGAATGCTGGAACATAACGACCTCCCAGTCCCAACCAAAAGTGGTCCCTATAGACTGGCACATGCATGCATGGTCACTATGGAAACGGGAGTAATGTAGAAAAAAACTTTTCAGGTGTTCGTATTAATTGTAATGGGCAGGTGGTCATTATCGATAGCATTGTTGGTCGGCAGGGAAGGTGTGACTGTAGTAGTAGAACTGCACCACATATCTTTTCACAGTGTTTACACACACACAATGACAATGCACACAGACCTTTTATCATACTGAACTTAAACAAACAAAATCATCACAAATTCATTAATTTAGGCTTGTAATAACCAATTAAGCCATTTAAGGCATACCACACTGAACTGTATGTGCACTTAAACATTTCCTAATGCTAACTAGTGGTTGACATTCTTTGGTTAGAGATGTTTTGAGATGACCACTGTAAACCTCAGATCCATGCACACTTCAACACATTAATTTTTTCAAGTTGTTGTGGGGCATATTATGAGACAGGTAATTTTGAACTTTAGGGTGTTAAATTCATAGCTCAGAATCCAGTGCACTTTTTTTTTACTTACTTTGATACAAGTCCCAAGACAAAGAACATTTGTCGTGAAATTAATTGACGGATTGTGCTTCAAACTTAAAGCATAATTAATTCATTTGGTCGTTTGATCGACGAAAATGACGAGAAAAGACATACGTAGGGCAACCAAGGGACATCACTTACACGATAGAGTTGCTTCCCCTCCCCACAAATCGAGGGTTTTCGTTCTACAAGTACAACGCATGTAAACGAAATGCTTACAGTTACAGAGTAGTCTAGTTAACACGCTTAAAGTTCAACGCAATCCATGTGCAGGGCAACTATCCTCAATGAATGTCTGTAAATACCGTGTGACGCAAACTACGGACTACAGTAGGGCTACGCTGATTAGGAATACACACCATGACGTTAACACTCATTTTGAGGACTGCGCGCACCACAAAAGCTTGCCCTCACGCACCCACGTTCTCCGACGTTGTTTGGAATTACCGCCCTTTGGGAGAAGTCTTCCTTCCCGGAAACGAACCAATCACATGCTGTTTGCCGGAGATACAAGATGGCGACTTGCTAGGTTTATTTCTTGTCGTCTGTCACGCCTCCAAATCATTCTCGATATTCAAGATAGTTTATTGTCTCGGATAGAGTAACATCAGAAAAATGGCGGAGGGTACAGAAACTGGGGCCACTCTTAACACAGTGGATGGGGATGATGCTGCCTTCGATGATGTGGAAACAGCTATGACCGGAATCAACATGCTCTTGAATAATGGCTTTGACGAAGCGTTCGTACTCTTCGATAAATACAAGTAAGAAAATCATATTAGTTCTGTTGAAAAAATGCTGAAAATGCGTTTATTTTGTTGAAGGTTTGATTTAGGCGGCTTGTCACGTTTAACTGATTTGTCATTTTGGGGAAGCATTCCGTTGCGAATGACTCAATGAGATCACACCGATGTCAACACAAATCACTTATCAGCTGTTGTGACCTTTCAGTCGATATATGTTTTACGTCATAGGGTCACGCCCTTAGTGAACGTGCAGAGTGTGACTGTGAGTCTAAGTGTCAATAGTATGTGTATGCACTCACACTTCTGTCATGACTGTAGACTAGCTAATAGATTATCAGAACTAACTGGCAGAGTATTGCATTTCACTGGTCTATGCATGCCTGTGCTGATATTGCAAATGAGTCAAAACAATTATCCACTGCAGTTGTAGTGAAGTCAGAAGTAGTTGAAGCAGCAATATGACATAATACCAAACTAAATGTTTTGCAATGAATTATGAAATTTATGAACAAATAGTTAAAGCAGCAATATGACATAATAGCAAACTAAATGTTTTACAATGCATAATGAAATCTATGAACAATTAAATGTCATGTATGCATGGGGGACAAGGCGCGCTTTTGATTGTAATTTAATTGTATGATAAAATCGAATAAAAAGCAGGGATGTCGTTAGGCATCGGACATAGACCGATTTAGAGGCTCAAATGTCCGATTCACATTGTCACATGGCGGTCAGATGTCCTATCATTTTGAACTGAGCGCTGGCATTGTCCGATAAGAACTCAATTCCTTCGGACAGCGCGATATTCGTTAATGTTCCCTTCAAGATACACCTTTTCAAACAGCGACCTAGCACTCTCGCATACAGGTGCACTGAAGTTGTGTAATGCGGATCTTGCGTTTGGGTGACACCCGTCTGCAGCACATTAAAGTTAGAAGTATGGGAGACAACTCCAACTGACTTTTTTCTTTCAGTTCGAGACATTTTGACGAAGCACACTGAGTTATACCACCGAAAAAGAAAAATAAAGCCTGCCAAAGTTCAACAAAAGCTGAACACGTTTAGCTATTCAACGGCATCCTGTGCTACATCAGGGTCAAAAACAGCGTCATTCTTGAAAATGAAACAATTCTGACGTCCTATCGACATTTCTGAAAGCGGTCAAATGTCCAATTGATGCTGAAGTGCTAGGACATTTGTTCTATAGGTATGAATATATATATATATGTAGCAACATCCCTGAAAAAGACATGAAGTTTTAAACATGTGTAGAAGAAGGGGTTCGGTAAACTATATCTTTCTTGATGATGTGTTACGGACTCTCTCTGGACTTTCACTCATGTACTCAACAGATGACATACATGACAACAGCAGGATACTGGCATGGCAAACTTTATTCCTGTGTCTATCTTCCCTCTTCCTCTCCGCCTACCGACCGAAGCCGGTGGCTACAAGCCACAATACAAAGTTGACTACATCTCCTGAAGGAAGGGAGATAAACGCGCAAAACACTGGAGAAGATAAGGAAGAGTAATACCCGGCTTCGCCGGGACAGTGACCTTCTAAAAATAGTATAACGGGAATATGGATTGAGCGTTGTCGACAGTGACCTTCTAAAAATATAAACGGGAATATGGATTGACGCCACACGAAGAAAGGGAGATAAACGCTGAAAACACTGGAGAAGATAAGGAAGAGTTACTGGGCATGGATCCAGAGAAAAACCAAAATCGGTTCAGCGCTGCGCGCTGAGAGCACGTGTTGAAATATCTCATCGAGCAGGTTGTGTCCGGGGTGTACCTGAATATGGCCACCAAATTTGAAAGAGATCCATCGAGAACTTTGGCCATGCATCGTGGACACACATACACACACACACAGACACACACACACACACACACACACACACACACACACACACACACACACACACACACACACACACACACACACACACACACACACACACACACACACACACACACACACACACAAGTCGTATATATATATAGATACAGCTGCTTCTGTTTCATTGTTTAAGTTACTTCCTGATTTTGATGTACAGTGGCTGATAATGTGTGATTTTGTGTGTGTGTGTTTCCATTCTTATTTCTTTATCACAGGAAATGATTAGTGTAGCATGAACTTGACATTCAATTGACAATGTTTTCTTACATCTTGTTTCCTTATTTTCAGAGACGAGAGTCCTCTGATGCATGCTGGCTACAGTTTTGTTTTCTTCATGGTAATTTTCAGTTTTGAGTTAACTATATATTTTTTTTAAATATTATGGACATGCATGCATGGGTCTAATAAGAGAACAAATTAAATAAAACAACAAAAGCATGAATGTTTCGGATTGCCTGGATTGTTTAAGATTTTGCAACTGCATGTTCATTTGAATTAGTAGCTATAAAAGGACATGCAGAATTTAAATTATAATGCTAGAATTATGAACACGAATGATTACAATTTACATGCACTTCCACCACCACAACCACCAACAGCATGATTCTGCATGCACCATGCATACAGGGTTATTCAGCCATGAAGTCACTTAAAAAAGTTGCCAGTTGTGTGATGTCATTGACTGATTGAGTCTTACATGTATCAGACCTGGGAACCCATACGATTTCGCCATACATGTATTTTGTATGCTTGGTTGTCTAGAATACAATCATGCAGTACGGTCAGTGGAAAAAAAATTTGACAAGAAAATTCCTATTTTGATTCCTATTGGTTTTGATTCCATTACTGAAGAAGGAGTTTTTACTCCGAAATATTTATTTCATTTTGGTGTTTGGGTGTTATTTTTTATTCTTATACAAGAAAATTCCTAGACTACTTTTCTTCACAAGTGCATCCCGAAGCCGATCCAGTATTTTGACACATGGTTAAATTTTTTGTCAGTAAATATTGAAAAAAAAGAAGGTTTTAAATGTATTGGTAAACTTAATTAACGGTGTGACACTGAAAGACACGTGTGAATCATGGTTGAATCATGGATTGTTCAAATACTGTGTGGAGTACACTCATTTTTCTGAAAATAAATGTACACCAAGTTTGTTTGAGAATCCTCCAAGTGAAAAACAGGGGTTCCCAGGTCTGATGTATGCATGCATGAATCTGTGTGCGTGTGTCTGTCAATCTGTCTAGATTACCTGCTGCTATGAGTGTCTGTACGTTAATGAACTTCACCGTTATCTGTTCAGGTCTAAGAAACAAAAAGATGTGAGCGATTTAATATAGACGAGTCATGACTGTGCTACAATGTTGTTGTTTTTTATTATCTGTTTAATCAAATATTTGATAATGTATGCTTTTGCATGTTTCTGCTTTCAGCAAGCCCTCATGTCATTTGAAGAAGAGAAGCTTGGGGAAGCTCTCAAAGTTCTACAGGAGACGGAGAAGCGTTGTGAGCTTGGCGATGGTTTTGTCAAGTCTTTCAAACGCAAGTTCAGCAAGAAGAAGAAACCTGTAAGTATTTCTTGCTTGTCTCTCTTTTTATCCTCTTTGCTTCTCTGATGTTTGTATAAAAGTTAGCGATTATGTTAACATTACATTGCTAGTAGGGGTGCCAACCAAACACATGTTCCTATCACTGCAGGCCAGTGAATATTACAACATTGAATAGTGATATCGGATGCGAATACTTTTTTTTTTTTTTTAAGAAAACTGCATCAAATTAAGGGCACACTACTCAAAATGCATATTTAATATATATATATCAAAGCTCATTTTTCGCTGTGATCGTACTATTCCCCAGCTACTTGTTCATTTCTTGTTCACTGAAAAATTGCACAAAGCGATGTGGGGGAAAAATGAAGACCCCTCCCCATTCAAGACCCTCCTGTCTCAGACGTTCTGTTTACAGCCTCTGTAAATTTACTTCGATTATAAGACTACTAACCTTCTTTTTTAATTCTCAGGATTAATTCAGACTTTAAAAAAAAAGGGAGGGGGGGATCTCCTTTAATTTACAGTCCTATTCTGTTAAAAAAACAAGTAATTGTGTATTGTTGGGCTTGTTATTTGTGCAGGCGAATGTTATCAGCACAGAGGACAGAATCCAGCGGCAGGTGATCGTGGCGGACAGTTTGCTGTACCAGGCGATCCTCGTCTTCACAAACCAAGACATGTCCAGCTACATAAAGGGAGGCTGGCACTTGCGACGCGCTTGGAAAATCTACGACAAAATACACACGGAAATCACGGCACTGAAAGAAAAGATGTCCGCGCACAAAATCCAGGAGCTGGCTGCAAGCTTACCTGAGCACGGCAACTGTGTGGATGGAAATCATGGCTTTCAGGACGCTGTTGTGTCTTCTACAGAAACTGTGGGTGCTACTCCTGTCCCTGCTGCATCTACCAACTCCTCTTCCAAGTCACAACCATCGGCTCCAAAATCAGGGGAGGTCAACGGTAGCATAGCCCCTGTCTCCGATCTGTCTGAAGAGACACTGGCGCGGTTACTAGGAGCTGTGAAATTTGGCTACGGAACATTCCAGTTGTGTATGTCGATGGTGCCACCGAAAATCCTGAAGCTGATCGAGTTTCTGGGCTTTGAGGGGGAGAGGGAGGTGGGGTTGGCGTGTCTAGACTACACCAGTCGCTCGCAAGACATGAAGGCTCCGCTGGCAACGCTGGCCCTGCTGTGGTACCACACCGTCCTGAGGCCGTTCTTTGCTCTGGATGGGGCGAACAACTACGGCGGAGGTGAAATTTCGTTGTTGTTTTTTTGTGCATGTTTGGTGCATCATTTCAGTCATGAGAATGTGTAATCTTCACACAAATGTAATATTTTATAATTGCAGCATTTGTGGAATTAGTAGTTACAAGTGATTTAACCCCTACTCCTTTCCCTACCTCCATGCAGAAATAACAGTTCAAGTTAGAATTATTGAAAAGGGAAGGACGTAATTTCACTGAGGACAAGTTTGTGTGGTCCCAAAAAAGTTAAGTACATGTCAATTTTTATCTAATTGATTATGCGCTGAATGTGTATTATTATTCAGGTCAAAGACAAGGTCAGAGCAATTTCTCCTTAGGCCAAAAAAAAAAAATAGTCTGTTTACGGTAACCCGACCGACCCTATTTTTTTCACGTGACCCTAGACTTTTTTTTGGCATTTGGGGGGGGAAAAAACCCCGCAAAATAACGTAAAAATATGGTTTTTTGGAAATAAAAAAAATAAAACAATCCCGACCTACCGACCCTATTTTTTTGGCCTATGTTACCGTAAACAGACCTTTTTTGTTTTGCCTTATAAGTAATATTAAATCCATGTCTTTGCCCACCATTTTCTCTCTCACTCACGGTCTGTTCTTCCTTTCTCAGTTTCTGTCATCATTGCATTTCATTCTTTTAATCTTCCTGATTATTTTTAACCTGATACATTTTGTGCACATTTCTGTATCTTTATTGATACACAAAGTCTCCCTCTGCCATTTTGAGACTTTCTTCATTTGTTCTTCCCACTCTATCCTGTTTGTCAAAGTCATATGTTGTCCGAAGGTTTGTTTGAGTCTGCGTTCTGATCTATGAATGCAGGGGTCAAATCACACAACAAAGGTAATCTCAGTGGGACTTTATTCCGGAATTAAGCCCTCAAGTTTATGCATGGTTTCCCTTGGCACCTATTTTTGCTTTCTTAATGCTTCTTTATTACAGGCAGTACTGGTTTATGGTTTTTGTTTTGTTTTTTCATTTAGTATTTTTTTGACAGATGTGTATTCTGCTACATACACTCTCCGCACACTACAGAGAAAACTGTTCACATTTAATCCTGTGCACATGCAGATTAGATTTCCAAAGTTGCTTACGAATCACAAAGCTTATTCAGAATTACAAAATGTATTTCACCCTCCCTCCTCCCTTATTCAGATTTTACTTTTTAGATGGGCACTGATGCACTTGACATTTATTCGGTGGTGGTGTATTTTTTCAAAATAATCAGAGATACTACATTTGGTGGGGAATCTAATAGCTTCACGGTAAAGTTTGCATACATTCTATCCTATGGCTTCTGAGAAAGAAATCATGATTATCTCAACCCCTGAAAAGTATGTTTACCTGACTCCATTTGTGTGTGTGTCACATGTGTGTGTGCGTGCGTGCATATGAGTGTGTGCAGTGCATGTGCCAGATATTGTAATTCCTTTAACTGCTTCCATTGCTTTGACTTACTGACAACAGCTGATATCATATGAAACTACTAAAGAGAACCTCTGTGTAGGAAAATTGAAAAACATGTACTACTGCATTCATTCTTTTTGTTTTATTTTGTCTTGCAGAAAGAGTTGATGAGGGTATTTTCACTTAATACTAATAGTATCCTGATTTACAGCAATATGTGTTTGCTGACAGACATATCCCTCACTTTTTTGTTTGTTTGTTTTTGTGGGGAAAAAAAGGCCGGGTTGGTTTGAGGTGCAGCATTTGTAAATTATTGTCCTGTTGCAGAAGTTTCTCATTGTATTTCTTTCATTGTTGATCTTGTTGTGATTATTTTCTGAAGTGATGGTTGTGTGTTTATTAGTAGAAAGAAAGATAAGAGGAAAGAATTAGTATTATAAATGACACATATATATAAAGGATCCTCAAACCGCTAAATGAGTCTTGTCTTCTAAGAAACAAGATAAGAACACATGGACAGGAATGATTAACATGCAGCTTTGTTTATTTTAGAAAATCTGTGGTTAAGAGTGGAGGCTGTGAGCATATTAAACTGAGAATCCCTCATGTTGCTCTATATATGAGCACACAAAAAGGCAGACAGCATAAAACATGACTGTTGCCTGGAAAAAAGACCACTAGTAAGTTAAATGGTGATCCTACTCTGTCAAAAGCACATCGACGTCATCATGGAATTTTTGCGTGACTCGTTTCAGACAGCTTTTCAGGAGAAGGCCAAAACTGATTATTTTCATTATGCAATAACGTTTATATATATTTGTACCTGGCTTTGAAAGAAAGATAAAAGAATGTCAAAGCAAGAATTGTCCTTCGTATTTCAGAGAATATTTCTCATGAAGAATAATGTACTGCAGCACGAAAACATCAAAATCGCCAAGAATCGAGTTATGCCAAATTTCAGGGGCTCCTACTAGTACTACTCCCTTCCGCTCGTAAATCCTGACAGAGTTATTTTTCACACAAAATGTATTCATGTTACAGGAACACATGAGGCAGAGGCAATCATCCGTGAAAAGCAAGCCGCTTTTCCGAACTCTTCCCTATTCCTGTTCTTCCAGGGCCGTATACATCGCTTGAGGGTATGTTTCATTTTGCCTCGCTTGAGGGTATGTTTCATTTTGCCTCGCTTGAGGGTATGTTTCATTTTGCCTCGCTTGAGGGTATGTTTCATTTTGCCTCGCTTTGTATTTTGAAGCAGATAGAAATGAGGATTATTATCCAGCACGGACAGTACAGTGGAACCCCCCTTTTAAGACCGACAAAAATCTGAGAAAATCAGGCCTTAAAAAGGGGGAGTCTTAAAATGGGGGTACATTTCAAGATTATGAACAAACAAACTGAGAAAACTAGGTCTTAAAAGGGAGGGTCAGTCTTAAAAGGGGGGTTCCACTGTATACAAATAAAACATTTGGCAGCTTAATTATATTCTGACAAGCGGTTTGTTTATAAATCAATTACTTGATTAATCAATTGATTTGCTAGTTAATTGTGAATTTTGGGTATATGAAATTGATTTACTTTGTATTACTTATGAGCAGACTGCGTGAACAGGTTTGCTATTTTGTTCACACATAAACCGCCACAAGAAATATAAACATGTATATATATATATATTTTTATTTTTAAAAAATATATATATTCCTGATTTCTTTGATCATCAGGGTTTTGACTGTTCAGTAATTGATTGCTCATGTTTTATTTTTTATTTTTGTGTGTGTTCTTTTGCTGTTGTATATTTATGCTTTTTTATCATAGGAATTGCAAAACAAATAACTCACAGTCAGTGAATGTTCGGTTTTGCCAATGTTGAAACTTTCCAGCAACCATGTTCTTGTTTTTTATTTATTTTGTATTTAATTTTTATTTACAGAGGGAGTCAGACAAGTCTTACGAATTGTACATGAAGGCGTACGAGGAAGCCAAAGGGCAGCGGGAAATTGAGCTCATGTGTCTGTACGAAATCAGTAAGTTCTCTTTGTGTTTAACATTATGCTTCTTTATAAATAACTTTTACGCTGTGCTGTGAACTTCTGCAGTGTTTCCCTTTTTTTACCATTGAGTCCATTTTGACTTAAAGTTTTAACATAGATCGGGAATCGATGCGAGGTGATGGTGTATGCATGTCTGTGTGTATGTGGAGAGCAAATCAAGGAAAACTACCGGACAGTCATCATCTTAATGAAACTTTGTGTGGAAGTTCTTCCAAATAATACCCTGACTCGTGGTTGTTTTTTTTCAATATATGTCTTTGATGACGTCATATCCGACTTTTTTGGTAAAAAACTGAGGCTGCACTGGGCTGACCTCATTTTTAAGCAAATTGAATGAAACTTTTGCCAAACATTCTTTGAATCAATGCGGACTATGGGGTTGCAGTTTGGAAGCTTAAAAATTAATGAATAAGTTTGTTCATTAAAGTGGTTATTCAAATCAAATTTTCGCTAACACATTAAAAAATAATTGAATTGTATTTCATTGTATTCTTATTGTTTGTTTATATTTCCAAAAATGTATATACATATAATATGTCATGTGTTCCATTTGTTTTTATCAGGTTGGTTCAACCTGATCAAACTGAACTGGCCCACAGCGATGGAGGGCTTTCAGCGGTGAGTACTTCAAAGGTTTGAAACAGGAAGGAAAAGTTTGACACTGGGACCCCCTTTTTAAAAAGCAATAACCTGTTTGAACTTTTTCAGTCCCGCAAACCGCTTGACATTACTTTCCCTTGTTCTTTAGTAGTGAATATACCATTCATTCCTGGGTTTTGGAAGAAATTAATGTGAGAAACGATGAAAGTGCTGAGCCAAAGTATGTGTGACAAAGTTATATATCTTTAGAAAGAGGGTGACACGCAGGTGCAACTAATGTGTCAATGACTTTTTGGGGTGACAAACAAACACATCTGGTGTATTGCACACAGACAGCATGCAAAAGTAAGTAAACTATGCCTGTGTACTAACAGCGTGATGCCCACAGAACTCTTGACTGCCAGAAAACTCATCACCCTTTCCCATGTTTTCAATGACACAATACGTCACCACCAATGGCCTGGCCTACACTTTCAATTTCAATGTTCTAACCCCAATTCTACAAGAAGATGTCAATAACGAAGTGCCAGACACCTTCCCACAACCAGCCAAATACGGATTATACCGGGCGATGCTTATCAGTACCCTTAGCAGAGAGAGAAGTCATTGAGGGCATGTGACAGTACCCTTAGCAGAGAGGGAAGTCATTCAGGCATGTGACAGTACCCTCAGCAGAGAGGGAAGTCATTCAGGCATGTGACAGTACCCTTAGCAGAGAGGGAAGTCATTGAGGCATGTGACAGTACCCTTAGCAGAGAGGGAAGTCATTCAGGCATGTGACAGTACCCTTAGCAGAGAGGGAAGTCATTGAGGCATGTGACAGTACCCTTAGCAGAGAGGGAAGTCATTCAGGCATGTGACAGTACCCTTAGCAGAGAGGGAAGTCATTCAGGCATGTGACAGTACCCTCAGCAGAGAGGGAAGTCATTCAGGCATGTGACAGTACCCTCAGCAGAGAGGGAAGTCATTGAGGCATGTGACAGTACCCTTAGCAGAGAGGGAAGTCATTGAGGCATGTGACAGTACCCTTAGCAGAGAGGGAAGTCATTCAGGCATGTGACAGTACCCTTAGCAGAGAGGGAAGTCATTGAGGCATGTGACAGTACCCTTAGCAGAGAGGGAAGTCATTGAGGCATGTGACAGTACCCTTAGCAGAGAGGGAAGTCATTGAGGCATGTGACAGTACCCTTAGCAGAGAGGGAAGTCATTGAGGCATGTGACAGTACCCTTAGCAGAGAGGGAAGTCATTGAGGCATGTGACAGTACCCTCAGCAGAGAGGGAAGTCATTGAGGCATGTGACAGTACCCTTAGCAGAGAGGGAAGTCATTTAGGTATGTGACAGAGATACAGTGGAACCCCGCGTTTAACATTAAGGGAGGCCGGTTGTATACATGCGCTGTAATTAATTGATATGATTTCATTCAGGACTGAATTACAGCTATTTGATTGATTTGTTACGTGGCCATATTTCACTGATTTGTGAGCACACAAACACAGATTCACACAAAACTGATTTGCTCCTGATTAGAGAACTGTTTGTGATAGCTCGTTTGACTACTACTGTCTCTTGCAAACTTTTCCTTTCATATGGCAGATTTTTATATGGCTATTAGTTTTTCCCAACTCTGGCCTGTTTGACTGGATTTGCCTCCAAAGATAGTTTGAATGTTTAGTGCATTTATCCTTTTTTTTGATAATGATGAATTGTGGGTGATGACTGTTTTCTTTGTGTTCAGACTGCGGAAGGAGTCAAAATGGTCCAAGTGCTACTACAGCTATTTGATTGCAGGTTTGTGAATGTGTATGATTATGTACACTTGAATGGTTACCCTCAGAATGTTAACACATAATTTGTCAGAGGCAGTTCTTTTTACTGTCTTGATTTGAAAATATTATTCTTTAAGGTGCAAAGAGTCACTAAGTAAGTGTCAATGTAGTGGAGTCAAGTGAAGAAATGCATTTACTTTATGTCTAATTTAAATGGTTAAGAGCCATTTTGTGTCCAAATGTTTCATGTCAAAATCACTTGAAATGATCGACGCCTGCATGCAACATGCTTTCTGTCCAATTTAATTAAACAACAAAACTGTACACATTTTTTGGCTTATTTCATGAATAGATGCATCCCGAAAATAACTATGTCAGGATTTTCAAGGGGCGTGGCAGAGTAAGCGCTCAGACATAGGGTGAATGAAGCTTTTCAAAGCGAGGTAAAGTAAAAGCATGTTGCTGAATGGTTTAACCTGCCATCGGGACAAACAACTCACTCTTACGTGTATGTTATGTGCTGTGAGCTTAATATGATAGCCTTTTCTTTTGAAAATATACTCATCAGAGTTCACGATTCGTTGCGGCATTAATGATTGCTGGCCCGAAGTGATCGCTGTCAGCGTGTTTTGACCGAGTTCTTGAGGGTTTAGGTTTAGGGCACGTGAGTTTAGGAAAACCGGTTATCAACAGCAATCGCCGGGAAATTGTGGCTCCTATTTGCATATTTTTGGAAGAAAGGGTATCATATGGAGCGCACACTGCATATTGTTCACATCAGAGTTAGTTGTTAATCACCATGGCAGGTAAAAGCCTGAGTCAGCGCACACTGCATATTGTTGACATCAGAGTTAGTTGTTAATCACCATGGCAGGTAAAAGCCTGAGTCAGCAGCATGCTGTTGCTTTGTCTCACTTCCAAAAGCTTACCCCCAATTCTGGGCCACCTACTCTGCAACGCTTGAAAATCCTGACAAAGTTACTTCCCAACATCATCTATTTATATTGTCTGAAGTCGCTCCCAATTGTACTTTCAAAAATGATCAAGTTTCTGTTGATAATCGCACCTGATAAATTGTTAAGTTTGTAAGACTAAAGTTTAAATGTACTTTGTGTTTGTCTCTAGTGTGTTACGGGTCACAAGGGATGATAAAAGATTCCCACGTCATGTTCCAAGAGGTGCCTGGATTGCTGAAAAGAAAGAACAACCAGATTGAAGCTTTTGCGGCCAGAAGAGTGAGTCTTGCTGTTCCTTTCCCTGCTTTTGTTACACACTTATAACCTCTGCACTCCACTTTCTGATCATGCAGCTTGTTGAGGATACTTTCCCTGCTTTTGTTACACACTTATAACCACTGCACTTCACTTTCTGATCATGCAGCTTGTTGAGGATACTTTCCCTGCTTTTGTTACACACTTATAACCACTGCACTTCACTTTCTGATCATGCAGCTCTGTTGAGGATACTTTCCCTGCTTTTGTTACACACTTATAACCACTGCACTCCACTTTCTGATCATGCAGCTTGTTGAGGATACTTTCCCTGCTTTTGTTACCTACTTATAACCACTGCACTCCACTTTCTGATCATGCAGCTCTGTTGAGGATACTTTCCCTGCTTTTGTTACACACTTATAACCACTGCACTTCACTTTCTGATCATGCAGCTCTGTTGAGGATACTTTCCTGTGTAAATGATTCTGTAAAAGATTGTGTGATCTGTCCAGGCATTTACATGACGTAAAATCATCTTTCCACTTGAACGCATATCTATATTATGACCATGACGCATTTGCAGTACATTTACACTGGCTGAAGTTGTTAATGTATGTGTCAAGAACAAATGTAAGCTCAAATAGGCTTGGATGGTTAAGTCTCATTTGTCTTATCATTGCTGATGTTGAATGTAGTGATGCTTTTTCTTTTCCTGTCAGATATGACCAGCTAAATGTTTTCTTTGAAACCTGTTCACGAGAACGGCAGTTTTGCTTTCGTAACCGTACCAATGGTTTCCGATGGTCTGAGAGTTTGTGATTCTCTAACACACCCTCCCAGTTGCTTCCCCTGTGGTCTCACTGTAGAAATACCTAACACTGAGTTTGGTAATGATCTTATGAGCGTGACATTATCTTTCTCTGCTTGTGTGTTTGAAGGCGGAGAAGTTCAAGAAGGAAGAGCCGACACAGGAACACTGTCGCCTGCTGGCCCTGGAGCTGATCTTCTTGTGGCACGCCTTGCCCATGTGTAACGCTGATGACCTCAAGCCTTTTCTCAATGGTGCGTACACCATAGTCAGGGTTCAAGATTTTATTTATGATGCAGTCGAACCTGTCTATAACGTCGCCACCCAAAGGGCAAACCAAATGGGGTAGTTAGACAGCTGGGTTGAGGTGCACAAATTGAAAGTGGGTGCTACCCAAATGGGGTCTGATTCTTTAAAACACAACAAATCTCAATTTCAACCAATCCACCACCGCGGCTGGCTCCCAACCAGTTGGTAACTTTCTCGCGCACCTCAACCCTAGTCGCTATGGAAAGACAACTGATGAAGGAGAAAGACTTGTGTGGGATCCTTTGGAGTGCATGGTCATTGTGGGCAGGTGGTTGCTTTCAAGAGCAGCAAGGGCAGGTTGACTGTATCTCGTATCATTTCATTACACTTTATCATCCCATTGCTAGCAAATTGGGGTTGCTTCCTCTTAGTGGAAAGCTAGCAGCAGCAAGAGTCATGGTGCCCATGCAGCTGTGTGCATGTTTAGATGTAATCAGCCACTTAGACTTCTGGCACAATGACTGAGGTGTTTTATGTGAAGATCACAAGTCCAGTGCTCTACCAACTGAGCTACCCGGCCCCATAGGTTTAGAAAACAGCTAGCGGAATGACTGAGGTCTTTATGTGAAGATCACAAGTCCAGTGCTCTACCAACTCAGCTACCCGGCCCCATAGGTTTAGAAAACAGCTAGCGGAATGACTGAGGTCTTTATGTGAAGATCACAAGTCCAGTGCTCTACCAACTCAGCTACCCGGCCCCATAGGTTTAGAAAACAGCTAGCGGAATGACTGAGGTCTTTATGTGAAGATCACATTGTCAAGTCCAGTGCTCTACCAACTCAGCTACCCGGCCCCATAGGTTCAGAAAACAGCTAGCGGAATGACTGAGGTCTTTATGTGAAGATCACAAGTCCAGTGCTCTACCAACTGAGCTACCCGGCCCCATAGGTTCAGAAAACAGCTAGCGGAATGACTGAGGTCTTTATGTGAAGATCACAAGTCCAGTGCTCTACCAACTCAGCTACCCGGCCCCATAGGTTCAGAAAACAGCTAGCGGAATGACTGAGGTCTTTATGTGAAGATCACAAGTCCAGTGCTCTACCAACTCAGCTACCCGGCCCCATAGGTTCAGAAAACAGCTAGCGGAATGACTGAGGTCTTTATGTGAAGATCACAAGTCCAGTGCTCTACCAACTCAGCTACCCGGCCCCATAGGTTTACAAAATAGCTAGCGGAATGACTGCGTAACTGCAAGTGTTAGTGTTGATGTATGTGTGTTAAAGTGTGTGTGTTGATGTGTGTGCGTGTGTTGATGTGTTTGTGTTTGTGTTGATGTATGTGTGTTAAAGTGTGTGTGTTTATGTGTGTCTGTGTTGATGTGCCTGTGTTGATGTGTGTGTGTGTTGATGTGTCTGTGTTGATGTGTGTGTGTTGGTTGATGTGTGAGTGGTGATGTGTGTGTGTGTTGATGTGTCTGTGTTGATGTGTGTGTGTTGATGTGCCTGTGTTGATGTGTGTGTTGATGTGTGTGTGTTGATGTGCCTGTGTTGATGTGTGTGTGTTGATGTGCCTGTGTTGATGTGTGTGTGTTGATGTGTGTGTTGATGTGTGTGTCTTGATGTGTGTGTGTGTTGATGTGTGTTTGTTGGTGTGTCTGTGTTGATGTGTGTGTTGATGTGTGTGTTGATGTGTGTTTGTTGATGTGTGTGTGTTGATGTGGGTCTTGATGTGTGTGTTGATGTGTGTGTGTGTTAATGTGTGTATGTTGATGTGTGTGTGTGTTGATGTGTGTGTGTTAATGTGTGTGTGTTGATGTGTGTGTTAATGTGTGTGTGTGTGTTGATGTGTGTGTTGATGTGTGTTTGTTGGTGTGTGTGTGTTGATGTGTGTGTGTTAATGTGTGTGTGTTGATGTGTGTGTTGATGTGTGTGTGTGTGTTGATGTGTGTGTGTGTGTTGATGTGTGTGTGTTGATATGTATGTGTTGATGTGTGTGTGTGTGTGTGTGCAGTGTGCGAGATGCAGACGGACCACAAGCAGCTGCACCTGAAGTGTCTGCTGGAGGGCGCTGTCTACAAAGAGCTGGGGGAGGAAGACATGGCTGTACAGGTCAGTTGATCAAATGGAGAGGAGGGAGGAGGGGATGTAACCCTGAGCCCCCTTCCATGTCTCACAAAAATGGTAAAAAATGAAGAAGAAAAATAAATTAAGAATTAACAACAACAAAAACTTCAAAAATGCTTTAAGTGGTCGGTTCATACCTCTTTCTTTTAAACACCTTTTTGTTCACATGATAATCAAAAACAGAGTGCACTTGAACCACCCCCTCCCCCCGCCCTTTTCACTAGGACCCCCTTGTGTGTGTGTGAGTGTTAGAATGTGTATGTGTTTGTGTGGAATAGGAAGTAAAAGTGGCAAACATTATTCTTACAAAATTTAATAAGTTTGTAAATGTTGTATAACATATTTGTTATGTAAAGCAATGTTTGCTTGCTGATTTTTTGTTATGAAAATTGTGAAAATAAATGTTTTTTTGTTTTGACTATTGTTTTCCTCAAAGCCTGAAAAGGGGTTGCAGGGTTAAAGTTGAAAGTTGTGTGTGTGCACAGTGTCTGAAGGAAGCAATTGCAAGACACCAGGGCAGAAAGGATGACAATCACGTTGCTGCCTTCACTCTCTTTGAGCTGGCTTCCATCTACATGAAATCACCACAGGTAAGAACACAATATATTCCACACTGGCAGACAGGCAGGCATGTGCAGGCGAAGAAAGAGAGAAAGACAGACAATGAGAGAGAGAGAGAGACAGAGAGGGAGAGACAATGAGAGAGAGAGACACAGAGAGGGAGAGACAATGAGAGAGAGAGACACAGAGAGGGAGAGACAATGAGAGAGAGAGACAGAGAGGGAGAGACAATGAGAGAGAGAGACACAGAGAGGGAGAGACAATGAGAGAGAGAGACAGAGAGGGAGAGACAATGAGAGAGAGAGACACAGAGAGGGAGAGACAATGAGAGAGAGAGAGAGAGACACAGAGAGGGAGAGAGAGAGACACAGAGAGAGAGAGACAATGAGAGAGAGAGACACACACAGAGAGGGAGAGACAATGAGAGAGAGACACAGAGAGGGAGAGACAATGAGAGAGAGAGAGACACAGAGAGGGAGAGAGAGACACAGAGAGGAAGAGACACAGAGAGACACAGAGAGGGAGAGAGAGACAAGATAAGACAAGACAAGACAAATTCTTTGCTAACGAGGGTAATCGTATAAAAAAAAAAGAAAAAAAAAGAGGGTAATGGTATAAGCAAACAGGTGCTTTTTTACATACAGCCCTTGCACATGAGAGGGACTAATCTAATGATAATTCATTTTTATAAATGTTAGACAGAGAGAGAGAAATCAAATCAAATTTTAGTTTACAGGGGTTGTGGCATAAGCATTACAAACTGTCTCCTTATTTCTGTGTACAATGTTAACAATATTTCAGCTAATTCATAGGTTTTACACCTTGTTTGGTTATAACATTATTTATAATACTTTCTGTTAAAAAATAACTTTTAAAAAAGCAGTGGAAAAGAAAACACACACAAAAAAACGTAAAAAAACACAAATTATCTCCCTTTCACCCCCCTTTGATAAAACAAATCGCGTGACAAACTTATAAATAGCACGACTGAACTGGGCATCCATTTTTTGAGTCACTTGAGAAAAAGTGACTCTATGTAATCGGTCAGTGTTAGTCTGTCCGGCCGGCCGTCCGGCCGGCCGGCCGGCCGTCCGTAGACACCACCTTAACGTTGGACTTTTCTCGGAAACTATCAAAGCGATCGGGCTCATATTTTGTTTAGTCGTGACCTCCAATGACCTCTACACTTTAACGATGGTTTCGTTGACCTTTGACCTTTTTCAAGGTCACAGGTCAGCGTCAAAGGAAAAATTAGACATTTTATATCTTTGACAAAGTTCATCGGATGTGATTGAAACTTTGTAGGATTATTCTTTACATCAAAGTATTTACATCTGTAGCCTTTTACGAACGTTATCAGAAAAACAAGGGAGATAACTAGCCTTTTCTGTTCGGCAACACACAACTTAACGTTGGGCTTTTCTCGGAAACTATAAAAGTGACCGGGCTCAAATTTTATCTGAACGTGACTCATTGTGTTGTGAATAGCAATTTCTTCCTGTCCATCTGATGCCTCATATAATATTCAGAACTGCGAAAGTGACTCGATCGAGCGTTTGCTCCTCTTGTTAATTAGTACACAAAATTTGGTGGTGATTGGACTTAATTCAAGCTTGCTAGACAGATTTCTTTACAGTTACTGTTTTTTGGAAGTTTACTGGTGGCAAGCTTGGGCAGGCAAGACGTTAACGCCGTGGCAATGCTAGTCACAATAGTGTTAAGGCTACGCATTTTCTTACGCACAGACACACAATGGGACGCACAGACACACAATGATAAAATTGAAAAATTAAAAATTAAAAAGTTAAAAAGTTTACCAACAAAAGGAGGTCAGAAAACTTTAGCACGTGATGATAAAGATGATGATGATGATGATGAAGATGAGGCATGAAGAGCATACATATGTGGTTATTCATAAAATAAAATGCATACTATGCAAGTAATTATAAGTACAAGCTGGTAGCAATCGAACATGTAGCAATAGTACAACAAAAATATGTTTAGAATATACAATGCACAGCATATCTTTGGCGTAATACTAAGTGTGGTAAATCAAAACACGTTAAACTACTCAGACATTAAGTGTTTTTGGACACATTTTTTAAAACATTTTAATGACTTTAAGTGCTTAAAGGATGATGGAAGTGAATTCCAAACTGATGTACCCGAAAAAGCAAGACTGGTCTTATAAAGGTCAACTCGTGGAGAGAGAGAGAGAGGGAGCGCGTGAGCAAGAGACAGGAGTGAGAGAGGAGAAAGAAAGACGGACAGACAGATCGTTAAAGACAGAGATGGGACTGGACTGTCAGGCAGACAGGTATAGACTGACATTGAAGTTGATAGGCACTGCACTGACAGACAGGTTTACACACAAACATTCCAACAGGCGGACAGTCATTGGACGGACGAACAGAGTGACTGACAGGCCAGACTGATTCTAGCTAGCATTCAGTCTGTCTGGAGTGAAGCCAGTTGCAATAAACTGTCATGAAGCCAGATGTCTCGGTGCTATTCACAACTTGCAGGACCCCATGACCCAGCATAATTAACAGACTGATGATCAGCACACAGAACTCCTGTACACCAGCCACTCACTTTGCGAAAGTAAATCCTCAGTGAAATGTCCTCGCATAAAATTCTCACATGCTAAACCACGTGGGAAACATGTTTCCCCCTTTCCGATTATTCTTCCTGCGGAGACACCGACAGATTCCCAATCACTTTCAGCTTGGGAATAAACGAAAAGCGATTACGTCCCTTTGTCTAAAAAGAAACATGACGTAATGATACATTTGACACAACTGTGACAACACTTTCCTTAATTCTTGTCTAAAAGAACCGGAAGTTTGAATTCCCCCAACAAATGGGAAAGCTGTGACTAATAAGGACGGCCACACCGTGCTAAGTCCTAAACCCTACTACAAGTCGTGAATAGGGAGAAGATGAAGTGTATAACTGGGTAAATTTCTTTTGCAGACCAAGCAGCTGGCCAAGGAGCATCTACAGCAGATAAAGGTTGGTCTTTACCCCATACAGTGGAACCCCCTTATAAGACCTCCCAAAATTTGACAAAATCAGGAAAAAAGGAAAGAGTCTTAAAATGGAGGTATATTAACAGACGTTATAAACAGAAAATCTGAAAATTTTTGGTTTGTTTGCTTAACGCCCAGCCGACCACAAAGGGCCATATCAGGGCGGTGCTGCTTTGACATATAACGTGCGCCACACACAAGACAGAAGTCGCAGCACAGGCTTCATGTCTCACCCAGTCACATTATTCTGACACCGGACCAACCAGTCCTAGCACTAACCCCATAATGTCAGACGCCAGGCGGAGCAGCCACTAGATTGCCAATTTTAAAGTCTTAGGTTTGACCCGGCCGGGGTTTGAACCCACGACCTCCCGATCACGGGGCGGACGCCTTACCACTAGGCCAACCATGCCGGTAATCTGAAAGTGGCGCATGTTACCTATTAATGCTGTGTGAGATGGAATTTTTTACACAATATATCACGCATTCACATCGGCCAGTAGATCGACTGCCTTTAGGCGCTGCATCCACCTTTCACGGCCTATTATTCCAGGTCACACGGGTATTTTGGTGGACATTTTTATCTAAGCCCATTGCAGAAACTCAAGTTAACAACAGCATTTCTACTCGGCGCGCGCGGTATGAGAATCACGGGTCGTAACTCTCTGGAATTGGTCATCCGCCGCCATGTTGGATGCCTTGCACGATCTCTGACAGTGCTTGAGCTTTGGGTGGCGACTCGACAAAAGTGAAAATGACACGTTGTGTGGCCAAAAACTGCAGTCAGCAGGCACACTTTAGGATCCCTAAAGTTGTTTACCATCAGGGTGACAACTGGAAGGAAGTTACTGAGCGGAGAAGACGATTATAACTGGTTATTTTTTGCTGTGTGCAGTGCGCTAATCAACAATTGTCCATCGGTTGTGCCTTTAGAGTGAACACTGTGATAGGATGCTTTGAAAATTATACTTTGCAGTAGTTACCTGAGCTGCATTGTACCTCATTTGCCTGTCTTGAGAGCTTTATCTTGTGAATTTTGGTGCACTGTCTGCATGGTAATTTGAGATAAAGAATAAATAAATGAATATAATAATGTATTCTTGCTTTACTTTTTATGTTGTGCTGTTGTGTTAAAAAGGCAGATCCCCTTTGGACTCATGCATGCACAGTTTTCTTCATTTTGTCTGCATACACAGTGAAATACGCAAAAAGAACAAGAGTGCAATGAAGAAAACTAACAAAGACGGCATCCAATATGGCGGCGCGAAGAGAGTATGAGCGGAGTTGTGCCCCTTAGGGCTAAAGCTAGCCGATCCATTTGATAACGTCACGCCGAGTAAGAAGAATGAATTGGACCTATACAATTTTGCCAGGAAAGACCCTTTTGTCAATCGTGGGATCTTTAACGTGCATACCCCAATGTAGTGTACACGAAGGGACCTCGGTTTATCGTCTCATCCGAAAGACTAGCACTTGAACCCACCACCTAGGTTAGGAAAGGGGGGAGAAAATTGCTAACACCCTGACCCAGGGTCGAACTCGCAACCTCTCGCTTCCGAGCGCAAGTGCGTTACCACTCGGTCACCCAGACCACAGTAACGTTGTCATTTCTCTTCCACAGGATAGCTACAAAGACTATGACTTTGAGAACCGGCTGAGCGTGCGAGTCAACAATGCGCTGAAACAACTGAAGCGTGACTCCTGATTGCACACCTCAAGCGGAACAACACAAAATGCACATCAAATCTTCAGTTTTGAACTGGGCTGTTTGCTTGCTAATTGCAGTGAGAGAGGTTTTGGCTTTGCTGTTGATGAACAGTCTCCGAGAACCACGTTGTCAACTTAAGTTATACACCAGGTGTCATCAGATTTTGGAATATATTGTTACCTTTCCATCTTGTTTGACTCTCTCTGTCTGTCTCTGTCTCTCTCTCTCTCTCTCTCTCTCTCTCTCTCTCTCTCTCTCTCTCTCTCTCTCTCTCTCTCTCTCTCTCTCTCTCTCTCTCTCATTATTTTTTGTAAGGAGATTAGGAGTGATTGAGGTAGTGAACCTGGAGCATGTAACTTTTATCATTCATATTTCATTTGGTTGTTGAGTAATTATTTCATGCCAGCTGTTGAATGTTGCCGTGATATTGAGCAGGCCTATTTATAGGCCTGTTATTGTGGAGTTGCCTTGTGATGTGGGATTTTGTCTTTCAATGGTCATATATTATATGTTGATCCCGTTCTTTTTTTATGTCAGCTGAGTGTGTGCTTAAACCGCAGTGAATGTTATCATGACATGCTTTTTCTGTGTTTTCTGAATTATAACAACTGTTATTTAAAAGGAAATTTTTTAAGAAGGTGTTCACTTTCTATTTATCTGTCAAGAATTCATTGAACAAAAATAAAAAGCCTTACTTTAAAGTATTATTAACTGATACATTTTCATGGCTGTATCATGAAAAATTGGTTTGTGGTGCTGTCATCATTGCACACATTTGTTTGTTGGTTTGTTTGGTTGTGTGTTTATTTTTATTATTACTGTATTATTATTATTTCTTATTGCACACATTGTGTTTTGATCAATTGCATGGTGTTTGTTTGCCTGCCTAAGTTTCCTCCCCACACCCACTTTCTCCCACATTCCTACCCCATGTCTTATAAATGGAATAACATTGGACACCCCCCCCCCCCCCCACCCCCATTCAAAATCAAAAACATTGACAAATCGGGTTTTATTTCAAAGGATGTAGTCTTAAAGTGGATGTAAATTTACAGGAATTCTGACGGGAAAATGTGAGAATAACAAGGTCTTAAAATAGAGAAGTCTGTACGTAGTTTTGTATCATTCTCAGTTAATACCAATAGAGAAGTCTGTACGTAGTTTTGTATCATTCTCAGTTAATACCAATAGAGAAGTCTGTACGTAGTGTTGTATCATTCTCAGTTAATACCAATAGAGAAGTCTGTACGTAGTTTTGTATCATTCTCAGTTAATACCAATAGAGAAGTCTATACGTAGTTTTGTATCATTCTCAGTTAATACCAATAGAGAAGTCTGTACGTAGTTTTGTATCATTCTCAGTTAATACCAATAGAGAAGTCTGTACATAGTTTTGTATCATTCTCAGTTAATACCAATAGAGAAGTCTGTACGTAGTGTTGTATCATTCTCAGTTAACACCAATAGAGAAGTCTGTACATAGTTTTGTATCATTCTCAGTTAATACCAATAGAAAAAGAAGGCTTACAAAACGATAACCTGACTTGGCCGTGTGAAATATGTGTAACGTTATCAGTATTCCTCACTGTTGTGATTGACATTGATTTTGTGCTACTGTGCGATCCCCTCATCAGCTCTGCACAGAATTTAGCAGCCAGGGTAATTGATTTCTGGTATGTGTCAAAGTGTCAGACTGTTCTTATCCCCTGTAAAAGCCTGAACAGATCTGTGTGGGTTAACATGGTTGTGGACACGAGAAGTAACTGATGCAGCTGATTATGTATACAGTGGACGCCGCTTAATAAAACCGCGGTTAATAGAGCCAGCCGCTTATAAAAGCCGATTTCAGACGGTCCGGATTTATCACTATATCTTATGTATTAGGAAAAGCCGGTTAATAAAACCAACCCGCCGCTTATTAAAGCCAGTTTTCTCAGAGAAATCACGTAGTTTGTGACTAAAACTCACATTATCTTGTGGAAGACGACCAACAAACAAACACTCATAAAATTGTTCTTCTCTGCCGAGTAATGATTCGTGACGGTGACAGTGAAATTATTGATGTACCGAAGTGATCAAAGTACACGTACATGCACATATTTAAAACAAAAGTTCAACATCCTTCGTGAAGTTTTGTTTAGATTCAAACAAGTGTAAATGACGAAAGAAAGTGACTGAGTGACGTAAACAAAAGAGAAGATTTTTTTTTCTTTCGAAAATGACGTATTCCTGGACCGCCGGTTAATAAATCCACCGCTTATTAAAGCCATTTTTTGTCAGTCCAGAAGTGGCTTTATTAAGCGGCGACCACTGTACCATGAATTGACAAATTACATCATGACATTGTAAATATCTCATTCCTCGAAAGCCCCAGTATTTATGTTTTCAGTCTTCAATACGAATTTTCCATTGTAAATGAATGTTATTGTCTTTCATATTATGGAAACATCGAATGAGAAGATCAGTGCTTTGTTACGATATGACATCCATCAGATCGCGTTGAAATGGACAGAAACATGGTGTGTGCGTTGCTGAATAATGTTTACATTGAACAATCATTGATTCTTAGAGGCTCTGGTATCTGTTTTACAGTCTTGCCCGGACGTTCAATTTGTGTCTGTGATTTGTATTAAATATCTGAAGTTAACAGTCACAAAAGTTAGCCATGGGCTATATATCACAGTGAGTTTGTGTGGATGGAAACATGGGGAGACATTATGTACAAAGCATCAACATTGTGAAAAAATGAGATGAAATTTATCAGAGATACTTAAACGTTTTACATCAGTTTGATATTGTGAATGCATGTTGCTCTGGTTCTCTTTATCGTCTCTGTTTGAGCATCTCCTTTTCTCAGTATGCACTCAGTTAATGTTTGCATTTCAATCATAATTTAACATTCAGACAACTTTTCTGGAGAACGTTAGGCAATTAAATCTTTATTCTGTGTGGAATTTTTTTTTCTTTTGTAAAACAGTTTTGTAACATGACTTTAAAGCTTATATGTATTGACAGGTACTAAATCCTTGTAAGTGTTTGGTCCAGTTTCTTCACTGCATTGAATGAGGGACCATTGTTTGTACCCCCCGCGGGTTAGGGGGAAGAATTTACCCGATGCTCCCCAGCATGTCGTAAGAGGCGACTAACGGATTCTGTTTCTCTTTTTACCCTTGTTAAAAGTTTCTTGTATGGAGTGTGGTCAATTTTTGTAAGGATTTTGGTCAAGCAGTATGTAAGAAATGTTAAGTCCTTTGTACTGGAAACTTGCATTCTCCCAGTAAGGTAATACATTGTACTACGTTACAAGCCCCTGGAGCAAATTTTTGATTAGTGCTTTTGTGAACAAGAAACAATTGACAAGTGGCTCTATCCCATCTCCCCCCTTTCCCCGTCGCGATATAACCTTCGTGGTTGAAAACGACGTTAAACACCAAATAAAGAAATAAAGAAAGAACCATTGTTTGTGATGGGCAAGTGGAAAAGGCTTGTTGCTTGTGATTGGGTAAGGGGTGTCTTTACACTGTAGACTGTGGGACCAAAGAATGAGACTCCTTCAGTGAGAGGTGTACTATCAGAGGGGCATTACAGTTGAAAAATATCACTCATGTACTTATCACATAATATCAGGGGTTTCTCTGCATATCAAGAAAACAATCAGTTGTATCTCTGTGACAGCTCTCCTTTTATTTTATTTGTTTGCTGATGAAGATTTTTATCTTCAAAACCGCTCCGTTTCTTTTGTTTGATGTGTAATGGCTGGCTGTTTCTGGTGACTGTACATTGTCTTTGTTGTCATGTTCTAGTTCTACTCACCTGCAGTCTCTAGTTATGCCTCTTTTTGTTCAAGTTAATTTATACAGAAATTTATTCACAAAAATATACCAACTGTTCTTGCAAAGTCAGTCATTTTGTGACATGATTTTTGTTGTTGTTTAAACACTGTTACTTGGTGTAGGGCTGAGGTTAAGGGGGAGGGGGTAACGAGAAGTTTGCTGACTGCATTCTACTCTCAGTTGAAAAAGTATCAGCAATTAATAAAAGAGACTGCATTCTATTTTTAGATGACGGATAGGAGTTAATTGATTTGTTTGTTGTACCACGTCTGTTGTGTGAATGAAGTGCCAATTTGTTTTACAAGTTTCAAATTGCATCTTTGGTTTGGACATGAGTCTTTTCTCTTGGTTGCACAACTAAATGGTTTGTTTGGGTTTTTTTTGGGGGGGGCCTTAATATTCCTACTCTTCGTCCTTTCCTGTGTGCCCCCCCCCCCCCCCCCCCCCTTTCTTAAAATATTTAGGATAACGTTCAGTGGCTGTGCTTGGTTGATTATTATCATTGCAATGGACGGCAACTATTTCCACCCTGTGTTTCTTGTATTTTAGTGACAATATTGTTAAATTCCTTCATCCACGACAGCTGTTTTGACTCCTTGCTAGCTCAACATGTTTGTTTGAGTGTTGTTTTCAAGTGGGTGTGGTTAGGTGTGTGGGTGTTTGTCACTGGTGTGTGTGTGAGAGAGAGAGAGAGAGAGAGATATTGAGTTTTTAAGTATCATAAGTAAATATGTTTCATTTTGAAATCCAATTTAATAGATACTGACTAATGAGAAATCAAGTTAATCTCACAATGATACGTATCAGACATCAAAATCAGTTGTGTTACAGTCATGTTTAGAACCAGTATTCAGGCCATCTCACTGTCATCAAATTTGTATTTGGTTGACTGTGATGCTTTTCTCTTCATGATGCATTGCATGAGGGATTTGTACCACTTTTATTATATTATAGTTTATATATGTGATAATGAATTCAATTTACAGTTCCACAATCAGACATTTGAGTTACAGATTTTGTACAATAATTTATTCTTGTAAGTGAGTTATAATGCATGCATATATTACACATTTGCCATTTTCTCAATAGTTTGCTGCCCAATTTTACTATTTTGCATAGATTGCTTTTGTTTGGCATTTGTGTCTTTGAGTGTAAAGTATGACATGTATTAATTTGTTTCTTTCTGTGTAAAATGTGTGTGCTTAATGATTGTGATGCTTTCTCCTTTTGCTCCCTCCCCCCCCCCCCCCCCCCCCATCCCATCTGACTCTGTAGACCTTAGAAAGTGAATAAGTTTATATTTTTTTGCCAGTTCTGCACAAAGAACATTAATCATTACCAAGTGATGCCGGACTGCTAATGACAATTAAAATCTGAAATAAACTGGGAATGGGAGACGCTTGTTTATTCATCATAAAAAAAATTCAGATCCCAGGCGACTGTTTCAGCTTAAAGGTCCTTGTCTACATTTTTATTCCGAAATCGCCATTTGACCATTAAAATGCAGAGTCTATTGTCTACAATTATCAACAATACACCCCCTTTCGATCAGGAAAGACGAAGCCAGTGTAACCGTTTGAAAATTCATTGTAGTATTCCAGCGTAGTACTCATAGTAGGATATCCTTATTTGGAAAATGCCAAGCGCAAAACTCCTCTCAAATCCCGTGCATTTCGTGCGTTTAAAAAAAAGCGTGGACAGCGCTCCAGTGTCAAACTGTTGCTGCACTTGTTTGGGCGTGGCTATAAGCATAGTGACATGAATTTGATTGGTCAGTATTTGTAGGAAAAGCACATGTTCTCAGCAAACAGAAAACAAAATATTGGAAGCGTGAGTCACGCTACCCAAAAATAAAATCTTTTTTTACATATATTTTTTTTCTATAACTTTTTTCCCCATGGTTCATTCATCATCTGACATAACTTTTTAGCGAAATCTAACCATAAGATTATTGAAAAAAAGCAAAAATGTAGACGACCACCTTTAACCCTCACTTACTGTTGTCAGTGTATTGAGAACGCAATTTACTTCCCTTTGTTTTTTCAACATTTTTTATGTTGATAGATACAGTCCACCGAGATGCTTCTTCTGATTAAGGGTTAAACTGTGGAAGGTGATTCACAACGAAAGTCACATAATTCACTTTCAAGATCAAGTTTGTGAGATAATCGTAAACAACTCACATAAGCATATGATGGGGTAAAGGTTTCCACTATAAGGGTAAAAATGCAGAAGTGTGTAAAATATTTCTTTGTCAACATTCTAGTGTCTGGCATTCATGGTCTTTGTTATTGAACTGTTTGTCTGTTTGTTTGTTTGCTTGTTCATGGGTGCATTTGAGTATGTCTGAAGATTATAAACTCAGAGTTTTGTGATAAGTAGTAAAATTATTTTCACTGTTATTTATAATGTTTCTTCGTCTTCCTGACTTCATCGTTTGCGGGCTTCCCCCCCGCGGGTTAGGGGGAAGAATTTACCCGATGCTCCCCAGCATGTCGTAAGAGGCGACTAACAGATTCTGTTTCTCCTTTTACCCTTGTTAAGTGTTTCTTCTATAGAATATAGTCAATTTTTGTAAAGATTTTAGTCAAGCAGTAATGTAATAAATGTTAAGTCCTTTGTACTGGAAACTTGCATTCTCCCAGTAAGGTCATAATTATATTGTACTACGTTGCAAGCCCCTGGAGCAAATTTTTGATTAGTGCTTTTGTGAACAAGAAACAATTGACAAGTGGCTCTATCCCATCTCCCCCCTTTCCCCGTCGCGATATAACCTTCGTGGTTGAAAACGACGTTAAACACCAAATAAAGAAGAAAAAGTTTGCGGGCTTCAACAGTTCCCATGTGCACCTATTTCTGTGCAGGAGTAGGCTTTTACATTAATGGCCGTTTTTCCCCCTCCATTTACGCAGTGGAACCCCTCTTGTCAGACCTGAAAACTCTGAGAAAATCAGGTCTTACAATGGAGGGAGTCTTACAATGGCGGGAGTCTTACAATGGCGGGAGACTTACAATGGAGGGAGTCTTACAATGGCGGGAATCTTAAAATGGCGGGAGACTTACAATGGAGGGAGTCTTACAATGGAGGGAGTCTTATAATGGAGGGAGTCTTACAATGGAGGGAGTCTTACAATGGCGGGAGTCTTACAATGGAGGGAGCAGGGATGAAAATTCTCCGTTTTTTCCGACTTTTCCGATTAGTTTCAATGGGCCATCCGATTTATTTGTGCGATTCCGGTTTTTTTACGGTACGGTTTCTGTTTAAAGACGAACAGTCTCATCCTTCTCAAACAAAATGGCGAGCGCGAAAGTTCTCCAACGTGACAAGGATCGACTTCCCGATTCATGCTCCAAGAACAAATTCCGATGGGATTGGATGGACAAACACATCGATGATGTTCGAGTTGGGGACGTTATCCGAAAATTGGACGAGGAAGGCGTGGTGAAGTGCGTGTGTTGCGGAAAAAACATTAAGTATGGTCAGGCCTGAAAGTCTCGGTCATTGTTTTTTGAGCGGGCCGAGACTAGTTGGCAGTCGTGTCGTAGATTGTTGACTCTCTCTCTCTCTCTCTCTCTCTCTCTCTCTCTCTCTCTCTCTCTCTCTCTCTCTCTCTCTCTCTCTCTCTCTTTATTTTGCACCCACTGACATTTTTTTTCCCGGGGCAGCATGCCCCTGGACCCCCCCCCCCCCCCCTAGTAGTCTGAAAGTGATATAAAATTATATATATATATATAAATATATTTCATGACAATACCAGCTTGTTGTAATCCCTTTTTAATGCCTGAAAAAGAAGTAGATTTGCTTTCAAATGAGCACCAGATTGCTTCATTTTGTATGTATTTTGGGGCCATGTTTGAATCCTATTTTAAGGCTCAGATAGCCCCAGATTGCACCAAATTGCACCCTTGAAAAAAAAAATTTCCGGGGGGGCATGCCCCCGGACCCCCTAGAAGTCTTGGCGCTTTGCGCCTGCGAAACTTGGCGCTACGCGCCTTCGAATTTTTTTTTCATTTTTTTTTTTTTCCTTCAGTTTTCATCCCTGAGGGAGTCTTACAATGGAGGGAGTCTTACAATGGCGGGAGTCTTACAATGGAGGGAGTCTTACAATGGAGGGAGACTTACAATGGAGGGAGTCTTACAATGGAGGGAGTCTTACAATGGAGGGAGTCTTACAATGGAGGGAGTCTTACAATGGAGGGAGTCTTACAATAGCGGGAGTCTAATACAATGGAGGGAGTCTTACAATGGTGGGAGTCTTACAATGGAGGGAGTCTTACAATGGAGGGAGTCTTACAATGGAGGGAGACTTACAATGGAGGGAGTCTTACAATGGAGGGAGTCTTACAATGGAGGGAGTCTTACAATGGCGGGAGTCTTACAATGGCGGGAGTCTTACAATGGCGGGAGTCTTACAATGGAGGGAGTCTTACAATGGCGGGAGTCTTACAATGGCGGGAGTCTTACAATGGAGGTCATTTTAAAGGGGTAATGAACAGGAAACCTGAAAACGTAAGGTCTTAAAAGGGGGTTCCACTGCAATCCGCTTTCAGTCGAGTTTATCATTTTGACTTGATTAATTAAAAGCAAAAATAAATTAAAAGAAAGCCTGGCATTGAGCGATATGACCTCAGTATCACCCATGTTTGTCTGTTGAATTGTGTCTTGTGTTGCTGTTGTTTTATATGGTGGTGGGAACAGGTAGCGTTTGGAGTGCCAAATTTGCTAACACTCGTTTGAAATCTACTATTTTCTAAAAAAAAAATGTACTATAAGCCCATAGTTTGCGATATTGTTTTGCAGTGGAATCTGATGTGTTGTTACTGTATTTTTTTAGTATTGGATCATGTGGTGTAAATGTGTTAATTCTGACTTATGTTGTACATAAAGTAATAAAATTGTCTGTATGTTGTTGTTTTTTTGTTTTTTTCTCAATGGTTTTTATTTTTGTGTACAAAGTCTACAGACAAACCATTCTGCATTCATGTTTTATTCGACTGACACTGCACACCCAGGTTTTGACCACTGAAACTGAGAAAGTATAATTATACTTCACATATAGTTCCAATTCCCTGCTACAAAAAATGCCTTGTGAGGTTGCAAAATAAGCATCGGCCATTATGGCTTGCTTCTTGATGGAATCGTCCTCATAAATGTCCAGGTCTCTTCTGTACTTTTTCTACAAATTGTGTGGAGATACCCGGTCAAACAAAAATTTGGGAGCAAAATGAAACAAGAAGAGCAAACGCTCGATCGAGTCACTTTCGCAGTTCTGAATATTATATGAGGCATCAGATGGACAGGAAGAAATTGCTATTCACAACACAATGAGTCACGTTCACATAAAATTTGAGCCCGGTCACTTTTATAGTTTCCGAGAAAAGCCCAACGTTAAGTTGTGTGTTGCCGAACAGAAAAGGCTAGTTATCTCCCTTGTTTTTCTGATAACGTTCGTAAAAGGCTACAGATGTAAATACTTTGATGTAAAGAATAATCCTACAAAGTTTCAATCACATCCGATGAACTTTGTCAAAGATATAAAATGTCTAATTTTTCCTTTGACGCTGACCTGTGACCTTGAAAAAGGTCAAAGGTCAACGAAACCATCGTTAAAGTGTAGAGGTCATTGGAGGTCACGACTAAACAAAATATGAGCCCGATCGCTTTGATAGTTTCCGAGAAAAGTCCAACATTAAGGTGGTGTCTACGGACGGCCGGCCGTCCGGCCGGCCGGACAGACGAACACTGACCGATTACATAGAGTCACTTTTTCTCAAGTGACTCAAAAATGAACTAGGTACTTTGTTTTCAATGATACAGTGCATTAATAATTTATTAGCAACTGTCATGTGAAAAAAAGATGATTTTCATTTTGTATCTGTTCAATGTCTTTGTTCAGTTAGTAATGATTATGTAGATTAACGATCTTTAGGAAAAGACTTGTGTTTGGAATTTTACTTGATCTATTGTGATTTGGGAGATCAGAGTAATAATACAATTTAAAATATTTATCTAAGAAACTGTTGTGTGCTTAAAGATTTTTTTTTTTTGTATTTCCCAAACTTTTGTCACCAAATTTGTTTTGCAAGGGCTTTCTTTGTAGGTTTAGATGTGTTAATTAATTTGCATCTATGATGTTTGAATGTAGGATTATAATATCTAGGCTTGTACATTTAAGTAAATTTAAAGATTTCAATGCAATTTGATGGTTACAGTGGAACATGTCTGTAACGACCAGCCCAGGGACCAACCAAGAGTGTTCCTTGTAGACAGGTGGTCATTATGGACAGGGAAATTATGTTGGATTAGAACTTAAATCCTCTGAAACACTTGAGAGTGGTGATACTGGCCAGCCCGGTAGTGGTTGATCAAGAGGTGCATAGTCGCCGGGGCAGGTTCCACTATGTTTGTTACACATTTCCACCGTTCAGCACAATTCCAACTTATCCACAGCTTCAGTTAGCTTGTACAATCAGTAGTTTTACGCATTTAAAGAAGATTTGATGGTATTATATTTGTCACGCAGTGCCAACTTTCGACATGAATCTTATTTCCAAGTTTGCCTGCAGGCTTGCACAATTACTCATTTTTGAAGATTTTCCACCAATTAGTTCAAGTGAACAAATTTAGTTTTCTCTTGATGTCCTGTTTTAATAACTTTAAATGGTGAAGAAATGAGTTCTGTAAAGTATCATATTTTTATATTTATAGTGCATGTTTTATCTGGTGCATATTCTATGGATGTGTCATGATTTTCAGTAGATTCTGAAAATGAATAATTTCAAAGATGAATTGAGTATACTTAGAAAATATTTGGATGAGAAAAACACCTCTCATAGGAAATTCTGGTTTTGTGTTCTGGAAACTACACTGATACATATGTTCATGAAGCAGAGTGAGTGTTGAATGTCAATTATTGCTGAAGAAATAAAAACATTAAAAAAAGAGAAAAAAATGTACTGTTTGACACAAACAGACACACACACACATTCACACACACACACACACACACATTCACTCACACACATACACACATATTAACACATACACACACAAACTCACAACCACGCACACTGATTCACACATGCACACACGCACAGACACACACACACAACAATACACATCAATCAATCAATCAATCAATATGAGGCTTATATCGCGCGTATTCCGTGGGTACAGTTCTAAGCGCAGGGATTTTTTAAAATTTTTTATTTTATGCAATTTATATCGCGCACAGGGCGGGGATGTAGCTCAGTCGGTAGCGCGCTGGATTTGTATCCAGTTGGCCGCTGTCAGCGTGAGTTCGTCCCCACGTTCGGCGAGAGATTTATTTCTCAGAGTCAACTTTGTGTGCAGACTCTCCTCGGTGTCCAAACACCCCCGTGTGTACACGCAAGCACAAGACCAAGTGCGCACGAAAAAGATCCTGTAATCCATGTCAGAGTTCGGTGGGTTATAGAAACACGAAAATACCCAGCATGCTTCCTCCGAAAGCGGCGTATGGCTGCCTAAATGGCGGGGTAAAAACGGTCATACACGTAAATTTCCACTCATGCAAACCACGAGTGCACGTGGGAGTTTCAGCCCACGAACGCAGAAGAAGAAGAAGAAGAAGATATCGCGCACAAATTCAAGGCGCAGGGATTTATTTATGCCGTGTGAGATGGAATTTTGTTTCACAATACATCACGCATTCACATCGGCCAGCAGATCGCAGCCATTTCGGCGCATATCCTACTTTTCACGGCCTATTATTCCAAGTCACACGGGTGTTTTGGTGGACATTTTTATCTAGATGCCTAATACAATTTTGCCGGGAAAGACCCTTTTGTCAATCGTGGGATCTTTAACGTGCACACCCCAATGTAGTGTACACGAAGGGACCTCGGTTTTTCGTCTCATCCGAAAGACTAGCACTTGAACCCACCACCTAGGTTAGGAAAGGGGGGAGAAAATTGCTAACGCCCTGACCCAGGGTCGAACTCACAACCTCTCGCTTCCGAGCGCAAGTGCGTTACCACTCGGCCACCCAGTCCACACATGCACACACACACACACACACCCTGGCACAACATGTCCTAAAAATAGTTCACCTGCCTTGTATGAATTACCAGGTGTTGCGCAATGCAACGTAGACAGGTAAAATAAACAAAATCAGGCGCCAGCCATACTACATTGAACGACATATATTTAATAGAAACTTCATGTAGCCTACATAGAACGGGTCTCTTGCCAACTGAGTAGATAAGAGTCATTGGAATCCAACGAACTAACAACTTTTCAGAACATTGTTGAGTTCACTGAATGCTTCTTATTTGCAGTCTCTGGTTTTTGCAAAAATCAGCCTCACTTACTACCCCCTGCGGGTTAGGGGGAAGAATTTACCCGATCGTAAGAGGCGACTAACGGATTCTGTTTCTCCTTTTACCCTTGTTAAAGGCATATGTACTCGATGACTATACACGCTAATTGCTTTACCAACAGCTGGAGACATGCTAAATTAAGTTCCCTGCAAAATATTGTGGTCTAGGACCCCTTCAATGTTGAGATATGTTAATTTTCATTTTGATCTGGATCGTCCTATTTATAGATTTGGCAACACACGTAACGTTGATGCAAGGGAGCTAACACCGCGGCTTTGTTGACATCCTCACTTTTTCAGAGGCTAGAACAAGCTGTAATGCATGTATTATGGTCCGCGCATGGTGACATATCGTCATTATATGGTCTTATGGTGCGTTTGACATCGATTATGGGCAAACTACACTTTGTAAACACGGGAGCGCGTACATATGCCTTTAAGTGTTTCTTGTATAGAATATATAGTCAATGTTTGTAAAGATTTTAGTCAAGCAGTATGTAAGAAATGTTAAGTCCTTTGTACTGGAAACTTACATTCTCCCAGTACTATTGTACTACGTTGCAAGCCCCTGGAGCAATTTTTTTATTAGTGCTTTTGTGAACAAGAAACAATTAACAAGTGGCTCTATCCCATCTCCCCCCTTTCCCTGTCGCGATATATCCTTAAACGGTTGAAAACGACGTTAAACACCAAATAAAGAAAGAAAGATATTTAATAGAAACTTCATGTACATGGAACGGGTCTCTTGCCAACTTAGTAGATGAGAGTCATTGGAATCAAACGAACTAACAACTTTTCAGAACATTGTTTGTTGAGTTCACTGAATGCTTCTTATTTGCAGTCTCTGGTTTTTGCAAAAATCAGCCTCACTTACTGCTGTTGTGTGTATATTGAGAGTGCTTACTCCCCGTCACTTTACATGTCAATATGCATTGTAATTCAATCAAGTTTGGGTATAACGGGAGTTTTGTTTTTATCCAGCGCAGTGCTGAGTACTTTGAAATGTTCTGGTGCATTATGTTAGTAACCCCAGAAAACTGACAATGTACAGTACAGTCCACAAAATGCTGATCGTGTACACGGTGTGTACGTGCTGGTTCAACAACAGCTGCATTCTGCTGTTTGTGTTATCGTGATATGTCTTCCGAGCAGACAGGAGAGGGTCTGCATTGTGTCGAATCAAGTTCAGTGTGAAGAGAGTGAACTTCTTGACAAGATGAAAGTGATTTGCTTTTGTGTGTTTCCTACGCAGTATACGACCTGTGTTGTTACCGGTAAGATATGATAATGTATATAATGTCTTTCTCTGCCTCTGTCTGTCTGTCTGTTACGGTGTGTGTGTGTGTGTGTGTGAGTGTGTGTGTGTGTGTGTGTGTGTGTCTGCGTGCGTGTGTGTGTGTCTGTGTCTGTGCATGTGTGTCTGTGTCTGCGCGTGTGTGTCTGTGTCTGTGAAATCGTTAATATGTTTGTGAATTCTAAGAAGGTAGGTTTCAATGACATAACTGGACCCTTGATTTTTAGCAAATGTTTGAATATTGTAAATTTTCATGTCGCGACCCTTTGACCCTCGACTTTTATTCGCCGTCAACATTTTAACTCTTGACCAGATAAATGGCCTTGATCATTTGTGTTTCGACCTTCCGGTCCTCTTGTCTAAACGCTGTTCTTCACCCCTCTAAAAGCCCGAAAAGATCTGTGAGGTTGAACTAGATTGTGGACACGAGAAGTAACTGATGCACCTGGTTACTGATTATGCATACCATTAATGTAATTGACAAATTACATCATGACATTGTAAATATCGCATTCTTGGAAAGCCCCGGCTTTTATGTTTTCAGTCTTCAAAATGAATTTTTCTTCAATATTTTGTGAATATATGTAAATGAATGTTACTGTCTTTCATATTATGGAAACATCGAGTGAGAACATTAGTGCTATGTTGCAATTATATGACATCCACCAGATCGCTATGACATGGACAGACACATGGCATGTGCGTTGCTGAACAGTGTTTACACTTGACATACAAAACACACGAATTAATCATGTTTCCAGGACGATTTTCCATTATGTTGTGAGCTGAATATTGTCATCACCACCCACCGAAGCACCTTTTTTTTTAACACAATCTGGACTCCATCAGCTGTTGCGTTTTGTGATATGATATTTTCTGCATGGCTAATCTTCAGTCATCAGTCATCATTTCGTACAGACCAAAGTGTGTAGTTCCTGATGTGAACACCGATTGGAATATTATTATCATCGTCGAAATCAAATTAGGTACATGATGCATCCTGTCCAAAGATAAATTGAGTTTACTTGAGTAATGTTTGCAAGAAAAATACACCTCTCATAGGAAATGCTGGTTTTGTGTTCTGGAAATCAAGTTGATAAATATTTCGATGAAGCAGAATGAGTCAGTGTTGAATGTCGATTATTGCTGAGGAAATAAAATCATAAAAAAGAGATACAAATGTACTGTTTGACAACGTGTCTGTCTGTCTGTCTATCAGTGCGTATGTAAATGTGTCAGTCCCTTTAACTGCTCTCTCAGCAACATTAACTCGTATGTGGGACAATGTCAGTCAAGCATTTGATCAGTCAAATACAGAGGAAGGGTCTTTAAGTACCCACACATTATTTGGTCGAAGTCTACTTCACGAAGCTGGCTGCACAAAGGTTTGGTTCTGAACTTTTGTGAGAAAACAATTGGGCTCAATTAAGAACAGACCGGCTCCTTTATGGACCACCTGTTTCGACAAAATAACGGTACAAGAGCGCTTAGAAACGATTTTATTCGCCACATGTACCCCCCTCTCCCTCCCTCCCTCCCTCTCTCTCTCTCTCTCTCTCTCTCTCTCTCTCTCTCTCTCTCTCTCTCTCTCTCTCTCTCTCTCTCTCTTTCTCAAATGCATTTGTTGAATTTTATGCGTGACTATAATTTATAACTGTGCAGATAGGCCTACTATTGCTGTTATTTTAACCACTATTGTAAGGGGCTGTGGCTTTAGACAATTAAAGATTTGTTCTTGTCCTTGTTCTTGTTCTCTCTCTCTCTCTCTCTCTCTCTCTCTCTCTCTCTCTCTCTAACTGAAAAGTAAGCCCATCGATGATAAGGCTTGATAACACTAATGATGGTTAGCATCTAGTCTTCTTTTGTTCAAACCGTCTTTCGCTTGAGAAACTGCAGCATGTTTTGACGCATATCGATGTTAAAATCTACAAACCCCTTTTTTCGCTCATGGTCAAAAGGTCCTCAACAAACGTATCATTCTAACATCAATAATGCAACAAAGAGAGCAAGATTGAAGAAACATTTCCAAAAACGTCAAATTTAACTTCACCCTTTTAGAACGGTGTGTTTGGGTCCAGTTACGAAAGCGAGCGTTTTGCAGAATTCATCAGATCAATAATATGTAAACACTGATAAAAACAAACCACACGTGGTAGTTCCGGTATAACACCCTGCTCTGACACCCACCTGTAACACCTGGGAGGGGCCCCCGGGACCAACTGTGGTATCCCAAACTGGCCCCGAGGTGATGTTGGTTTATTGATTGTCGAGCCACACGCCAGTCACGTGCACTAGCTAACCCCTCGTGACCAGCTATCAGGGCCTTACTGACTTTCTTGTTGGACTCTCTGAGAAAAAGAGATGAATAACAAATCGCGTCACGCAAAATTAATATATATAATCAATCTGTCGAACTCACAGAATGAAATTGAACGTAGGGCCTACCGCGGGTTTTTTAATTAGACAACACCCAACAGCGTTGTCAATTACATTCCCTGCGGCCTCGCTAACACGTTCACTCACAGAAAGTGACAAGCCAGTATAGTGCAGTAGCGTACAACTATCTACATGTTTTTGGAATCAGGAAATACTCAAGAATAAGATTAAATCATTTTTGGATCGATTACTCAAATTTAAATTTTAATTAGAATTTTCCGATTTTTAATGACCAAACTCATTAATTAATTATAAAGCTTCCAAGCTGAAATGCAATCCCATAGTCCGGGCTTCGCCGAAGATTGCGTGACCAAAATTTCAGTCAATTTGATCGAAAAGTGAGGGTGTGACAGTGCCACATCTATCACAAAAAGACGGATATGACGTCATCAAAGACATTTATCCAAACAATAAACAAGTCGCGTAAGGCGAAATTACTACATTTAGTCAAGCTGTGGAACTCACAGAATGAAACTGAACGTAGTCCGCCGCTAGTGCAAAAGGCAGTGAAAATGACGAGCCTGTTTGGCGCGGTAGCGATTGCGCTGTGCTTCATAGCACGCTTTACTGTACCTCTCTTCGTTTTAACTTTCTGAGCGTGTTTTTAATCCAAACATATCATATCTATATGTTTTTGGAATCAGGAACCGACAAGGAATAAGATGAAATAGTTTTTAAAACGATTTCGAAAATTTTATTTTGATCATAATTTTTATATTTTTAATTTTCAGAGCTTGTTTTTAATCCACATATGACATATGTATATGTTTTTAGAATCAGAAAATGACGAAGAATAAGATGAAATTGTTTTTGGATCGTTTAATAAAAAAAATAATTTTAATTAGAAGTTTCCGATTTTTAATGACCAAACTCACTCATTAGTTTTTAAGCCACCAAGCTGAAATGCAATACCAAACCCCGGCCTTCGTCGAAGATTGCTTTGCCAAAATTTCAATCAATTTAATTGAAAAATGAGGGTGTGACAGTGCCGCCTCAACTTTTACAAAAAGCCGGATATGACGTCATCAAAGGTATTTATCGAAAAAAAGAAAAAAACGTCCGGAGATATCATACCCAGGAACTCTCCTGTCAAATTTCATAAAGATCGGCCCAGTAGTTTAGTCTGAATCGCTCTATACACACACACACAGACAGACACACACACACACACACACACACAGACAGACAGAGACACACACACACACACACACACACACATACACCACGACCCTCGTCTCGATTCCCCCCTCTATGTTAAAACATTTAGTCAAAACTTGACTAAATGTAAAAACAAGTCGCGTAAGGCGAAATTACTACATTTAGTCAAGCTGTGGAACTCACAGAATGAAACTGAACGCACTGCATTTTTTCACAATGACTGTAGTCCGCCGCTAGTGCAAAAGGCAGTGAAAGTGACGAGGCTGTTCAGCGCGGTAGCGGTTGCGCTGCGCTGATAGCACGCTTTACTGTACCTCTCTTCGTTTTAACTTTCTGAGCGTGTTTTTAATCTAAACATATCATATCTATATGTTTTTGGGATCAGGAACCGACAAGGAATAAGATGAAATTGTTTTGAAAACGATTTCGGAAATTTAATTTTAATCATAATTTTTATATTTTTAATTTTCAGAACTTGTTTTTAATCCGAATATAACATATCTATATGTTTTTGGAATCAGAACATGATAAAGAATAAAATGAAATTAATTTTTGATCGTTTTATAAAAAAATAATTTTAATTACAATTTTCAGATTTTTAATGACCAACGTCATTAATTAATCTGGGGATATCATACCCAGGAACTCTCGTGTAAAATTTCATAAAGATCGGTTCAGTAGTTTACTCTGAATTGCTCTACACACACACACGCACAGACAGACCGACACACACACACACACACACACACACACACACACACACACACACACACACACACACATATACACCACGACCCTCGTCTCGATTCCCCCTCTATGTTAAAACATTTAGTCAAAACTTTTAGTCAAAACTTGACTAAATGTAAAAAGGTCTGCGAATATCATTTTTAGCAACTCTCTTGTAAATTTTCATGAAGATCGGTTTAGAAGTTTTCTCTGAAATCGCTTTACAAACACACACGCACACACACACACACACACACACACACACACACACACACACACACACACACACACACACACACACCACAACCACCACCTCCACCACCACCCTCGTCTCGATTATCTGTCTATTTTAAAACATTTAGTCAAAACTTGACTAAATGTAAAAAGAATAAGAACTGTTTTTCTTGGAAATCGTTTTTGTTTTTTTAAAGGAGCAAAAAGAAGAAAACATACACGATGGAAACAGCCTAGACACAAGACAAAGGAAGATAACTCGGTGCCAAGAGGTTTTTCACTATTATGCCAATCCATTACGATAAATGCCAATTACTCAATTAACAATTAGGCACCGCTGATTTCTTTGGATAGAACCGTAAAACACATGCACCCTTGTCTCGGTTTCTCTATATCTCTCTTTCTCTCTCTGTCACACACACACACACACACACACACACACACACACACACACACACACACACACACACACACACACACACACGTACACACACACACACACACTGTGACACGCACGCACACAAACGCACGCACGCACACACACCCCACCACATTCACAACGTGTCAACGTCACATAAAGTACAACTAGGATTATTGCAGAAATGCATCAGTACATTAATTAGAAGAAGCTAACCATTACATGCAGTCGACGCGCGGTGATACAATCGTCCATTTGTCTTTTCTCAAAGTTAGATCTTCAATACATCACTCAAAACCTTTGCAATGAAATAAAGTGATTAAAATACAAGAATTGCGAGATCAAAAGATAAAGAAAAGGTGAATAAATTTAAAATATAAAAATTTGACAAATGTTTTTGAGAGCAAAGGGATTTGAACCTGTGACCGCCTAAGTTACAATGAAGTTATGGCAGGGTGAACGGCGTAGATGTCATTCTTCTCAGAAGTTATAAAATGGCGGTTTTAAAATCCGTTTTTGCGGGTATTGACACAATAAGCAGTACACTTCAGTAACTCCTTAACGCATTGCCTACACACCTTCAGAGTTTTGTGTTTACACATGTCGTAAAATACATACGAAATCTTACGTCATTTGAGACATTAGTTATACTGTTATGCCAACGTCATTGCACGGTGTGTCAACTGATTCCGGCTAATATCGTTCGTACGCCGGATGTTTTCGTTCATACAGCGTCATTTTCGGCACTTGATCGAGGAATAATGATTGCGGTAAATCGTGTGGGCAGCGCACATTCGTGATATTGCAAGGATAAGATAGCAAATTGATGTGGCTATGTGTATAATAAATACCAAGGTGCTAGTCGACCTCATGATTGAATACGCGGGTCAAACGTGGCAGCATTAAATCACTATTTGTACAAACAGAAACAGGTTCTTTTGAACGAACTGAATCATGGCGTACGAACGAAATCGGCATGTTTTCAAAACCAAGTGATTGTACAAAAGCCTTTTTTTTTATATATAAACTTCTGTTCAAGCGAAATGTCATAACAGGCAATGAATTTGGTGCTCATGTGCAAATCAGGGGTGACGTTTGATTACAGAGCGAGAACAACAAGAAAATGTTGGAAAATCATGCAATGCTGCCACGTTTGACCCGCGTGAGCGATCATGAGGTCGACTAGCACCTTGGTATTTATTGTACACATAGTCCAATCAATTTGCTACCTAATCCTTGCAATATCACGAATGCCTACACGATTTACCAAAATTATTTTCCTCGACCAAGTGCAGAAAATGACGCTGTATGAACGGAAACATCCGGCGTACGAACGGTATTAGCCTGAATCAGTTGACACACCGTGCATTGGTGTCCCGTGTAGGCGAGTGCGCATCTGTGACCTATCCTTTGAAGCGCGTCATCGGTTGAATGTGTATGTTCACATCAGTTGGAAGCTTACTAATGAACCCGTCTCTGCTGTGACTTCACGCTGGCAATGTAAGGTGAACTTTTTCAGAATTATAGAACGCAGTTGCCGCGCTCATAAACATAGAAATTGATTCTATTATACAAAATATAATTCTTCATGTGATTTTATGTGATGTTTTAGATACAAATTCCACATGCTTAAATGTATGTTATAGAATGTATTTCTATGTTATAGATTTTAATTCTATATATATTGTAGAATTAATTTTGGAAATAGCATAGCCTCGTTAAAAAAAACGTTAGGTACACAAGCACATCAAACAAAGCGTTAACCATCTCGGAAAGTCACAAGTGCTGTACACTAGTCCTGTGCTTCTTTTGGGGGGGGGGGGGGGGGTGGGGGGAGAAAGGGGGAGACTCTAGTCGGTTGTGCAAATAGTATTTAACCATGGGTGTGAATGTGAGTGTGGACGTGGATATATGATTTACTGCAACATTCAAAACAAAATCATGTGCTTTTGCATTTTGGAAATAAATTCTATTGATTGATTGATTGATTGATTGAAGTGGGCTTCAAATAGGCAATATGACTGGGCTCTGGCCCCGTATTCTTGAAAAAAGCTGCAACTCATATACTGGCCTGTAAAACCACTTACGCTCGATAAGTCCGCTAAGTGTTATTTATGAAACACCGGTAAGTCCTTATCGGGGTGTCTCCGAGCTGTAAAATTAGAGGACCCATCCCCCTCCTCTAAAGTCGCTACCTGTCAGTAACTTCGCCAACACTGTCCATGTCACTTTTTTCATTCGTTATTCAAACCGTCAATTTTGAATAAATCTTGTTCACATATTGTTTGTAGATTCATGTCCTTAATGAACACACATTGGTGTCATTTAAGCACCATGCCAATGCATTGCGGACAGAGACTGATGCATTAGAGTGTCAAAGTACGTCATCTGATTCCGTAGCCGAACGGTTATCGCATTCGCCTGATACGCGATTGAGTCGAGTTTAAATCGCCATCTGGCCGTACTTCTTTTTTTAACATAGAGGGGGAATCGAGACGAGGGTCGTGGTGTATGTGTGTGTGTGTGTGTGTGTGTGTGTGTGTGTGTGTGTGTGTGTGTGTGTGTGTGTGTGTGTGTGTATGTGTGTGTGTCTGTGCGTGTGTGTGTGTGTGTGTGTAGAGCGATTCAGGCCAAACAACTGGACCGATCTTTAGGAAATTTGACATGAGAGTTCCTGGGTATGATATCCCCGGACGGGTTTTTTCTTTTTTCGATAAATACTTTTGATGACGTCATATCCGGCTTTTTGTAAAAGTTGCGGCGGCACTGTCACCCTTTAATTTTTCAATCAAATTGATTGAAATTTTTGTAAAACAATCTTCGACGAAGGCCGGACTTTGGTATTGCATTTCAGCTTGGTGGCTTAAAAATTAATTAATGACGTTGGTCATTAAAAATCTGAAAATTGTAATACTTTTTTTTTTATATAAAACGATCCAAATTTACGTTCATCTTAGTCTGCATCATTTCCTGGTTCCAAAAACATATAAATATGTTATATTTGGATTAAAAACAAGCTCTGAAAATTAAATTAAAAATATAAAAATTATGATCAAAATTAAATTTCCGAAATCGATTTAAAAACGATTTCATCTATTCCTTGTCGGTTCCTGATTCCAAAAACATATAGATATGCTATGTTTGGATTAAAAACACGTTCAGAAAAGTAAAACGAAGAGAGGTACAGAAAAGCGTGCGTTATGCAGCACAGCGAAACCACTACCGCGCTGAACAGGCTCGTCAGTTTCACTCCGTTATGCACAAGCGGCGGACTACAGTCATTGTGAAAAAATGCAGTGCGTTCAGTTTCATTCTGTGAGTTCCACAGTTTGACTAAATGTAGTAATTTCGCCTTACGCGACTTGTTACTGTTTGTCATTTGTTTATTTTTGTTACATTTAGTCAAGTTTTGACTAAATGTTTTAACGTAGAGGGGGGAATCGAGACGAGGGTCGTGGTGTATGTGCGCGTGTGTGTGTGTGTGTGTGTCTGTCTGTCTGTGTGTGTCTGTCTGTGTGTGTGTGTGTGTGTGTGTGTGTGTGTGTGTGTGTGTGTAGAGCGATTCAGACTAAACTACTGGGCCGATCTTTATGAAATTTGACATGAGAGTTCCTGGGTATGAAATCCCCGAACGTTTTTTTCATTTTTTTGATAAATGTCTTTGATGACGTCATATCCGGCTTTTCGTGAAAGTTGAGGCGGCACTGTCACGCCCTCATTTTTCAACCAAATTGGTTGAAATTTTGGTCGGGTAATGTTCGACGAAGCCCGGACTTCGGTATTGCATTTCAGCGTGGTGGCTTAAAAATTAATTAATGACTTTGGTCATTAAAAATCTGAAAATTGTTAAAAAAAAATGTTTTTATAAAACGATCCAAATTTACGTTCATCTTACTTTCCATCATTTGCTGATTCCAAAAACATATAAATATGTTATATTTGGATTAAAAACAAGCTCTGAAAATTAAATATATAAAAATTATTATCAAAATTAAATTGTCCAAATCAATTTAAAAACACTTTCATCTTATTCCTTGTCGGTTCCTGATTCCAAAAACATATAGATATGATATGTTTGGATTAAAAACACGCTCAGAAAGTTAAAACGAAGAGAGGTACAGAAAAGCGTGCTATCCTTCCCAGCGCAACTACTACCCCGCTCTTCTTGTCAATTTCACTGCCTATGCCGTGAGCGGTGGACTGACGATGCTACGAGTATACGGTCTTGCTGCGTTGCATTGCGTTCAGTTTCATTCTGTGAGTTCGACAGCTACTTGACTAAATGTTGTATTTTCGCCTTACGCGACTTGTTTATTTTCTTCATGTGCAAGAGAGTACGTTGTAATATCAAAATTGATTTTATAAATTAATTTTAGGCAGGAATTAGTTTTGTTTTTTTAAATCTTTGGTTAACATGATATTAGTTTATTGATAAAGTTTGTTAATTTAAACATGTTTGATTGAAAAAAAGAAGAAGTCCCGTGAAGCGATATAAAAAGATTTAGTCAAGATCAATAGTCCAGGCATCTTAGCCACTTTAGTGAAGGGAACGTTGAAGTGACAATGACTAGGTTTAAAATGTCCCTTATCAGAAAGTTCAACCTCGGTCCTTTGATGTTTATTAAACACATTTTCATATAAAGTTGGCGCTTCATATGGAAAAGTGGCTTTGAAATTGACCCTAATCCTTCTTTGGGCTCTGTAAATGTCGTTTGGGGCTATGGTTGTAAAACGGTATCTACTGGTCACCCCAATGTATAAACTGAAAACTCTTTCTGCACCAGAACACGCAGAAAGGATTGTATCTGCCTGATGTCTGATGCTTTTCAAAATCCCCAACCACTAACACCTTCAAAACGGACATTAACTGACACTGTTGTTTTTCCCTATATAATCCTTACTATTTTTCCGAGACGTCGTCCTGTTGTGTATTTAGCTTGCCACAACCTCATACATGGTCCTAAAAGTTAAAGTTGAAGAAAATACTAAAGATAAATGAACAAGCTGACGCAGTGTCATTCGCACCGTGAATCCCCCCATGGGAACATACTAAAGTCTGGTTCCAAATAGGCTCAATTTCCTTCTATTTCTTTGTATTTCTGCCTCGTAGGGGTAGGGGTGTTCAAACCAAAGGCACCTTTAAACCAAAATTCAAATCACACATCTTACAATACTAAGACACTCAGCAGTGAAAGGGTGTCTGCTGGTAAAAAATTCCAAACAATCCTAAAAGTACTTCACTACTAAACGTGCTTTTAAAAAGAGCCGTTATTTTTCCCTCTATAATCAGTATTGTGTTTTCTGCGAACATGTAGTCTATTTAGATGGTTGTCATGTGCACATGAGTTGCTAAAGCGTTTTCAGTTGGGCATATGTCGAAAAGCAAAGAATTAGCCCTTTGAAATCCATCAGAACTGTCACACAAAAATAACATTTACCTATCTCACCAACTGACCAAACATAGGGCTTTTCCTTATGTATTATGTATTGTCGTGTTTTTTGTAGCATACTTGTGAAAACAGCCACCACTGTTGTAAATGATACTTTAAAGAGCATTATTTCATTTTTACAGTTGAAGGACAACCTGGACTGCCGTATATTACAGCTGTTTTACAATCAGCCAAAATTTTCTTAACAAACGTATGTTAAGAACAACTCCCATAGTGAATTTGAAGGAAAACAAAGTGAAAACCCCCCTGCCATAGAGGAGCTAAAGAATCAACAATAAACGACTGCATGGATAGCTTGATGCACGAATGCATTGCGGACATGTTTGTCTCCAACCAAGAGAAAGTTCCAAAAAATCCCTTTTGTGCTTCTTATTATACAGTGACGTCAAAGACAGCCTTTTCTGCTGTTCATACATTCAGGGGTTATGGTTACACTAAACGACGTAGTTGTAGCCATACTGCCATCCAGATTTATTTTTTCCTTGCGAGCAGTCACAGGGTGTTTGTGTTGTCTGCCAACCGTCAGACGACCCCGCCCAAGTCTGTTAAGGGACCGTTTGACCGTTATAGAACGCGTCTTTTTGATTTTTTAGCACATTTGGAAACGGTTGATTTTTATCCCTACCATTGTTTCCAAACATTATATAGGAATGTTTTGTGAACAACGGATAATAGCCGCTACTCGCATGTGTAGCAAAAGTGAGCGTACATACTCACCCTGGTCGTATAGCCGTTGTCCGTTGCCCGTCTTTATCTGTCTGTACTGAACATTACCTTTGGATTTTTCTCGAACGCTATGAAGTGAAGAAACACCAAATGTTGCAAAATGTTGTATGACCCCAAGAGCTCAAAAAAGATACTTGAGAACCTTGACCTTACCTTAAGGTCAAGGTCACAGGGAGAATGAATGTGGTCTAAAAACTGCAAAATTTCACATTGTGCCAGTTTTCTGGAAAACAAATTAAAAACAGCGGGCTTAGTTTTGTATGGTATACAAGAAAAAGAAAGCCTTATCTTCTGATACCATTTTGGTTGACCTCGCTTCAATGTCAAGGTCACAGGAGTCCTTCAAAGTTGAATTGTATACATGTTTTGAAGTGACCTTGACCCTGAACTATGAAAAAAATCTTTCAAACTTCATAATTGTGTGGGGCACATGTTATATACTGATATTGAGCCACATTTAGTCACATATCATCAAGGTCAAGGTCACTTTGCCCCTTATGAAATGTGACTGAAACGGGCAATTGAATCACTAAAAGTGACAATGTCTCTTTGTAGAAAGTGCCAATAAGTATGTTTATGCTTCCTATGTCTTGAATTGATAGCCTTGTGATGTGTGACCTTTGATGATCTTGACCTTGGCCAAAGGTCATGTGTAATTTGGTAGGAAAAATCTGTAAACCAGTTCTAATAGTGTACAATGTCCTTGCCAGCTTCAGTTGTTAGACCTTCACCTTCAAGGTCACCTGAAGGTCAAGGTCACTTTAAGACAAAGGTCAAGCATGAGAGTCGCATGGGCTTTGCTTTGTTAAGATTTTTTACCAAGACACATGGATTTCTTTACCCGGCTTGGTCACATTTTTCATAGGGGTCAATGTGACCTTGACCCTAACGATATGTGACCAGATGTGGCTCACTATGAAATTCTAACAAACGCCCCACTCAGTGTTTAAGTTTGTAAGAGATATCGTCCATAGTAAAGTTAAAGGGGCAAGCTCACATCAAAATATGTCTACAATTCAACTTTGAAGGGCTCCTCTGACCTTGACATTGAAGCGAGGTCAACCAAAATGGTATCAGAAGATAAGGCTTTCTTTTTCTTGTATACCATACAAAACTAAGCCCGCTGTTTTTAATTTGTTTTCCAGAAAACTGGCACAATGTGAAATTTTGCAGTTTTTAGACCACATTCATTCTCCCTGTGACCTTGACCTTAAGGTAAGGTCAAGGTTCTCAAGTATCTTTTTTGAGCTCTTGGGGTCATACAACATTTTGCAACATTTGGTGTTTCTTCACTTCATAGCGTTCGAGAAAAATCCAAAGGTAATGTTCAGTACAGACAGATAAAGACGGGCAACGGACAACGGCTATACGACCAGGGTGAGTATGTACGCTCACTTTTGCTACACATGCGAGTAGCGGCTATTATCCGTTGTTCACAAAACATTCCTATATAATGTTTGGAAACAATGGTAGGGATAAAAATCAACCGTTTCCAAATGTGCTAAAAAATCAAAAAGACGCGTTCTATAACGGTCAAACGGTCCCTTAACAGACTTGGGCGGGGTCGTCTGACGGTTGGCAGACAACACAAACACCCTGTGACTGCTCGCAAGGAAAAAATAAATCTGGATGGCAGTATGGCTACAACTACGTCGTTTAGTGTAACCATAACCCCTGAATGTATGAACAGCAGAAAAGGCTGTCTTTGACGTCACTGTATAATAAGAAGCACAAAAGGGATTTTTTGGAACTTTCTCTTGGTTGGAGACAAACATGTCCGCAATGCATTCGTGCATCAAGCTATCCATGCAGTCGTTTATTGTTGATTCTTTAGCTCCTCTATGGCAGGGGGGTTTTCACTTTGTTTTCCTTCATTTTCACTATGGGAGTTGTTCTTAACATACGTTTGTTAAGAAAATTTTGGCTGATTGTAAAACAGCTGTAATATACGGCAGTCCAGGTTGTCCTTCAACTGTAAAAATGAAATAATGCTCTTTAAAGTATCATTTACAACAGTGGTGGCTGTTTTCACAAGTATGCTACAAAAAACACGACAATACATAATACATAAGGAAAAGCCCTATGTTTGGTCAGTTGGTGAGATAGGTAAATGTTATTTTTGTGTGACAGTTCTGATGGATTTCAAAGGGCTAATTCTTTGCTTTTCGACATATGCCCAACTGAAAACGCTTTAGCAACTCATGTGCACATGACAACCATCTAAATAGACTACATGTTCGCAGAAAACACAATACTGATTATAGAGGGAAAAATAACGGCTCTTTTTAAAAGCACGTTTAGTAGTGAAGTACTTTTAGGATTGTTTGGAATTTTTTACCAGCAGACACCCTTTCACTGCTGAGTGTCTTAGTATTGTAAGATGTGTGATTTGAATTTTGGTTTAAAGGTGCCTTTGGTTTGAACACCCCTACCCCTACGAGGCAGAAATACAAAGAAATAGAAGGAAATTGAGCCTATTTGGAACCAGACTTTAGTATGTTCCCATGGGGGGATTCACGGTGCGAATGACACTGCGTCAGCTTGTTCATTTATCTTTAGTATTTTCTTCAACTTTAACTTTTAGGACCATGTATGAGGTTGTGGCAAGCTAAATACACAACAGGACGACGTCTCGGAAAAATAGTAAGGATTATATAGGGAAAAACAACAGTGTCAGTTAATGTCCGTTTTGAAGGTGTTAGTGGTTGGGGATTTTGAAAAGCATCAGACATCAGGCAGATACAATCCTTTCTGCGTGTTCTGGTGCAGAAAGAGTTTTCAGTTTATACATTGGGGTGACCAGTAGATACCGTTTTACAACCATAGCCCCAAACGACATTTACAGAGCCCAAAGAAGGATTAGGGTCAATTTCAAAGCCACTTTTCCATATGAAGCGCCAACTTTATATGAAAATGCTTTTAATAAACATCAAAGGACTGAGGTTGAACTTTCTGATAAGGGACATTTTAAACCTAGTCATTGTCACTTCAACGTTGTTCTCTAATATGCTTGGACTACAACACCAATCGTCGCTGAGACTACATTCAGATAGTCTCGGCTAACCATACCGAAGACTGAGACGGGTCACGCTCGCTGCCGCGAAGCACACGCGTCCGTAGTACAGTGAAACCCGGCTATATTGAAGTAGGCTATATTGAAATCCCGGCTATATTGAAGATTTTTTCAGGTCCCGGCTGAAGCTCTACTTTTTCTTTGTTAAAAAATGTTGGCTACATTGAAGTCGGCTATATTGAAATCCCGGCTATATTGAAACAAAATTTCAGCCCACGGGACGTTTTTACCTGGCTATATTAAATGTTTGCTCCAAAGATTTGTTTAACTTTTTACATTTAGTCAAGTTTTGACTAAATGTTTTAACATGGAGGGGGAATCGAGACGAGGGTCGTGGTGTATGTGTGTGTGTGTGTGTGTGTGTGTGTGTGTGTGTGTGTGTCTGTCTGTCTGTCTGTCTGTCTGTCTGTGCGCGTGTGTGTGTGTAGAGCAATTCAGACCAAACTACTGGACCGATCTTTATGAAAATTTACATGAGAGTTCCTGGGAATGATGTTCCCGGACGTTTTTGGCTCACGAAGTGTAGCCTATGCGATGCTAACTTTTGTCTGTCTGTGCGTGCGTGCGTATGTATGTATGTATGTATGTATGTATGTATGTATGTATGTCTGTGGTAGAAACTTTAACATTTGAAGACGTCATATTACATTGACGTCACATTATGACGTACGAGGGTTAGACGTCACGCGATGGAATTACTGAAAGTCTCGGTGATTGTTGTTTTGAGCGGGCCGAGACTATTTGGCAGTCGTGTCCATGTAAGTAGGCTACATGCAGACAGACAGATCTAGATCTAGTGTCTCGCTTTCTTGCACAGTTTCACCTATGCTCTTTCTGTGTGTGTGTGTGTGTGTGTGTGTGTGTGTGTGTGTGTGTGTGTGTGTGTGTGTGTGTGTGTGTGTGTGTGTGTGTGTGTATGTGTGACGGAGTGATTGAGTTTGTGTTACTGTTTGTCGATTTCTTACGTGAGCCTTGAAGGCTTCGCCTCTTGTTTTCTTTTTTGCGATAAATGTCTTTGATGACGTCATATCCGGCTTTTTGTAAAAGTTGAGGCGGCACTGTCACACCCTCATTTTTCAATCAAATTGATTGAAATTTTGGCCAAGCAATCTTCGACGAAGGCCGGACTTCGGTATTGCATTTCAGCTTGGTGGCTTAAACATTAATTAATGACTTTGGTTATTAAAAATCTGAAAATTGTTAAAAAAAAATATATATATATAAAACGATCCAAATTTACGTTCATCTTATTCTTCATCATTTCCTGATTCCAAAAACATATAAATATGTTATTTTTGGATTAAAAACAAGCTCTGAAAATTAAAAATATAAAAATTATGATCAAAATTAAATTTTCGAAATCAATTTAAAAACATTTTCATCTTATTCCTTGTCGGTTCCTGATTCCAAAAACATATAGATATGATATGTTTGGATTAAAAACACGCTCAGAAAGTTAAAAGGAAGAGAGGTACAGTAAAGCGTGCTATGAAGCACAGCGCAACCGCTACCGCGCCAAACAGGCTCGTCACTTTCACTGCCTTTTGCACTAGTGGCGGACTACGTTCAGTTTCATTCTGTGAATTTCACAGCTTGACTAAATGTAGTAATTTCGCCTTACGCGACTTGTTATTTTTAAGAACAATGACTGCGCGGGCGTCGAATGATATATGACACGCCTCTGTCAGCGCAATCAGTTGAGGAACGGGAAGTTAAACAAGTTACCCCCACTGTTCATCACTGTGTCGTATGATTAATGTGTCGTGTTGTGTGATGTGTGCAGTCAGGGGGGGGGGGGGGGGGGGGAGGAAGAAGAGAAGGTTCAAAAGTTACTCCCGCTTCTCTTTACTGTGTTGTATGATCGATGTGTTGTGAATTCTGATGTGTGCAGAGGGGGGGGGGGGGGGGGGGCAGGTGGAAGAAGAGCAGGTACACAAGTTACTCTCGCTGTTGATCACTGAGTCGTATGATTGATGGAAACAGCGCTGGTAACTTGTGTACATCCTCCTCTCCCCCCCCCCCCCCCCCCCCCTCGAGTCCTTTTTTAGCACTGCGTATCGGACCTGCACATCTTAGGGACTTTACTTGTTCGTTTGTTCTTTTGTCTGTTTATTTTTGTGTGACAAATGCTTCATTTGGCGTCGATCTGATACTGTGAATGGCTCTGTGGGTTTGTGTGTGTAAGGGAGGGGGGGGGCGTGCGTGAGTGTGTGTGTGTGCAGAAAAAAGCAACTGAGGAGGCTCGAAGAACAATTTTAACAGCCAACAGGTGAAAGATTAATGGGAATATATCTCACATCAAACCAATGTGTGGACACGGAAATTAGAACGTATAGTGAAAAAAAGTTCGGTTATATTGAATTTCTGAAGGAACAAGGAGGGAAATTCAATATAACCGAGAATTGCCTATATTGAAGTTCCGGCTATATTGCCACTTCAATATAGCCGGGTTTCACTGTATATATATATATATATTTTTTTTTTTAATCTTTCCCCGTGTTTATGATCAAGTTGTTATTTTGGATCATTGCCAACAATGCTTGCAGCTGACATACACAATCTACATTTCAATACAATTACAACTACATGTATAACTGGAGCTGACATACACAATCTACACTTTAATACAATTACAACTATAACTGGAAGTGGCTATATCCCATCTCCCCCATTCCCTCGTCGCGATATAACCTTCTTGGTTGAAAACGACGTTAAACACCAAATAAAGGAAACCATAACTGGAGCTGACATACAAAATCTACACTTCAATACAATTACAACTATAACTGGAGCTGACATACAAAATCTACACTTCAATACAATTGGAACTATAACTGGAGCTGACATACACAATCTACACTTCAATACAATTAGAACTATAATTGGAACTGACATACAAAATCTACACTTCAATACAATTAGAACTATAACTGGAGCTGACATACAAAATCTATACTTCAATACAATTGGAACTATAACTGGAGCTGACATACAAAATCTACACTTCAATACAATTAGAACTATAATTGGAGCTGACATACAAAATCTACACTTCAATACAATTACAACTATAACTGGAGCTGACATACAAAATCTACACTTCAATACAATTACAACTATAACTGGAGCTGACATACAAAATCTACACTTCAATACAATCAGAACTATAACTGGAACTGACATACAAAATCTACATTTCAATACAATTAGAACTATAATTGGAGCTGACATACAAAATCTACACTTCAATACAATTACAACTATAACTGGAGCTGACA
>NC_090255.1:13883725-13906225 GCF_037325665.1 Littorina saxatilis | reverse complement strand
CGATGGTGATCCTTGACAAAACTAATGATCGTAGGTATTTAAAGGCATATGTACGCGCTCCCGTGTTTACAAAGTGTAGTTTGCCCATAATCGATGTCAAACGCACCATAAGACCAAAAAATGACGATATGTCACCATGCGCGGACCATAATACATGCATTACAGCTTGTTCTAGCCTCTGAAAAAGTGAGGATGTCAACAAAGCCGCCTTGTTAGCTCCCTTGCATCAACGTTACATGTGTTGCCAAATCTATAAATAGGACGATCCAGATCAAAATGAAAATTAACATATCTCAACATTGAAGGGGTCCCAGACCACAATATTTTGCAGGGAACTTAATTTAGCATGTCTCCAGCTGTTGGTAAAGCAATTAGCGTGTATAGTCATCGAGTACATATGCCTTTAATCTTCTTTTTTTGTGTTAACTGTTTTTCACACGAGAAACTGTGTTTTTGACGCATATTGCTGTTACAACTTAAAAACAAACCCTTTGTACTTGATGAGGTATGGTTTGCGTTTTCCCAAACAAAAGTATCCTTCTTCAGTCAAAATTGTCAACAAACAAACTGTGACGTAATACATGTATATTTAATTCGCAGGTAGTCTTGGTGGTAACTTCATAATTACAACTCTTAAATTGTTTTCTGGGCAAGGTCTATATTATTACTGGTAATATAAGTACTGTTACAGATAGCTTTAGAGACAGCTCCTAGTTTTCCACTCCAACCCCTAATCCCACCGAACGCCATCAGTCATGTTTATATTGTGCACAGCTGTGACAGGTCTTCGGAACTAGTTAATGGTTGAATGTGTATGTTCAGTTGGAAGCTGTTTGATGCACACTTCCGACCTGTGGTTCTCAGCTGCGCAGAGTACACGTTGGCAATGTATGGTGTATTCTTCATACTTTCTAGTACTGGTTAAATAAAATAAAAATGCTTTAGACTTGTGGTCTCGTTGTGAACGTTTACAACGAATGAGATAAAATATACAAAACAAGAAGGGCAAAGCCCATACGACTCACATGCTTTACACATTTTTCCTACCAAAATACATGTGACCTTGACCCAAGGTCAAGGTCATCCAAGGTCATGCAACACAAAGCTGTTAATTCAAGACATAGGAAGTACAATGGTGCTTATTGGCTCTTTCTACCATGAGATATGGTCACTTTTAGTGGTTCACTACCTTATTTTGGTCACTTTTCATAAGGGTCAAAGTGACCTTGACCTTGATCATATGTGACCAAATGTGTCTCATGATGAAAGCATAACATGTGCCCCACATAATTTTTAAGTTTGAAACAGTTATCTTCCATAGTTCAGGGTCAAGGTCACTTCAAAATATGTATACAATCCAACTTTGAAGAGCTCCTGTGACCTTGACCTTGAAGCAAGGTAAACCAAACTGGTATCAAAAGATGGGGCTTACTTTGCCCTATATATCATATATAGGTGAGGTATTGAATCTCAAAAACTTCAGAGAAAATGGGAAAAATGTGAAAAATAGCTGTTTTTTAGGCAACATGTATGGCCCCTGCGACCTTGACCTTGAAGCAAGGTCAAGATGCTATGTATGTTTTTTGGGCCCTTGTCATCATACACCATCTTGCCAAATTTGGTACTGATAGACTGAATAGTGTCCAAGAAATATCCAACGTTAAAGTTTTCCGGACGGACGGACGGACGGACGGACGACTCGGGTGAGTACATAGACTCACTTTTGCTTCGCATGTGAGTCAAAAATTAAAGGATGATAATGTGAAAAGTAAAAAATCAAATGTCGGTTTTCTTTTTCTTTTGGTGTTTTTAAAAATCTATATGTTGCCGCTCTTGCTGAGCTAAAGTGGATTCATTGTGACAGTTCATTGAAACCTTGTTTCAGTGTACATTGTTCAAAGTTTTAAGAAGAGCAGGTACACAAGTTACTCTCGCTGTTGATCACTGAGTCGTATGATTGATGGAAACAGCGCTAGTAACTTGTGTACATCCTCCTCTTCCCCCCACCCCCCTCGAGTCCTTTTTTAGCACTGCGTATCGGACCTGCACATCTTAGGGACTTTACTTGTTCGTTTGTTCTTTTGTCTGTTTATTTTTGTGTGACAAATGCTTCATTTGGCGTCGATCTGATACTGTGAATGGCTCTGTGGGTTTGTGTGTGTAAGGGAGGGGGGGCGTGCGTGAGTGTGTGTCCGTGTCTGTGTGTGTGTGCAGAAAAAAGCAAGGAGGCTCGAAGAACAACAGCCAACAGGTGAAAGATTAATGGGAATATATCTCACATCAAACCAATGTGTGGACACGGAAATTAGAACGTATAGTGAAAAAAAGTTCGGTTATATTGAATTTCTGAAGGAACAAGGAGGGAAATTCAATATAACCGAGAATTGCCTATATTGAAGTTCCGGCTATATTGAAGGTCTTCCCGGGTCCCGTGCCACTTCAATATAGCCGGGTTTCACTGTACATGTACTTACTCAACTTATTTTCTTTCATTCTGAGCACATTTTTAGAGTAAACATGACATATCTATATATTTTTTAATTCAGGAGAAGATGGGGAATACAATGCAATCAATTTGAAATCTGTTTGCAAAAAAATCGATTTTAATGACAACTTTAATGAACAAACTAATTAATTAATTTTTAAGCTTCCAAGCTGAAATGCGATACCAAAGTCCGAGCTTTGTCACAGATTACTTGACCAAACTTTCAACCAATTTGGTTGAAAAATGAGAGCGTGACAATGCTGCCTCAACTTTCACAAAAAGCCGGATATGACGTCATCAAAGAAATTGATCAATAAAAGGAAAAAAACCATCTGGGGATATTATACTCAGGAACTCTCAAGTGAAGTTTCATGAAGATCGGTCCAGTAGTTTTCTCGGAAGCACTTTATACACACACATATGTACACACACACACACACACACACACACATACACCACTACCCTCGTCTCGATTCCCCCTCTATAAAAAGACCAATGAAAAAGGATGCTCCCCGCTTGAAAAAAAAAGGTGAGAGAGAAGGCAAAAAAAAAATAACGGCAGCAGCAACTGAGGTTAAAATAAAATAAAAATTAAATAAAAATGTCTCCCTGTGTTTTTATTTCATTCAGTTTGTTTGGGTTGTTGCAATTGACTTTGAAACTGACACGCCGGCGAAAACGCCGGTAACGCGTGCGCAGAGAAGAGCAAGCATGGGGAATCTCCTATTCTAAAAATAACCAATACTGGTAGCTGCCGACCTTCCGCCAGACACACATGAATACCGGGGGAAAATAAATAATTACTGGGCAGTAAAAAATAAATACTGGGCAGTAGTTAAACGACATCTTGACTTTGAAGGAAATAATGTTGCAGCTCAAGTTTTTCAAGAATATGGGCCCTGGTCAGTTGGGGACCTTGATTGCATAAGCGCTCGTGTGTGTAGACTGGATCAGGGAAAGGTTACTGTGGCGTCCAAGTTTCTGATAGACGAGGTATGCACAACTGAGACACTGGTGAGAAGAAAAAAATAAACAGCGATTTGAAAGGAAAGGCACCTGCAAAACAACCGAACCAGTGTAATTATGTTATGTTACGTTTCCTTGTTGCCAGAAGTACACTAGAAAGATCGAACATTTTCCTCTTCGACATTCATGTGTCGAGTTCAATATCGGGTGACTTTGCATCTAATGTTTCTGCACATAAAAGTTACAGGCTAAGTCAGCAATCCCTCTTTCCTTTAAACGCAGTGGCTACACTTACGCCGCCCGTAACTTTTCCCTTCTTTGCTTTGATTACGCCACAAAGCATTTCCCCGCCAGGGCCGCGCTCTACTTCCGGTTTGATCCGGTTTTGGGCGGCCATTTTAAAGCGTGGGTCGAGTGAGGACAGACGTGTTTAACAGTTCATTAGCAGTGGTTGTGCGTTTCTACCCGTATGCAGGCCGGTTTACTTTAGTCATGGATAGCGGACTTCACAGCGAAGCAGTTTTGACAGCAGGAAGTACGTTCGAGTCCGTCGACAGGTTGCAAAAAGTTATCTCGGACTTTGAAACGAACGTGTTCGTCCAGCTCTACGTTCGGTCGTCGCGAACCCTGCAGTTGCAGCTACTACAAAACACAAAATGAAACGTCTTCGCAAAACAAAAACAAAAGCTACGTTATCAGCATGAAACAAAAAGTGGTCCATATTAGGAGCCCTTCCCTTATACTCCCATCCACCCACCCCCCCCCCCCCCCAATGCACCAGTTTTGCCCAAAAGTTAGGGGTGGGCGTTTACCAGGTACTATACCCTTTGCAGGAGCAGTTCCTTTGCTAGAAGTAGAATACAGATATCTTTATCACTTGGCATGGAAGTGCTCAAAGGATGCATTATTGCACAAATCGTTATACAAAATAATGATAACGTGCAGGTGAGTGGCCTACCCTTCAAAATGGTCACGGGTTACAGTAGGCTACGACAGTAAAATAGCGTCATGTCGTAACTAGAGAATGTCCGGGTAGGATCACGCCGCGTCGTAATCAAAGCCTCTGGCCGAGTGACTCTACAACTCGTGGAAAAGGTGTAACCGAAGCCTGCAGTGAGCGGGTTACGACAGTAAAATGACGTCATGCCGTAACTATAGAATTTCTGAGTCGAATTACGACTTGAAAAAGGCGTAACAGTAGCCCCTACCTTTTAATGTGTTCTTTCCGGTTCACTGACCACCAAGCTAGCTATTGGAGTTAAGGAGCCTGATGCATCATTACGTATTTTATTACCAGAATCCTAGTAGCGCCTGGGTATACGCTTATGAGGGAATCGGGTTCATATGGTATTTGTGTAAAACGCCTTTATCGTTCGATTCAAAACTGTTCAGGCCGTTTAGGCCTGTTCAGACTTATAGTGAAAATTGAGACGGCATTGTCACGCCCTCATTTTTTAATCAACTTGTTTGAAATGTTGGCCAAGCAATCTTCGACAAAGCCCGGACTATAGGATTGCATTTCAGCTTGAAAGCTTAAAAAAATAGTGAATGAGTTCGGTCGTTAACAATCTCAAGATTCTAATTAAAATCAAAATTGTATTAATCCAAAAATGATTTTACCTTATTCTTTATCATTTCCTGAATTCAAAAATACATGTATATATAGATATGCAATGTTTGGATTAAAAGGTCAGAGATTTTTAACAAGAATAAAGAAAAGCGCTTTGCTGTAACTTCGTTTCACGGGACTTGTTTTTTCGTTTCTTTCGTGCAGGATTTTGATATTCCTTTTGCTGGGAGTTCCTGGTCTCCAGGCCCATGCCTTCTACAAAGACAGGATTCCCAACGGACATCACGTGACCCATCCTTGTCCAAACCACGTGACCTGGCCTGGAGTCGGACATCGCAATGAAAATGGAGGCGGTACCAGGAATCCTTTCGGAGACGATTTTGCCAAGCATGAACATAAGGTAAGTTACAGTCACCTGCATTACCTTAGGGGCCTATTTTGACGTCGTCGTAGAATTTTTTTAAAATTTTTTTTAGGGGCGGTGATTTAAACTAAATTAATCATGACGCTGATCCTGGTGCTGTCAAAATTTTACAGCAAGACTCAAGCATGGTGACATCCACCCGTCAAAAAACTGAAGTGCAGAAAATAGCGCAAATCCCAGAGCTAAACTTCACTTAGCTGGTCTTCATTGATCAGAGGAATGGACAATAATTGGGGCAAGTGGACAGAGAAAAACTTGTGTATTTCTGGTTACCACAAAGCCAATCATAAAATAGCATAAAGCAAGAGAAAGACATTAAACTGGTGCAACACGATTTAATCTTTCTTACCGATCAAATGTTGCTGAATGTTTGTTTTTGTGGAGTGATTGATTCATGGTTTAGTGTGTGTGTGTGTGTGTGTGTGTGTGTGTGTGTGTGTGTGTGTGTGTGTGTGTGTGTGTGTGTGTGTGTGTGTGTGTGTGTGTGTGTGAATGTGTACATACGTCCATAACTATGTGTGTTTCCAGTGGAATGAAGCACTGTGCCGTGCGGACAGCGACGGTGATGGACTGACCAACGGTCAAGAGCTGGGAGACCCCGAGTGTGTGTGGACAGAGGGGGCCGAACCAGCCCTCCCCTCCACTTCACATCCTGGTCAGTTGCTTTCAGTGCAACGGCTTATTTCGAAAGTTTGGGGGAACATTTTGCCATCAACGTATTTTTGACAGAAAGTTAGTGAAACATGAACAAATCTGTTCATGTTCTGAAACTGCAATCTTCGTTCTCCATTGTGGATAGATTTGATAGATGTAATCAAGTTCACAATTGATAAGGATTAAATGGTTTACGGGTAGAAAGAAAGCGAACGCTTTTGCCTCCTGGGCAGTTTTGTGTTGTGAAATTTGTATAGTGAGATCTATATAGTGAAATCTGTATAGTGAAATCTGTATAGTGAAATCTGCACAGTGAAATCTGCAGAGTGAAATCTGTATGTATAGCGACATCTGCATAGTGAAATCTGCATAGTTAAATCTGTGAATGGAAATGTATGTATGGTTAAATCTGCATAGTGATATTTGCATATTGGCATTGTGAAACCTTTGTATGGGAATCAATGTGTAGTGAAATCTGTATAGTGAAATCTGTATAGTGGAATCTGTATAAGGAAAGCTGTATAGAAACATTTCTATAGAGAAATATGTTGTTTACCTCTGGGTAAATTAAACTGTAGGCAGATTTTCACATTAGTCGAGTATGAAACTTGTTCAGGTTTGGGAACATGTATGGGAATTTCAAAATGTTTTCTTTTGGAGATAGATATGCCAAAGCAACAAATTTCACAAACAAATTAAGTTTTCCTGTTTTTCCTTTTCTTTTAGTTGTTGTTGTTAATGGCAAAAAAAGTAATATCGATTGTTTTGTTTGTTTATAAAACATGACTGCTTTAAATCTGCCAGCAAACAACACTTTATTACTAGTGCTCTGTAGCTTTGCAGTTTATGGAGGGGACGAAAGTTTTTTGGGTTTTTTCACCAATAAAGGAGAAAACTTGAGAAGTATCACAGAATTATACGTGGAAACACAGTCACTAGTGAAAAGAATAAACAGCAGATGGGAAAGAGCTCGACCTTGTGGAGCACCTGTGTGGAGAATGAGTGGAGCAGTGACAGCGTTATCAATCTGTACGTCCCGAGTTCTGCACAAACCACAGTCTAGCACCCAGTTACACAATGTCACATGAACGCCAAGTTGTCTAAGCTTTTAAAACAGTTGACATGGTAATACAGTGTTGAACGCTGAACTAACGTCCACAGACAGAATTTCAACGTGCATGAGCATTAGCAGATTCGCGGTACTTGAAGCCGGACTCTTTAGTGTTAACAAGGTTTAACTCACCATCTCACATCCTGCCAGGCTTTACTTGTACATTAAATAATACCATCCTTCCACTTGTAGTCATACCAAAAATCAGAAGGTATCCTTTTATGGGAGGTGGCAGGCACTACAGTATACGCACAGCCACAGGCAGCCACTCCAATAGAAGTTTGGTTGGTGGGTAGTTTTTCACGTCCTATTTGGCTATGCGAAAACGACAACCAGAAAGACAGCCAAACAGCAAGATTTACGGACAGGCCAACAGAGACAGACAGATGGACGAACAGACGGATAGACCGGTAGAGTGATTGGAGGTGTTTTGTGATTGTCCAGGTGTGTGTGATCCCTGGAACTCTACGGAGTGTAAGGATGGCAACGCGTGGTTGCAGTGTGGCCCTGTCCGTGATGATGATGATACCTGTAAATACTTCAACCAGCCAGGTGCGTGTGTGTGTGTGTGTGTGTGTGTGTGTGTGTGTGTGTGTGTACGTATGTGTGTCTGGGTGTGTGTGTGTGTGTGTGTGTGTGTGTGTACGTATGTGTGTTTGGGTGTGTGGGTGTGTTTTTGTGCGTGTGTGTTTGTTCGTGTGTGTTTGTGTGTGTGTGAGTGTGCGTGAATGTGTGTGTGTGCGAGCGTGCGTGCAGACGTGCGTGCGTGCGTGCGTGTGTGCGTGCGAGCGTGCGTGCGTGTGTGTGTGTGTTGCGGATCCTGTCTGTTGCGTACTCGGAGGGTACGAAGACCTCACCTTTTACGTTATAAATCAGAACAAGAATGAATTTTGTTTCTAAAAAAAATTCTATCACACCATTATTGCAGATTCATGCACAAAACACACAAGACGTATTTGTAAATTTATAGATTCAACTTTTATTTACTGGCTTGTTCCGTGGTCGACGGGTTATTCTTCATTTCTGTATCGTTCATATATCCTGGATCTAATTCTAAAAGTCACTCATCTTGAAAATACGCAGTGATGATGTTGACAGTCGGAACGTCGTGTGGTCCAGGCTGGTTATCGTCGAACGGTTATATAAAGTTCATCATTGATGATCAGGAAAACATCGCACGAAGTTAGAGGGTTGATCGTGAAAAAAAACTCGTCCCTCAGATCTCGAACTGGAAACTCGTAGTCGTAACTCGAAACACCAACATATCTGTCGAAATAATGACAAGTCTCAGAACTGGGAATTATTCTATCATCATACAAACCGTTTCCCCTGAGACCTGTGTGATAAAAACACATCTTGTTATTCAAATGGAGATCCAACTATATCATTCATTACAGCACTTTATAAACAATTAATTATCCACATTCGTTCCTCATGCTGCTCAACGTTCATACAATGTATTACGTTTGATCTACAGTGATCACATAAAATCTTGGTATTTGATCACACTTGTGATACCGTGACCAATACAGTGCTCATAAAAATTAACTTGGTAACCTTGGGAAAATCAACTTGGATCTAAAAAACATATTTACCGAGAAAAGATTCCATCACCCTGACGGTTACCGGCTACCGCTGTCGCTCACTGCCAGATCTCTGGTCGCTCCGTGAAAGATAGGGTGTCTCCTCTGTGTAAGCTCTTGCCAACTTCGTTCGCCCTTGGCGATGGGTTTTGCTTCTAGGCATGGGCATAGAACGGTGTTGTTGTGGTCCTCTCATGCTTTCGCTCCTTTTCTTCCACTTTCCGTTGCCTTTTCTTTTCGATCGTTATTCTTTTCTCTCTCTGCGCAAACTCCTTAATCGCTAACCGAAACTCATCTTTGCGTTGTTAGCTAACCTAGACCAATGGAAACTCTTGTCTATTCGCGAAAATAGCGATCAAGAATTTCGTACCTAATAATAACCTCATTTATTATCTAACTCCTTATGTTCCCAATACTAATGAACAAAGTAAACTGACGATCACATCGAAAGTAAAAGAATAAGCTTTGAAGGAAACTCCTTCAAGAAATACGACAACTCCTTGACGACAAACAAAATGACGTCAACTGATAGCAAAACTTTGACGTAATTATACTTCGGTTTTCCCGACGATTCATAGGCACTTGCTGCATCACCTAATTAAATAGACCATAGGTGCCTGACGGTGCTCGGTATTTGTATGGACCTGAATAGCTTGCGTACATTTTCGCAACATACGCCCCTCCTCTTGAGCTGAAACATTCATGTTTAAGCTAAACCTAGTTATTCAGTCTACTCAAATAGTCGGCCCCAACGTTGTCAACCCCTCGGATGATTTTAACAGTAAAGGAGTACTGTTGTAACTGGAGTGCCCATCTCATGAGACGTCCATTCTCTGTCTTGGTCTTCTGCAGGTATGTGAGTGGTTGGTGGTCGGTCTCCAGAGTGAAATGTACCGAGTACAAGTATTGTTCAAATTTCTTGATCGACCATACTACTCCCAAACATTCCTTCTCAATGACCGAGTAGTTACGTTCTGCCTTGTTCAACTTCCTGCTCGCGTACGCCACTGGTTGAAGTCCTTGACCTTGGTCCTGTAGAAGTACCGCGCCTATGGCGATATCGGACGCGTCACTCCTCACTGTGTACGGTTTGTCGATATCTGGCAGCAGCAACACTGGCTTGCATACCAGACTTTGTTTGAGCTTCGTGAAGGCTTCCTCGCACTCTTCGTTCCACACTACCCTTTCAGGTAGACCTTTCTTTGTCAAGTCCGTCAGCGGTGCACTGAGATTGGCATAGTCACTGACATACTTTCTGTAGAATCCTGCCAGTCCTAAGAAAGCCCTGACTTCCTTTTTGGTTTCAGGTCTTTTTGCGCTCCTGATTTTCTCGGTCTTTTCGTCATCTGGTTTGGTCATGCCTTGCCCTACGTGGTGTCCCAAGTAGTCCAGCTCTGCGTAGCCAAAGTAACACTTTGATGGCTTTGCAGTCAAGCATACCTCTTCCAGTCTAGACAGAACTGCTTCTACCGCCTCTACGTGTTGCTCCCACGTTTCTGTCGCGATAATGATGTCGTCTATGAAATGCTCGACATCATCACGTCCTAGCGGTTCTAAGAGCTTCCGCATCATGCGAGTAAAGATCATGCTGGCTGTCTTCACTCCGAACGGTAAGTAGGCGAACTGGAATTGCCCAAGTGGTGTGCTAAAAGCAGTTTTTTCTTTGTCTTCTTCCTTGATGGGAATTTGCCAATACCCCTTTGTTAAGTCAATCTTTGACAAATAGCTCCCTTTCTGCAATTTTGCAAAGATCAAGGGTACGTCTGGGATAGGCTCAGAATCGAATACTACTTCACGATTCAGCTGTCTGTAGTCAATACAGAATCGAATTGACCCATCCTTCTTTTTCACTAATACAATCGGACTGTTGTATGGTGAAATGCTAGGTTCTATGACACCTAACTTCAGCATGTCATTGACCTCCTTCTTCACAATTTCTACTTGTGAAAAGGGTAGCTTGTACTGTTTTACATGCACAGGTTCTTGTGATGTCAGTTTGAACTCACACTCTTCGATGACACATTTCCCAGGTATGTCTTTGAGTGCTTTGACCTTCCTGTCACAAAGTGCTTGTATTTCTGCTTGTCTCTGTGGTTCTAGGTCTGGATTGATGTTTACATCTTTGGGACCTTCTTTTGGTTTTAGGGAAAGCATGGGAAATCGGTCTATCCCCAACTCACCCATTTCATCATCATGCACATCATCCACCACCACCGCCACTATTTCCGGAACTTCCACTATAGCCTTTGCTTTAGTTTGCTCGGACCTGTTCTCTTTGGACTCTGACTCGCGTTCTACATACAACTTCAGCAGATTTGCATGTAGCAGCTTGTCACGTCCCTTGATTTTCACCCTGTAGTTGCAACTACCGACTTTCTCTATCACTGGGTACGGACCCTTCCATGTCAGCTGCAATTTATTGTGCTTCTCAGGCAACAAAAGCAACACTTTGTCTCCAACCGCTAGACTTCTTTCTTTTGTCTTTTTGTTGTACGCCTTTGTGTACTTGAGAGCAGCCTTGCTGAGATTGTTCTTGGCAATCTCGCAAGTCTTCTCGATTTTGTTTGTGAGATCAACAATATGACTGACAGTGGAGCGTGTCTCATCTGCTGTGTCCTCATTTGTCCATACTTGACGTAGAACTTGCATGGGACCTCTGACTTCTCTGCCATACAGCAGTTCAAATGGTGAGAATTTCAGACTTTCTTGTGGGACTTCCCTGTACGCGAACAGTAGCGCAGGGAGAAACTTGTCCCAGTCTTTTGGTTGCTCTTGGCAAAGTTTTTTCATCATGTGTTTGAGCGTAGAGTTGAATTTTTCAGTCAACCCGTTTGTCTGAGGATGCCACGGTGTAGTATGGATGCCTTTGATGTTCAGAAGTTTGTTTACCTCTTCCATAACCTCGCTTGTGAACTGGCTACCCCTATCGGTCAGTACCTCCCGAGGAATGCCCACTTTTGTCCACATGACCCACAAAGCTTCACTCACTGTTTCTGTTCTAATGTCTTTGAGTGGTGTAGCCTCTACGTACCGTGTAGCGTAGTCTACCATAGTCAATATGTATTTGTGCCCTCGGTTAGATGCGGGTATGATGGGCCCTACGATATCGACTCCCACTCGTTCAAACGGTGTCCCTATCAGCGGCATGCTTTTCGTAGGCACTTTCCTTGTAGCCCCCTTCCGCGAGCTGCGTTGGCACGCATCACATGACGCGCAATACCGTTTGACGTCACCACAAATCCCTGGCCAATAAAAATCGCGCCAAATTCTGTCTCTGGTGCGACGCACGCCTTGATGCCCGGCCATAGGCGTGTCGTGTGCTAATTTTAGAACGTCCGTTCTAAAACATTCTGGGACAACCACCTGTTTGCATGGACTGCCGTTGTCCATGTATATCCTATAAAGGATATCCTTTTTCCACTCGTAATGAGTGCCGTCTTTTGCCCCCTTGGCAACCCGATCGCGGATTTTCGCTAGAGAGGGGTCTGTCTTTTGCTCTCTAGACAAATCCTCTGGCCGAATCTGACCTAGATCGATTTGTTTCGGAACCCAGGGTTTTTTCTCCGCCTTCTGTTTTTCCTGGTTCCGAGTCTGTACAGGCGCACACAATTGTGGCTCTGCCTCCCGTTTCACAATTGGAAAAACAGGTACACTGATCTCGTTTTCATCCATATCCTTTCGGATATTACCGATCAAGACTTGGTGACACAAAGCCTTTGCCACCAACACGCGTGTGACTCCCGAGAAAAACGGTGTGTCCATTTGTACAACCGCTATCGGCATTTTTCTCTGACGCATATCTGCTAGGGTTATGTTCTGGTGTTCGCCCGTATAACACTCCGGCGGCACTAGTGAAGAGTTCACCACTATACAAGTTGCGCCCGTGTCACGGATACCACTTGCGTCCTTTCCCTCAACCTGTACTCTACAGTTTGGATCGTATGCCTCGCCCTTACGACATTGGCATGTGACCTCGTCACCTGACGTTCGAACTGCAGCTAGTAATGTTGATGCATAATTACTGCTGGGTCTTGGCCCACCCAATCTTTTGGGACAATCACGCATCATGTGCGGCCCCCCACATCTGAAACACCCCTTCGTGTTGGGTGGTGGTCTATTCCCTGTTTGCCTGTTTGGATTACCCCCCGACCTCTGTCCAAAGTTATTGCCCTTGTGTGGCTGCCTATTGTCTGACTGTGCGTTACCCCCGGTTGGAGGTGGTCCATTACGCGGCTTATTGTCAAACCTACGCTCGCCCCCCTGTGACTGTCGCGGTGGCATGCGTCCCCCGGCATCACGTGCATCTATGTATGTTTGCACATGTTTCACAACATCATCGATGTTAGTTGGATTTCTTTCCCTAACGAATCTGTTTTGGTCCGGAGTTAGGACATCCAACAGTTTGTCTGTGAGAATTAAATCCTCCAAGTCACCCGACTTCCCTTCCTTTTCGGACAACTCCTTCCATCTATCTAGATAGGTTTTCATGCGTTTTCGGCATTCTTTGATGCTCTCTTCCTTTTCCCACTTAACCTCTTTGAATCTCTTCCTGTAAGATTCAGCAGTCAGCTGAAAACGCTGCAAGATCGCTGTTTTCACCTCATCATAGTTTACTGACTCCTCATCAGACAATTCGATGTACACCTGGCGTGCTTGACCTCGCAATTGCCCTGACAATCGAATTGCCCACTCATCTTCATCCCAATCTGATAGTTTTGCAATGCGTTCAAACTGTTTGAAGTAGGCTTCTATATCATCTTTGTCATCCAAAATTGGCAGATTGATATGTATCTTGCTACTTGACTCTCTGGGCATGTACTGGTTATTTTGGTTTACATTCTGATTTAAACCTAGGTCAACCATTTCCCGCATTTTCCTCAGTTCGAATTCTTGTTGCGTTTCTATCTCTTCACGTCTTTCTCGCGCCCTTCTTTCCTCTTCGAGTTTCTTTTCCTCTCGATTTATCTCTTCCAGACGTCGCTTTTCGATATAGTCTGCCAACTCTATACCTGACAGACCCAGGATAATCCCATCCTGCTTGAATGCCAACAGCGGAGAATCCGCCTCCATAACCTGCCGTCTCGGCATTTTCTTAACTTGTCGGTGCAACAACTAGTCTCAGTTATTTTGCCAAAATACACTAAAGACTCAGTTCCTCAATCCTAATTTGTCTACACGTAACCCTGGTATACAAAAGTAAGGAATATAAGAGCACACCTCTAATCACTACCAGATTAGAACACCGACTGACTATAGTAGTTATGTCTTTAACCTAGACCTACTCGACTCCCGAGTTAACTGCTATATCAAACTTCCTTGTGAAGGGTTATAACAACTGATAACACAATCACCACAACGTGATCTGGCTTCCGAGTGACCTTGACACTAATTCAATAGCACAAAACCTAGTCACTACTGACTCAGGAAACACACCAGCTTCACTAAAATAATCTATCACAACAAGATTATTTTCCTTACCTAGTCTCAGTATAGTGTCACATTGACCCAACTATACTAAACCAATATCGACTTTCGAAATTGGAAATCGGCTAACTGGATTTTACAATTCTGACTTTCAGAACCTAGACAAAAACAACCATAATGCTTTTATATGTCTATCCATCCAGTTAAGCTTTACTAGGTAAACTCGAGTTTTGTAGGTTCAGCAATACCATGCTAATTCTCTACCTATCATCAAAACTCTCATCAGACCCTACTGCACTCCTCACAATAGTTCTGGTAAACCTTCATTCAAAACTCAGCTTCCCTGAGTTGAATTACTTTACTTTAATCTATGACAACTATATTTCTTATGCCACCAAGAAATACAAAGTCATGGACGATTTTAGTCCAAGCGTGCGCTTACATTCAAGTATTGCTTGACTAAAATGGGATAGTGCCTTCGCACAAAAGAATATATGTTGATGTTTCAGTTCGGTTTACAATGTTTCCCTTTTCTTTTAGAATTCGTAAATTGGCTATCTCAAGAAAACCTACCTCGCGTCCAAGATAATTTTCCCAAGGAAACCAATCACAATTCTTTCACTCATACACTTCTACTGGTATCACCTACTGTATTCACAAATACTGACAGTTCGTATGTGAAACAAAAATCTACGTGTTACAACATACCTATCCAACTGACCTATTCATGCACATGCAGTCGTGCAAAATGTACAAATACAAAAATGAATTACCATAGCCAGACCTCCGAATGAGTTTTGTGACAAACCTGCACAATGGTGTGATACCCAACTAAAAAATTTAGAATTTTGGCTCGTGTCTTTGGAAATAATCCCAAAAACAAGAATGTCTTGGAACTATCCCTTGGACGAGTACCCCCAAATGTTGCGGATCCTGTCTGTTGCGTACTCGGAGGGTACGAAGACCTCACCTTTTACGTTATAAATCAGAACAAGAATGAATTTTGTTTCTAAAAAAAATTCTATCACACCATTATTGCAGATTCATGCACAAAACACACAAGACGTATTTGTAAATTTATAGATTCAACTTTTATTTACTGGCTTGTTCCGTGGTCGACGGGTTATTCTTCATTTCTGTATCGTTCATATATCCTGGATCTAATTCTAAAAGTCACTCATCTTGAAAATACGCAGTGATGATGTTGACAGTCGGAACGTCGTGTGGTCCAGGCTGGTTATCGTCGAACGGTTATATAAAGTTCATCATTGATGATCAGGAAAACATCGCACGAAGTTAGAGGGTTGATCGTGAAAAAAAACTCGTCCCTCAGATCTCGAACTGGAAACTCGTAGTCGTAACTCGAAACACCAACATATCTGTCGAAATAATGACAAGTCTCAGAACTGGGAATTATTCTATCATCATACAAACCGTTTCCCCTGAGACCTGTGTGATAAAAACACATCTTGTTATTCAAATGGAGATCCAACTATATCATTCATTACAGCACTTTATAAACAATTAATTATCCACATTCGTTCCTCATGCTGCTCAACGTTCATACAATGTATTACGTTTGATCTACAGTGATCACATAAAATCTTGGTATTTGATCACACTTGTGATACCGTGACCAATACAGTGCTCATAAAAATTAACTTGGTAACCTTGGGAAAATCAACTTGGATCTAAAAAACATATTTACCGAGAAAAGATTCCATCACCCTGACGGTTACCGGCTACCGCTGTCGCTCACTGCCAGATCTCTGGTCGCTCCGTGAAAGATAGGGTGTCTCCTCTGTGTAAGCTCTTGCCAACTTCGTTCGCCCTTGGCGATGGGTTTTGCTTCTAGGCATGGGCATAGAACGGTGTTGTTGTGGTCCTCTCATGCTTTCGCTCCTTTTCTTCCACTTTCCGTTGCCTTTTCTTTTCGATCGTTATTCTTTTCTCTCTCTGCGCAAACTCCTTAATCGCTAACCGAAACTCATCTTTGCGTTGTTAGCTAACCTAGACCAATGGAAACTCTTGTCTATTCGCGAAAATAGCGATCAAGAATTTCGTACCTAATAATAACCTCATTTATTATCTAACTCCTTATGTTCCCAATACTAATGAACAAAGTAAACTGACGATCACATCGAAAGTAAAAGAATAAGCTTTGAAGGAAACTCCTTCAAGAAATACGACAACTCCTTGACGACAAACAAAATGACGTCAACTGATAGCAAAACTTTGACGTAATTATACTTCGGTTTTCCCGACGATTCATAGGCACTTGCTGCATCACCTAATTAAATAGACCATAGGTGCCTGACGGTGCTCGGTATTTGTATGGACCTGAATAGCTTGCGTACATTTTCGCAACATTCAGTAATAGAAAAAACCCCGAGTTAACCTGTTATCACACAGAAAGCGATGTAGTAGTCTGCTAATTGTTCGTTCTGTACTTTTCTGCCGGCTTTTACCTCAAACGGGCTGACACCGCGTCGCTTTGAAGTCAGTTTCGAAGTTCGAATAATTCCACTCGACTTGGCAATCCCTCTCCCGCATTGACAAACAAACGAATTGTTGAATGAAGTTGCACGCCTTTTGTGGCGTTATGATGGTTCACCTTGACCATTGAATCACTTACATTCCACAATATTGTCTTCACCTCCTGAGGATAAAGGAAGCTTTTGCCTCAGCTCGGAACTACAACACACACACACACACACACACACACACACGCACGTACACACACTCACACACACACGTACACACACACACACACACACACACACACACACACGTACACACACACGTACACACACGCACACATACACACACACACACACACACACACACGTACACTTACACTCTCACGTACACACACACACACACACACACACACACACACACACACACACACACACACACACACACACACACCCCTTGCCTCATGTACTATACATGATATGCATACCTGTACAGGTATGGTGGAGTGAACGCGTGCCTCTTCTATGTTTGAGTACGGACTCTGCCCATTGACTTATTGTTTATGTACGTGCTGGCAATCATTTACAATGCTAGCTGTGGCTGAGTTGCGAGCTCGGGGCTGCAATGGTTAAGGATGGTATTTAAATGACTCTTTGCAGATGTGATGAAGATGACCCTTCGGTACCCGAGAACGAACGTCCCAGCGGTCGAAACGACGTACAGCCGCATGCACTTTTTCGACTTGCCCGACGACAAGGAGTACCATCTCATCGGCGTTCGATTTCTGGTCGACAACTTTGACGTGGTGCATCACATGGGGATAGAACGGTGTTCAAAAGCTGGTGAGTGTGCATTTGATCGACAGAGCTAAGTACATTGCCGTTGCCACTGATCGATTAAAAGACATGCGGCTATCGGTAGGACGCCGCCAGCAGACTGAATACCTCCCCACCAATTTCAAGAGGTACAATTATCTAGAGGGAGAATAGCACGTCAAGGTCTTGCAAATGAAGCAGATTTGTGAACCCGAAAATTCGGGGCAGAGAGAGAGAGAGAGAGAGAGATAGAGAGAGAGAGAGAGAGAGAGAGAGAGAGAGAGAGAGAGAGAGAGAGAGACAAGACAAGACAAGACAAGACAAGACAAGATAAGACAAAATCTTTATTATCGAGGGTAATAGATAAGCAAGAATATTGCTTTTTTACATCCACCCCTCGCCCTAATATAGGGTCAACAAGAACAGAAAACAATATAATTAAAGAATTATCACATCAACAAAACAACAAAGAGAGAGAGAGAGAGAGAGAGACAATGACAATGACAATGACAATTCTTTATTTAACGAGGGTAGTAGATTAAGCAGTGGTCTGCTTTTTTACATCCAGCCCTCGCCCTAAAGAGGGACTAACTACAAAAATGAAATAAAAATACAAGATAAAAAATAGAAAATAGAAAACTAAAATTCTACATTTTAACAGATAACTAAAATGAAAACACATTATACATATGTACACAAAATGCATTGCATTGAGGTAAATTGCGAGTTGATTGATGTGAATTAAGTGGTATAGTGCAGCTTGCACTTTCTCAACTTCATGCTCTGATCCATACATTACATTTTAAAGAAAATCAATCAACAAGCAAGACATTGCTAAGATCATCACACATCCAAATACATGTGGTGGTTTGTTTGTTAGTCCCTTCATTCGAAAAGGGTTTGTGTACATTATACCAATAAAGAGGAGAGAAATATTCAGAACATCCTTCATCCCATTCTCCACAGTTTTATGGAATAATTTGCCTGATGTGATTAAAACAACAAATTCAATAAGCGAGTTTAAGCATTATTTACAAAGTCCTGATCATAGTGTACCAGCTTATTATTATTTTGGAAAACGACAGACAGAAGTTCAACACTGCAGAATGCGTTTAAATATTAGTAACCTTAATTCAGACTTGTGCAAACGCCATCTAAAAGATAACGCACAGTGTGCTTGCGGTGATCCAAATGAAACATCCGAACATTATTTATTAAACTGCACTTTGTATGCAGATGCTCGTCTGACAACAATCAATTCGTTGCCTGTTCATTTCAGACGCGTGGAAATATTATTAAAAGGTAGCGAGCATTATTCTGTTCGTAATAACATATTGATATTTGAGTCTGTCCAATCGTTTATTGTTAAATCTGGTCGATTGATTTGATGGATGTGTTCACGCATTGATAGTGTATATGTGTGTGGGCAGGCGTATGTGTACCTCCACACTGCCCCTCCCTGTGTTATCGTATTTGATTACATAAGCAGCGTATAAGTAATGATTATTATCGTTTGTCTCGTATTTTACATGTTAACGAATTACTGCCTTCCATAAAAAATTGTTACATTTACCTGAATTTACATGTTGCATGTCTTAGACTTGATGCTCTCTTCCTATGCGCTTTCGTCCTAGTCTCTCCTTGTGGTTGTTAGTACTTTCTTCCTCCTCCCCCTCCCTTTTCTTTTTATCTTCTGTAGATTCTTTTGTTCCAAGTTAGCTCCCCATCCCCATTCTTTCAATTTGTTCCTCTGGTTTATTGTTGTTATGTCCACCATTACGAAAATGTGTGTAATTTAGTACTGTTCTGGTCACGTGATATAAGCATTTGCTTGAGTGCGTGTCCTAGTTGTGTGTTTTGAACTGTTCATGCGAAGAAATCCTGAATAAAACTTTGTTTAAACCAAAGAGGAGAGGAGCATGTTTAATACAAAAATTGAATACCATTTAAGACAAATATCCTTTACTTTGACTTCATTACATAAGACAAATATCTGCTTTTAAAACTATCAGTGCTGGTAGTTTGCCTCAGGAATGTTGGAAGAGAGTTCCAGAGACTGCTACCTGAATACACTAAACTGGACTTAAACAGGTCAATCCGAGGAACAGGAGTGTTTAATCTCATAAATTGACGTGAATTCCTCATGGTAAATTTTGTACGTAAAGTTTCAGGTACACATCCAGTGATAATTTTGCTCATAAGGGTACATTTATTATAGCCAAGTCTTGCCTTCAGAGGGAGAATGCCTAAGTTTATATAGTCTAATTCATTCAGGGTTGTTTTCTTTAATAAGACTACTTTCAACGCTCGTTTGTGTAATCTAATTATAGGTTTTAGTGAATTATCACTTGCCGAATCCCATAAGGTTGATGCGTAATCAATAACAGATTGAATATGGGCATTAAAGAATAACTTCCTGGCTTCCAAATTCAGGAAGTGCTTGATTCTAGATAAAAGATATACTTTCTTGGACATGACTTTAGAAAGTTGTTCGATGTGGTGTGACCATGACAGGTTGTTATCGATGGTCACTCCCAACACTTTATGATGGTTGACTGTTGAAACAATTTCATCATTGACAATTAAATCGGGAAACGTGGAGATTATGTTCTGTCGTTTTTGTCTAGTTGTTATTATCATGCATTTAGTTTTTTGGGGGTTCAGGGACATATGATTTAGCTCAGTCCATGCACTCAGCTGGTTTAAACTTTCTTGCAGTGATTCAGATAAACGATTTAAATTGGTGTCACTGGAGTGTATGGTAGTGTCATCTGCAAAAAGTTCACACAAGTTTTTAATATGAAGGGGCAGGTCATTTATGTATATGGAGAAAAGTAGAGGGCCTAAAACTGACCCTTGTGGTACCCCATGCCGTACAGCCTGCATACTTGATGCCGAGGCGTTCGCATGCACACTTTGTTGCCTGTTGCTTAGAAAAGAACAAATGAGGTTAACTGAGTCAGTCCCGAGGCCATATAATTTGAGTTTTCTGAGTAACAACTTGTGATCAATTACATCAAAAGCTTTAGCAAAGTCTACAAATACAGCACCACAAAATTCATTTTCGTTTATCTTGTTCAGCCAATGATCAACAAGAGAGATTAAGGCAGTGTGACACGAGTGATTAGCCCGAAAGCCAGACTGGTTCGGGTGAAATAATTGATTGTGATCAAAGTGCGCTAATAGGTGTTTGTTTATATGTTTTTCAAGTGGCTTTGATAATACAGACAATATAGAAATCGGTCTATAGTTTGAGGGGTCTTTCTTCTCACCAGATTTAAACAAAGGAATAATTTTTGCCTGTTTGAGCGCTATTGGAAAATATTGTTTGTCTAAACAGAGATTATAAATGTAAGTGAGAGTTTCGGAAATTACCGGGGCTGATAACTTAAGAATTCTTCCATCTAATCCGTCTATCCCCCGGGTACCTGTTTGCTTTAAATGTGTGAGTGCTTGAAAGACTTCAGGCACTGTAAGCGAAGGAATATTTAATTGAGATGAAATTTCTTTTGACTTACAGAAGTCTTCTAAAACTTCCAAATTATTGAGGTTAGCTGTATCCTTTAAAATAACTTTTTCAGCTATTTTGGAAAAATGGGTATTTAGATCATCAGGTGTTATGTCTCTAACGCAACTTGATTTAGATGCAGAAGTTTTATTTGTGAGTTCATTTATGGCTTTCCAAATGTTCTTTGGATTTTGTTTTGAAGAAGCAAGGTCTTGAAAATATTTTCTCTTTTTTAATCGTTTTATTGAGTTTACTTTATTTCTCTGTTCTCTATACTCCTCTTCCTTGCCGATTGACTTTAAGAAGTCGCGATTATCTATGGCATCTTGTAATTCATCATCAAACCATTTCGGTTTCACTATGTGTCTGACTCTTTTAATTCTCCATGGAGCATGTTTATCATATACGTCAGTGAAGGCATTGAGCCAGTGTGTTAATGCAGCATCAGGATTCGTACAATTATAAACATCAGAGAGGGAGGAGTTACAGAGGTCGTGAAGAAATGTGTCTTCGTTGAATTTAGAAAAGGATCTGTATTTTATTGTCTTGTGACCGGCTTTTGGAATTTTTACACCCTTTCTCGACCACGTCAGACAGATAGGGAAATGATCGCTGCAACCACTGGCGGGAACACAACATTCAGCAATGTTACGTTGATCTGTGTCATAAATATGATCTATCAAAGTACTTGTAGATGCTGTGACTCTTGTAGGGGTGTCTACTATCTGTTTGAGATTATAGAGGTTAGGCATATCTAGCCATAGCTTGTTCTGCTTAAGCAAATCAATATTAAAGTCTCCCAATAACATTATTTCCTTTGATTCGAGTAAAACTGCATCTAACATCTGCGTAAGATTATCCGACCAATTTGCTCTCTCTACAGGATTTCTATAACAGAAACCTATGAGGAGTGGAGGTGCTCCTTTCATTTTAACTTCTACCCACACCGACTCCACAAACTGCTCAAGGTGTGTTAATCTTGTATAGCTAACTGATTCACTTACATACAGAAGCAAGCCAGTTTCTTTACTTTGCTGTGGGTCTCTGCGTAGTATGTTATAACCAGGAATAGCTACATCGGCATCCGAAATCTGCTGAGATAATCGTGACTCTGAGAATCCAAAAATGTGAAAATTTGAACCAGAATTTAAAAGCATACTAGATACGTCATTCATTTTGTTAATTGCATGGTTAATGTTAAGGTGGCCCACACGAAGACCCTCTTTTCTGGGCCATAAATTTGGACAGCTATTCATTGTGAACATAAACAGTATTCTGGCTTTTGAACGTTAAATAGTCCGAGATATTTACTGAAATCTCTTGATCAATCTGTAACAAATTCGCAGGAACAGAGAAATGTGTCAAACAAGAAAGAATTTAGAAATACAATGTGTCAAACAATGACGTTATCAATAAGGTACAATAGTAAAATAAGGCAGAAACTCAACGTCAAGCGTAGAATAACTAGTAAAGAGACAAGTA
>NC_090255.1:13873725-13881225 GCF_037325665.1 Littorina saxatilis | reverse complement strand
AGGTCACATGCTGCTGCTGGTAAACTGGCAACGTTCATGATTCGGCGTGGTTCAGAAAGTTACAAGCATCTTCCTTCAACTGCCGGTGACCTTGACTCCAGAGAGAGAGAGAGAGACGGAGAAGACTGATGAGTCTGATTGATTTGAGCCAATATTTTGCTGCATTGTGCCGAGAGAGGGGAGATAACTCGTGTGCTGTTAAGGCTTGTTGCTGTACTGTGCAGAGAAAGAGAAGATGACTCGTGTTCCTTGGAGCCTTTATGCTGCACTGTGCAGAGAGAGAGAGAGAGAGAGAGAGAGAGAGAGAGAGAGAGAGAGAGAGAGAGAGAGAGAGAGAGAGAGAGAGAGAGAGAGAGAGAGAGAGATGATGATGATGATGGAACTTTATTTTACAATGATATAGGTTTAAGGCTACGCCTTTTCTTAAAACCTGTCCTAACATCGAATACAACATTGTAATAAATGACAAACAAGTATAACAAACGAACAAACAAGCAAACAAACAAACAAACAAACAGCACAATGACACAATAAGCTTCTTCTTTGTTTTTTTAAAACAAACAAACATACAATTTGAAAATGAAAAAGTAATCAGCAAGCAAGCAAAGTCTGCAAAAATGTTGATTGTGATAATACAAAGTGACCGACGGTAAAACTCACACGATACCAACGTTGACTATAATGCCTACAATAATAATAATACTTTTGTTGGTTATGACGATGATGATGCTTTTCCCAGTGTTGACCACTACTTGCATATGTATATATATATATATATGTTAAGACCAGTATTGCCATCTAGGTAGACATGTAATAAGTATGCAGTGCTCGTTTAAAACTCTTAAGCGAGGTTCATGATCTTATTACATATGGAATTGAGACACCATAGAACCAGAGAAGGCCTGACTAGTTTTGAACTAATCGATCCGTTAATAGACCCGTATCTTTCAGTGACTCTGTGAAACAGGTTCTGAATATTGTTGGGCACTTCGGCATGATATATTTTACACATCATTACAGAGAGAGAAAGAGAGAGAGAGATAACGTGTTGATATTAGCTCTATTGCTGCACTGTGCAGGCAGGTTCGATGATGTCCCAGGGGGGTGTGATGTGATCACCATCTACAATCAGGGCTTGAAGGTTCAGTGTGTCGACCCAGCTGCTGGGTTCCGCTTCAAGAAATATCTGTCAATGCAGGTACCCTGTTCTCTTTCTATACTACCCGTCATAACAAAAAACACTAGCCAGATGCGTGTGCGGGCAGATCTTTATGTTGAGTCTATTTGTGTAAACACCCGTTATATGACTAGACAGCCATTTATTTCGCTACCACATTCATCAGTCATTGGTTTTACTTGTTGTATTTGAGTATTTTTGCAGTGAAACAGGTAAAATAGACACCCCAAAAATTTCAAAAATGTAAGGTTCGACAAAAAAACCACGACAACAGCTTAAACTAAATAAAGTGTGTATGTCAGTGGGGGGAAAAACAACAATCCATTTTGAACATTGTGAAATGCTTAAAACAGAGAATACTACACGGCTTGCTGTGTCGTACCAGATTTACACGAGTTACTTAGGTGTAGCGGTTGTCAGCAGACACTACTTTGTCCACATCCGCTTCACTGAAGTTCAGCCACAGTAGGCCTATTGTCAGCAGACACTACTTTGTCCACATCCGCTTCAAGTTCAGCCACAGTAGGCCTATTGTCAGCAGACACTACTTTGTCCACATCCGCTTCAAGTTCAGCCACAGTAGGCCTATTGTCAGCAGACACTACTTTGTCCACATCCGCTTCAAGTTCAGCAACAGTAGGCCTATTGTCAGCAGACACTACTTTGTCCACATCCGCTTCAAGTTCAGCAACAGTAGGCCTATTGTCAGCAGACACTACTTTGTCCACATCCGCTTCAAGTTCAGCCACAGTAGGCTTATTGTCAGCAGACACTACTTTGTCCACATCCGCTTTAAGTTCAGCCACAGTAGGCCTATTGTCAGCAGACACTACTTTGTCCACATCTGCTTCAAGTTCAGCAACAGTAGGCCTATTGTCAGCAGACACTACTTTGTCCACATCCGCTTATCCGCTTCAAGTTCAGCCACAGTAGGCCTATTGTCAGCAGACACTACTTTGTCCACATCCGCTTCAAGTTCAGCAACAGTAGGCCTATTGTCAGCAGACACTACTTTGTCCACATCCGCTTCAAGTTCAGCCACAGTAGGCTTATTGTCAGCAGACACTACTTTGTCCACATCCGCTTCAAGTTCAGCAACAGTAGGCCTATTGTCAGCAGACACTACTTTGTCCACATCCGCTTCAAGTTCAACCACAGTAGGCCTATTGTCAGCAGACACTACTTTGTCCACATCCGCTTCAAGTTCAGCCACAGTAGGCCTATTGTCAGCAGACACTACTTTGTCCACATCCGCTTCAAGTTCAGCCACAGTATATGCCTGTCCAGTTAACATTTCGCTTCCCCCGTTGCAGCTCCACACTCGCTCACAAAGTCTCTGTTCACTGGACTGTTCCATGTCGGAATAATCAACATTCACCAGCAGATCGCTTTTGCTCGTATTTTAATTTTTAATAAAGTAACTCGTGTAAACCTGATATGACACAGGAAACCATGTAGTATTCTCTTTAATTGCCTAACCTATGGCTCTAGGCCCTTTACAAAAGAACATATATATACAGAATAGAACAATTAAAAGTACAACCTACATAAAACATTTATCTCATCTCCTTTTATCTCACGCGCTCATTCCCAGCAATGGTGTTTTTCCTAGATCCACTGGACGAACGTGGACCTAAGGTCTGACATCTACGACGCTTCAGGCTTTGAGGTCTACTACACGGCGAAACTCCGACCCCACGACGCTGCCATCTTTACCGTGGGTCAGCAGATATTAAACATCCCGCCGGGACAGACCAGCGTGGTTCACCATGGCGTGTGCAGTCCCCGTTGCTCTCAACTCCTGCTGAAAGGACCTATACACGTCACCAGTGCCCTCAACCACATGCACTATCTGGGTGAGAGAAAGAGAGGGATCAAATCAAATGAGATCAAATTTTATTTTTCGAGGGCTTGTGGCATACGCATTATAAACGAGCTCTTTTAACATTTAGTCAAGTTTTGACTAAATGTTTTAACATAGAGGGGGAATCGAGACGAGGGTCGTGGTGTATGTGTGTGTGTGTGTGTCAGTCTGTCTGTGGGTGTGTGTGTAGAGCGATTCAGACTAAACTACGGGACCGATCTTTATGACATTTGACGTGGGAGTTCCTGGGAATGATATCCCCGGACCTATTTTTTTATTTTTTCGATAAATGTCTTTGATGACGTCATATCCGGCTTTTTGTAAAAGTTGAGGCGGCACTGTCACACCCTCATTTTTCAATCAAATTGATTGAAATTTTGGCAAAGCAATCTTCGACGAAGGCCGGACTTTGGTATTGCATTTCAGCTTGGTGGCTTAAACAATAATTAATGAATTTGGTCATTAAAAATCGGAAACTTGTCATTAAAAATGTTTTTTTAAACGATCCAAAAACAATTTCATCTTATTTTTCGTCATTTTTTGATTCCAAAAACATATACATTATGTTATATTTGGATTGCAAACAAGCTCTGAAAATTAAAAATATAAAAATTATGATTAAAATTAATTGTCTGAAATCGATTTAGAAACAATTTCATCTTATTCCTTGTCGGTCCCTGATTGCAAAAACATATAGATATGATATGTTTGGATTAAAAAACTAACTCAGTACGCTAAAAAGAATATAGATACAGAAAAGCGTGTTATCCTACTCAGCGCGACCATCACCGCACTATTCTGGCTTGTCGATTTCACTGCCTTTGCCACGAGCGGTGGACTGACGAAACTACGAATATGCGGTCTTGGTGAAAAAATGCAGTGCGTTCAGTTTCATTTTGTGAGTTCGACAGCTTGACTAAATGTTGTTATTTCGCCTTACGCGACTTGTTTTTTTTATCAACCAGCCCTTGCCCAGAGAGGGACTACTCTAATGACATATATACACGGACATTCTGATAGGAAAACAAGTCGCGTAAGGCGAAATTACTACATTTATAGTCAAGCTGTCGAACTAACAGAATGAAACTGAACGCACTGCATTTTTTCACCAAAACAATACAGCTTCGTCAATTGCCGCGAGAAGGGAATCGCTCACCTAACACGTGCAAAACGCAGTGTAATAGACAAGCAAGAATAGCGCGGTAGCGTATTGCGCTTAGCAGGAAAGCGCGCTTTTCTGTATTCTTGTTAACTTTTTGAGCTTGTTTTGAATACAACATATCATATCTATATGTTTTTTGAATCAGGAAGTAATAAAGAATAAGATGAAATCATTTTTGGATCGATTTTATACATTTTAATTGTAGTACTAATTAATCTATTTTCGTTAATTGCGATCAAATTTTAAGAGTAAACATGACATATGTATATATTTTTAGATTTGGAATTTGATGGAGAATACGATGCAATCAATTTTAAATCTGTTCGCGAGAATTTGATTTTATATAATGACAACTTTAATGAGCAAACTCATCAATTAATGTTTAAGCCTCCATGCTGAAATGAAATACCAAAGTCCTGGCTTCGTCGAAGATTACTTGACCAAAATTTCAACAAATTTGGTTGAAAAATGAGAGCGTGACAGTGCCGCCTCAACTTTCACAAAAAGCCGGATATGACGTCATCAAAGACATTAATTAAAAAAAAAATAACAACAACGTCTGGAGATATCATACTCAGGAACTCTCATGTTGAGTTTCATAAAGATCGGTCCAGTAGTTTCTCGGAATCGCGTTACACACACACACACACACACACACCGTGGCACACACACACACACACACACACACACACACACACACACACACACACACACACATACATACACCACACCCTCGTCTCGATTCCCCGTCTATGTTAAAACATTTAGTCAAAACTTGACTAAATGTAAAAAGTAGAAAAAAATCATAGATGGCTTTCCACGAGAGAGAGAGAGAGAGAGAGAGAGAGAGAGAGAGAGAGAGAGAGAGAGAGAGAGAGAGAGAGAGAGAGATGGAGAGAGATGGAGAGAGAGAGAGAGAGAGGTGGAGGGAGGTGAGGGGGAGGGAGGGATGGAGAGAGAAGGAGGGGGAAGTATACCAACTCCCGTTGAGAGTTCTTATGGTTCAATTTGCCCGAAAAGTCTCCAAAACGTTTTCTTCAATTCTGTGTGTCTTTTTTTTATTTATGTTTTTATTTCGATAGAAATATACACCAGACACGACTCAATAAAAATAAAAACAAGAGAAGTATTTGAGAACATAAATCTATACAGTGAAGTTCGTTTCCACAGGCCAAAGTCAAAATTTGACCTTGACCCGACCTGGACAAGCGCCCTTGACCTTAACGGATGATCGTCGTCCTACATATGGCGCTCCTATGATGTACAGGTAAGCAAAAAAGACAGTGTGCAAATAAACACAACTTGAAAACAAAACTGCTTAACATTTACTTTTTACATTTAGTTAAAATATTCAAATCCTCATAAGTAAGGATATTTCAGACACTACACGATTTGGATCCGCCATGTTTGCTATTGTTAATAAACAAGGGCAAGAGTCCATTAGAAGCGTCATTGTGGACATTCCAAGACTCCCTGCGCCTTAAAGAAGGACGTAAGATTTAAATATGTAGAAATGACCTCAATCCTGATCCCGGTGTGTCAACTGATTCCGGCTGTATTGTTCATACACCGGATGTTTCCGTTCAGCCTTCATTTTCAACACTTGGTCGGGGAAACACGTTGCGGTAAATCGTGTGGGCAGGGCAATTTTGTTATATTGCAAGAATAAGGTAGCAATTTGATTGGGCTATGTGTACAATAATTACCAAGGTGCTAGTCGATCTCATGATTACACCCGGGTGCCAAAGGTGGCAACATTGCATGATGTTTTCAACATTTTCTTGTTTTTCTCGCTCTGTAATCAAAACGGACCCCTGATTTGCACATGAGAACCAAATACAGTACCTGTTACGACATTTCGCTAGACAGAAGTTGCCACCTTTGGACCGCGTGTGTCATTATGAGGTTGACTAGCACCTTGGTAATTATTATACACATAGCCACAATAAATAATTTGCTACCTTATTCTTGCAATATCACGAAAGTTCGCTGCCCACACGATTTACCGCATTGTGTTACCCCGACCAAGTGCAGAAAAGGAAGGCTGTATGAACGGACACATGCGGCGTACGAACAATAAATCGTCTTGCCAACCACGTTAAGGCCAACATCGGCGCGCGGCAATGCTAAACTTAGCTCTGTGGCCTTCTACTGGAACAAGGCTTGGTCTCATGGAGACGGTTGTTCAGCTTAGCAATAGTATGTCAAGTTTACTGAGCAAACATTCTTATACGTATAATCTTGAATTCTGTAGACCACTAAGTAGACAATATCATGACTGCAAAACAGACAGATCAGCGTCCCTGTAGTTCAACCTTGAGTTACATTCGTGTTTTTATACTTTGGCGTCTGAGTGTCTTTTCAGCCCACTATTGTTGTTTGTTTATACAGCGTTTAGCCTTTGGGTCCCTGGCACAATTGTGTAATGTTTCTGTTTTGTTTGGTCATACCCAAGGAGCGTTTAGCCTCCGGGTTGTTGGCACATTTGTGTCATGGTTCTGTTTTGTTTGGTCATACCTCTGCAGCGTTTAGGGCCCGTTCACACAGCGCTACGTCCTTACCACGACCATGCCGATCACGCCGATCTGAAAAATTTATCAAATCGGGGCATATCGCCGTCAGAATCCAGCACATGGCACTAATACCCCAGTCACATAATATAGACGCCGCTTCTGCTACGACGGAAAAGTGTCCGAGAGCGTGGCCAATCGTGGGCCAAACGTGGCAGGATCTCCATCAGCGTGGTTTGGCCAGGGTAGGATCTGCTAGGTCGCGAAGCTGCACGGTCTCCCTACGCTTATTTTGAACTGCACAAAACAAGCGTAGCCGGGTCGTGGCGCAGTACAGTCGTGATGTAGTTTTTTTGATTTGCCATCTGCTGGATTTTGACGGCGAGCCCCGACTTGATAACTTTTTCAAATCGGAGTGATCGGCATGGTCGTCGTAAAAACGTTTATCCCCCCCTCTGCTTCTTTCTCTCTGTAAACTTGTAGGGCTAGTTATTTTTCGGTAACTTACCCAACAACCAAAATCACTTACCCAACAACGGGCCTGAATCCTCGATAGCTCATGGGTAGAGACTGTACACATTGTGGATCTACTTTTAGCGACTCAAAAGTTCAGAACACTCTAATGTACAAAATATACATTTCTGGAGCAAACAATACAACCATGTCGCATTTAAACCAGCAACTACAGGCTTGAACACATGAATCTCAATATAAAATCCATGAGTTTGGTTGTTTTCTGAATTCAGATCTGCCGTGCACAATCGTTTATCGCTAGCAAGATTCCAAG
>NC_090255.1:13866225-13868725 GCF_037325665.1 Littorina saxatilis | reverse complement strand
CTCCAATTTTTTCAGACTGGCGTTCAACACATATTCTCTCACCATGGGGTATACTTAATATTCTGCCTTTCTGATTGGCAAATTATGATTTAGTGTTCTAAAACGTAAGAAAGAAAATACAAGGTTCTATGGTAAAAAGTTCAAATAATGTTTAATGTGAATGTATCTTCAAACAATCAATAATTCAAACAGGTTTCTTAACAAACAATTCTGATGTCCATGACGATATAATTATATTGATTAATGTTATCTGAAAGCTCATTCCATAGGGTGGTAGACGGGAAGAAAGATCATTTATACAATCACTCTGTCAAATGGTTTTCGTCTATGATAAGGGTTTACAGAAGATACAAGTGGGGGCAAAAGTTCAGACAACTAAGGCGGAGTATGCGCGTTCACTAATTTGAAATACAAGATTAATTTATGTCTTTTCCGCCTTTCCCTCAGCGTGGTGAACCCCTACTCGTCATACAACTTTTGATAACATGTCCCTCGGACTGCTCCTATAATGGTTCTGATGGCATCGAGATGCAAATTTTCTAATTCAACTGCTAACTTATCAGAGCACTTATCCCAAATTACGTCGGAAAAATCAAAGTGAGGAATAATGAATGATTTATACATTACTTTAAGGAACATCATCATCATCGTCATCATCATCATCATCATCATCATCATCATCATCATCATCATCATCATAGGTCTATAAGCTAAAATAACACAGATACTTACATGTGTGACCGTACCGGTGTAACACGAAATTTTTACTCCACGAAAAATTTACTCCGTAGTAAATATTTCGTACGAAATTCTTACTCCGAGTACACTTTTCGTACGAGAAAAGAACTCCCCAAGGCACGAAAAAATTACTCCCTCCACGAAATTTTTACTCCCCATTTTTTTTACTTCCAGTAAAAATCTCGTACGCAAAAATGGGATGCGGGCGAAGGAATAATGCCAATAAGTGATCTTGCGCACACGAATGTCGCGCTACCCTCCTTCCACCCCTTCCACCACCAAGACTAACAGGGGACAAGGGAGTAAAAATTTCGTACACCTGGCATGGGAAGTCAAGTTAAATTGCTCGTGTTGGGGTGAAGTAATTTATTCGTTATTTATTCATCAGGGGAGTAACAATTTTGAACGAAATGGTTACTCGGAACTCACCTGTCTTGGGGAGTAATTTTCTCGTGCAATGGGGGAGTGCTTTTTTCGTAAAGGGAGTAACTTTTTCGTACGAAATGTTTACTCCGGGAGTAAAAATCTCGTGGGAGTAATTTTCTCGTGTTACACCGGCAAAGAATTGTACTTGATTGCTTCCCTTGTTAGTATTAAAACCGTCTAGTAAACAGTACTCATGTTCTCAGGCCCTGCTTGCTTGGACTGTTTTGTTTGCTGGATAAACACACACACTCACACACACACACACACACACACACACACATATATACACACACACACACACACACACACACACACACACATATATACACACACACACACACACATACACACACAAACCGTGGCACAACGTGTCCTAGAAATAGTTCGCCTGCCTCGTATGAATTACCAGGTGTTGCGCAATGCAACTTTGACGGGGAAAAGTAAACAAAATCATTTGTCATGCCACAGGCGCCAGCCATATTACATTGAACTACATTTAATAAAAACTTCACGTACATGGAACGCACCTCATGCCAACTGAGAAGACCGGAATCATTGAAATGAACTATCAACTTTCATGAACGTGGTTTGTTGAGTTCACTGAATGCTTTATATTTTCAGTCTCTAGTTCCACAAAACTGCTGTTGTCTGTATATTCAGAGCGCTTACTTCCCTTCACGAAGCTGCTTTTCCCAGTTTTACCTAAGAGACCGACTGTATGTAGAGGTTACACGCCGAGTCTCAGTGATTATTAAAAATAATGGTCGAAGTTAGCGGATCATGAAAAATGCGAGCTTTAGCGAGCTTTTTCATGACCGCGAACTGAGACCATTATTTTTTATAATCACTGAGACGAGGTGTGTAACCTCTTTATTCCTCCTTTCTTCAGTTATTCAAAGAAAAGAGGATGTTTTTTGCGAAAGTTTGATCGAATCCTATTCACTCAACCAGTCAACCTGCGCAGGCGATCGATTAATGCGCGGTTGTATAGTTCCGTGCAAATCATTCCATTCTGTTAACACTTCTTGTCAGTTTTCCTATTTTGGACTAAAATCAAGTACACAGATATGCTGTTATTCTGCTGTGGCGGCAAAGGCAGATATTGTGTGTTCTGTATATGTTTTGGTATCGCTTAAGATAATGTTCTTTCGTCAAATGGGACTAGCAGACGAACTTTTGCACCCGTGTTCCAACGTTAAAAACTGTATGAAGTTCAGTTTTCTGGGGGAAATAGTGTATGAAACCGCTTTATGTTGTTTAAATTGATGAGATATGTGCATTTGGTTGCGTGTGATCTGTTTATTAAATGGAATATTGTTGAAAACTGACCGTCGGA
>NC_090255.1:13856225-13858725 GCF_037325665.1 Littorina saxatilis | reverse complement strand
CTTGAGACCATATCTGTGTGTCAACTCGAGCTAACATTATTGAAACCTCAGTTCCAAGTTTTAGCTGTAGTGATCACTTTCCAATGTGCCTAACGTGTTCGAAAAAAGGGGTCAGAATCCCAAAACTAAAACATAAATTTATAACATAGAGGTTATTTTCAAAACTTGATCAAGATTCATACCTTTCGGAACTCAGTTGTACACATTTTTCAATGATTACATTTAGTCAAGTTTTGACTAAATGTTTTAACATAGAAGGGGAATCGAGACGAGGGTCATGGTGTATGTGTGTATGTGTGTATGTGTGTGTATGTGTGTGTATGTGTGCGTGTGTGTGTGTAGAGCGATTCAGACTAAACTACTGGACCGATCTTTATGAAATTTGACATGAGAGTTTCTGGGTATGATATCCCCGGACTTTTTTTCATTTTTTCGATAAATGTCTTTGATGACGTCATATCCGGCTTTTTGTACAAGTTGGGGCGGCACTGTCACACCCTCATTTTTCAATCAAATTGATTGAAATTTTGGCCAAGCAATCTTCGACGAAGGCCGGACTTCGGTATTGCATTTCAGCTTGGTGGCTTAAAAATTAATTAATGACTTTGGTCATTAAAAATCTGAAAATTGTAAAAAAAAAAAATTATTTATAAAACGATCCAAATTTACGTTCATCTTATTTTTCATCATTTTCTGATTCCAAAAACATATAAATATGTTATATTTGGATTAAAAACAAGCTCTGAAAATTAAAAAAATTAAAAATTATGATCAAAATTAAATTTTCGAAATCAATTTAAAAACATGTTCATCTTATTCCTTGTCGGTTCCTGATTCCAAAAACATATAGATATGATATAATATGTTTGTATTAAAAACACGCTCAGAAAGTTAAAACGAAGAGAGGTACAGTAAAGCGTGCTATGAAGCACAGCGCAATCGCTACCGCGCCAAACAGGCTCGTCACTTTCACTGCCTTGTGCACTCGCGGCGGACTACGTTCAATTTCATTCTGTGAGTTCCACAGCTTGACTAAATGTAGTAATTTTGCCTTACGCGACTTGTTTATAATTATACTGACCCCGACGAAGCATTTGATTTATGGTACAACTTGTTTATAAAAGTATATTATAAACAAGCACCATTTCGAACCTCTCGTGTGCATCAGCACCCAAAGCTTAGTGGCTTACAGGCGACATTCAACGTGCGATTGATTACCGCGATTTTCTTAAACGTAAGGGAAAAGAAGAAGAATACAGAAAGCAGAGAAACGTGCTGCTCGTAGAAAGTATTACCGTGAGCTCGCTGCATCCAGTTCAAAACAAAACTCAAAAGCCATCTGGAAGGTGATCAACCAGTTATCTTGTAAAGATACGGTAAAATCTTCCGTTATTGATATACCTGCTGATGATCTGAACATTCATTTTAAATCTATTGTTGACAAAATAATTACAACTGTTAGATCGAAACAGAATAATCTGGACAAGTTGAAACAGTTTTGTGATTCAAAAAATATTACCCATAATTTAGACATTCCTCTGCTATCTGTTAGCGAAGTCTTCCATTATCTGTTGTGCTTAAAACAAACAGGTAAGACTACTCGTGGTTTGGATAATCTTAATGGGAAAATTCTGAAGTTGTCTGCCCCTTTTATTGCAGAATCCCTTACATATGTTTATAATTTGTGCTGTGACAAATCCTACTTTCCCACTAAAATTAAAGTAGACGAAAGTAATCCCGCTATTTAAATCAGGTAATTCTTCTGACCCCTCCAATTACAGACCAATCTCGATTCTTCCTGTTTTATCAAAACCACTTGAAAAACACATATTTACACACTTGACCACTCATTTGAAGAAATACGATCTTATACATTCCAACCAGTCAGGTTTTAGAGAAAATCATTCGTGCCACACAGCATTAACAAACCTTCTTGAAAGTTGGCTTAGAAGCATTAATAATAATCAACTCTGTGGTGTCCTATTCGTCGATTTTGCTCAAGCTTTCGACGTTATTGATCATGAATTACTCTTAAGAAAATTAGTTGCATGAATGTCACCCCATACTCTTCTCTTTCTTAGCCGGGCGAGAGCAGTCTGTCTGCGTTAATTCAACCGTATCCAGCAAAAGACCTGTGTTATACGGGGTTCTCCAGGGTTCTGTCCTTGGACAACTACTCTTTTCCCTGTATATTAATGATCTTCCTCTTAGTATTAATGATGACTGCGAACTCTTTGCTGACGATACGACACTACTGATAAGAAATTAGACAAAGTTTATTCATCGTTGCAGAACAGTGTAGACGATCTCATCAATTGGACGGAATATAACCACATGAGTCTTCACCCTAAAAAGACCAAATACATGTTCATTACAAGGCTAAAGAGACAAAACATACGAAACAATCCTCATTTCATATTAATTGGTAACTACGCAATAGAGGAGGTAGGAGATCATAAAGTTTTGGAAGTAAATATCGATAATAATTTGTCTTGGGCCC
>NC_090255.1:13692064-13852064 GCF_037325665.1 Littorina saxatilis | reverse complement strand
CATTCAACGTGCGATTGATTACCGCGATTTTCTTAAACGTAAGGGAAAAGAAGAAGAATACAGAAAGCAGAGAAACGTGCTGCTCGTAGAAAGTATTACCGTGAGCTCGCTGCATCCAGTTCAAAACAAAACTCAAAAGCCATCTGGAAGGTGATCAACCAGTTATCTTGTAAAGATACGGTAAAATCTTCCGTTATTGATATACCTGCTGATGATCTGAACATTCATTTTAAATCTATTGTTGACAAAATAATTACAACTGTTAGATCGAAACAGAATAATCTGGACAAGTTGAAACAGTTTTGTGATTCAAAAAATATTACCCATAATTTAGACATTCCTCTGCTATCTGTTAGCGAAGTCTTCCATTATCTGTTGTGCTTAAAACAAACAGGTAAGACTACTCGTGGTTTGGATAATCTTAATGGGAAAATTCTGAAGTTGTCTGCCCCTTTTATTGCAGAATCCCTTACATATGTTTATAATTTGTGCTGTGACAAATCCTACTTTCCCACTAAAATTAAAGTAGACGAAAGTAATCCCGCTATTTAAATCAGGTAATTCTTCTGACCCCTCCAATTACAGACCAATCTCGATTCTTCCTGTTTTATCAAAACCACTTGAAAAACACATATTTACACACTTGACCACTCATTTGAAGAAATACGATCTTATACATTCCAACCAGTCAGGTTTTAGAGAAAATCATTCGTGCCACACAGCATTAACAAACCTTCTTGAAAGTTGGCTTAGAAGCATTAATAATAATCAACTCTGTGGTGTCCTATTCGTCGATTTTGCTCAAGCTTTCGACGTTATTGATCATGAATTACTCTTAAGAAAATTAGTTGCATGAATGTCACCCCATACTCTTCTCTTTCTTAGCCGGGCGAGAGCAGTCTGTCTGCGTTAATTCAACCGTATCCAGCAAAAGACCTGTGTTATACGGGGTTCCCCGGCCAGGGTTCTGTCCTTGGACAACTACTCTTTTCCCTGTATATTAATGATCTTCCTCTTAGTATTAATGATGACTGCGAACTCTTTGCTGACGATACGACACTACTGATAAGAAATTAGACAAAGTTTATTCATCGTTGCAGAACAGTGTAGACGATCTCATCAATTGGACGGAATATAACCACATGAGTCTTCACCCTAAAAAGACCAAATACATGTTCATTACAAGGCTAAAGAGACAAAACATACGAAACAATCCTCATTTCATATTAATTGGTAACGACGCAATAGAGGAGGTAGGAGATCATAAAGTTTTGGAAGTAAATATCGATAATAATTTGTCTTGGGCCCATCATGTTCGGTCGTTGTGTAAAACAATGTCGAGAAAAATATATCAGTTAAACAGAATTAAACACTTTCTCGATCAGCGCTCAAGGTTATTATACTGTGACGCATTATATACAAACCATCACGGATTATTGTTCGACCATCGGCCAGTGCTAATATTTTAAAACCATTGTATAGTTTACATAGACGAGCGCTGAAACTAATTTTACTTGAACAATCCAGTCTTGTATTTGATGATTATGAGAAACTTAAGATTCTCCCATTAAGAGAAAGATTTCAATTAAATGAAATACTTTCCGGTCGTGCACTTTCGTTGCAAACTTTAAAGTCAAACCAAACCGAAAGTTTAACGTCCCAATTCCAAGGATAGATCTCTTCGAGTCAAGTTTAGCCTATTCTGGTAGCGTCCTGTGGAATTCTCTCCCGGAATTTGTGAGAGTCCCAATGAGTCTCAATACTTTCAAAAAACACCTTTCACTGTATTTAATGTTACATTACGAAAAGTCACAGTGATGGAAGACTTCGTTTAGTTTTTTTTTCATTTGTCCAAAGCATCAGTGTTCATTATATCTACACCAAAACACTCAAAGTTTTGATAACACATTTACTCATGCATGTTTATTCTGCATTATCACACTACGTTACATATATGACGCTTAATATTTGTGTATAATCTGTAATGTGTAAATATTCATATGTTGTTGTTTTTCTCTACCTTTTTGGCTCACGAAGTGTAGCCTATGCGATCGTAACTTTGTCTGTCTGTGCGTGCGTGCGTGCGTGCGTATGTGCGTGCGTGTGTATGTCTGTGGTAGAAACTTTAACATTTCGTCATTTGAAGACGTCACATTATGGCGTAAGAGGGTTAGACGTCACGCGAAGGAATGTCTCGGTCATTGTTATTTTGAGCGGGCCGAGACTATTTGGCAGTCGTGTCTGTAAGTAGGCTACATGCAGATCTAGACAGACAGATCTAGATCTAGTGTCTCGCTTTCTTGCACAGTGTCACCTATGCTTACTGTGTGTGTGTGTGTGTATGTGTGACGGAGTGATTGAGTTTGTGTTACTGTTTGTCGATTTCTTACGTGAGCCTTGAAGGCTTCGCCTCTTGTTTTCTACGTGAATGTCCGTGTAAATATGTGATTAAATTAGTCCCCTCTCTGGGCGAGGGCTGGTTGAAAAAAAGCTCGTTGTATTGCTTATGCCACAACCCTCGAACAATAAAATTTGATTTGATTTGATTTGATTTGATTTGATCTCTCTCCACCCCCTCTCTTTCTCCCTTTCTTTCTCTCTCACCCGCTTTCCTCCCCTCTCTCTCTCTTTCATCAGCGAGCACATCGGCTACCACCACCATCAACAACACCACTGCCACCACCACCACCACCACCGAAGTGACATCCAGCTCTACCACATCGACCACACCGACCACAATGACTACTACCACCACCACCTCCACCACTACCACATCTCCAACGACGACCACAACTTTGTCAACGATGGGACAGGGCGGAGGTGACTCCACGACTCCCCCACCAACGACAGCTCAGACAGCCACGATGTTATCAACGACAGGTAAGCGACAGGACACTTTACGGGAGGCGTCCACTTGTTGTTGACGTCTGTTGGAATCTACACGTACTGCAATATGAGTGTAGAGCTTCGCTTTTCCTTGACATTTAGTCAAGTTTCTGAATAAGTGTTTTCGGTAGACTGGAAATCGAGACGAGGGTAGTGGTGTGTGTGTATGTGTATGTGTTTGTGTATGTGTGTGTGTGGGGGGGGGTGCGCGCGTGTGTGTGTGTCTGTCTGTGTGTGTGTGTGCGTGCGTGCGTGTGGGTATGTGTCTGTGCGTGTCTGTCTGTCTGTGTGTGAAATCGTTCAAATGATTGTGAATTGTAAGAAGGTAGGTTTCAATTTCATTTCTGGACCCTTGATTTGTAGCACATTTTTTAATATTGTAAACATTTTCGAATTCGCCGTCAACATTTTAACTCTCGACCAAATAAATGGTCTCGGCCATTTGTGTTTCACTGTACTTCGTGAAGAGGTTGAGAATCAATTAGAAACTGTGTGGGTTTTTTTTTAATATTTGAAACAAATGTGGGGAATGGCCGTTTACAAGGTACCGCACCATATACACAGTCTTTGACCCAAAGTGGAGGGTGGGCGTTTGCTCGATAATGGGCGTTTACAAGGTAGTTTACGGTATACGTATTTCCAGCAGGGGACACAGCGAGACCTGGGGCGGACGATCAGTGGGAAGGACCCGTGTCCACCATGCTGCTGATTAGGCTGATTAGTCCCCTGTACGCTCTGCTGCTCATCATCCTCGTCACGCTCTGCTGCTGTTTCTGCTGCCGTCTTCCCCGCGACACCGCGCGTAGGGTCCGCAAGAGTGTGGCTGGTAAGTGTGCTGCTGGTGCTTGTCGTGATGATGATGGTGATGGTGATGATGGTGATGATGATGATGATGATGATGATGATGATGATGATGAGGATGATGATGATGTCGATGATGCCGATGATGAGGATGAGGATGATGATATACAGATGTCGTACACGCTATTTTTGCACTCTGATATGTATCTGCAATGTATGAAAACAGCCTTTTTTCTTCTTTTTAATGATGTATAGAGATAGTGGCCAGACGAAGCTTGACCGCCGTCAAAGTCGACGAAGCAGGCAGGAATCACGCCGGCGTCAGCAGTCATGTCTATGACGACCCTGAGGGTAAGATGCTGTATGTGGGTGTGTGTGTGTGTGGGGGGGGGTGTCTGTGTGTATCTGTGTCTGTATTGATGTGTATCTGTGTCTGTATTAGTGTGTATTTGTGTCTGTATTAGTCTGTGTCTGTGTCTGTATCAGTGTGTATATATGTGTCTGTATCAGTATGTATCTGTGTCTGTATCAGTGTGTATCTGTGTCTGTATTAGTCTGTGTCTGTATCAGTGTGTATTTGTGTCTGTATCAGTGTGTATTTGTGTCTGTATCAGTGTGTATCTGTGTCTGTATTAGTCTGTGTCTGTGTCAGTGTGTATATATATATATGTGTCTGTATCAGTGTGTATCTGTGTCCGTAACATTGTCTGTCTGTACCAGTGTACCTCAGCTCAGACCGTGCACAAAGTGGAAGAGAAATGCACAGAAGAAGACAGAACCAGCCAGATAGTGGTACTAGTCAGTTCGGGATTTACATCGACTGTCCCTCGACTCCGTTCGTCAGTTAGTAACGTTTCTCCCTTCGTCAGTTAGTAACGATTCTCCTTTCGTCAGTTAGTAACGTTTCTCCTTTCGTCAGTTAGTAATGTTTCTCCTTTCGTCAGTTAGTAACGCTTCTCCTTTCGTCAGTTAGTAACGCTTCTCCTTTCGTCAGTTAGTAACGATTCTCTTTTCGTCAGTTAGTAACGCTTCTCCTTTCGGTCAGTCAGTAACGATTTTCCTTTCGTCAGTTAGTAACGCTTCTCCTTTCGTCAGTTATTAACGCTTCTCCTTTCGTCAGTTAGTAACGATTCTCTTTTCGTCAGTTAGTAACGATTCTCTTTTCGTCAGTTAGTAACGCTTCTCCTTTCGTCAGTTAGTAACGCTTCTCCTTTCGTCAGTTAGTAATGATTCTCCTTTCGTCAGTTAGTAACGATTCTCCCTTCGTCAGTTAGTAACGATTCTCCTTTCGTCAGTTAGTAACGATTATCTTTTCGTCAGTTAGTAACGCTTCTCCTTTCGACAGTTAGTAACGCTTCTCCTTTCGTCAGTTAGTAACGCTTCTTCTTTCGTCAGTTAGTAACGCTTCTCCTTTCGTCAGTTAGTAACGCTTCTTCTTTCGTCAGTTAGTAACGTTTCTCCTTTCGTCAGTTAGTAACGATTCTCCTTTCGTCAGTTAGTAACGATTCTCTTTTCGTCAGTTAGTAACGATTCTCTTTTCGTCAGTTAGTAACGCTTCTCCTTTCGTCAGTTAGAAACGCTTCTCCTTTCGTCAGTTAGTAACGTTTCTCCTTTCGTCAGTTAGTAACGTTTCTCCTTTCGTCAGTTAGTAACGTTTCTCCTTTCGTCAGTTAGTAACGTTTCTCCTTTCGTCAGTTAGTAACGATTCTCTTTTCGTCAGTTAGTAACGCTTCTCCTTTCGTCAGTTAGTAACGATTCTCCTTTCGTCAGTTAGTAACGATTCTCCTTTCGTCAGTTAGTAACGATTCTCCTTTCGTCAGTTAGTAACGATTCTCCTTTCGTCAGTTAGTAACGATTCTCTTTTCTCAGTCGCAGGAGGAGGAGAGGGTAGACGCGTAGTCGTACATCAGTTGTAGTAGGAGGAGGAGGAGTCAACTAGTAGTACTGTAGCAGTAGCACTAGCGGCATTAATTAGCAGTAGTAGTGGTGGTAGAAGGAGTAGCAGTCGTCGTAGTAGTCGTCGTAGTAGTAGCAGAAGTAGTTGTCGTCGTAGTCGTAGTAGTGGTAGTAGTAGTAGTAGCAGGAGTAGTCGTAGTAAAATGAATAGTAGTCGTCGTCGTCGTCGCCGTAGTATAGTAGCAGCAGAAGTAGCCATTGTCGTCTTCGTCGTACCGTAGTAGTAGAAGTAGCAGAAGTAGTCGTCGTTGTCGTTGTCGTCGTAGTAGTAGTAGTAGTAGTCGAAGAAGTAGTAGTAAAAGTAGTTGTAGTTTCCTGAACATTTCCCAACATAAATGAATATTTGGATATATTTTGATTCTAAGCTAGGTTCAGTCGATCATTCGTAGATTTTCATTCGTGCAGGTTAATATATCGACATAATTATACTGAATTGAAACCTTCCCTTCTGTGCCCTGTTTGTCCAAGTATCCCCGGGCTTTTGCATACAACTTGGGGGTGTGTTTTCTTCCACGTAGATCGTTTCGTTAAAATTCAACAACCGAGTCCCAAATTTAATTAACTCTCTCCGGGGACAGTCCACACTGTAGTTATGTCCCTTGAACATGAAAATAAAGTTGACAGAATGAATCAAGTTCCACGTGAAAATTATTGCTTTATACCATTAAATCATCGCTTTTCAGCGCGATTGACCACATTTTCAAACAAATGACCTGGGCCCTCTCTGAAAGAAATCCTAACTCGCGACAGCTGTACTTGATTTGGGACACTGTGCTCCAACTTTACCTCTGAGATGTTTTATCGTTTCCTTCTTTATTCGATCCCTGATGACGATAAAATAAAAGGAGGAGGGGAAGAGTTCTACCTTCATCCAGTCTCAACCGGAGCCGCCAACGTCTCCCCCTCCCAGCAGAAGAAGAAATCCCCCGCCCCAAAGTACCCCTCCCTCGGCCCAAGTGCTCTCGACATGGATCCCCTCCAAGCGCCCACCCCAGCAGCGCGCACCAAGACTGCAACACAAATCGCGGACGGCGACTCTAACCCAAGGGAAGAGGGCCGAGAGTTGGTCGAGGGTGGAAACAACAACATTGCACAACAGTATACGTATGTATAATTTGTTTCGTTTTTTTCTTTAAATGTAGTGTGCGTCTGTCTTTAAAGGTCCTTGTCTACATGTTTATGCATAAATAGACATTTGACCATTAAAATGCTGAGTCTATTCCCTACAAAATATCAAAAATACACACCCCTTCGATCAAGAAGAACGAAGCAAGGGTATCCGTTTGAAAATTCATTGTAGTATTCCAGCATAGTAGAATATCCTTATTTGGGAAATGCCGAGGGCAAAACTCCTCTCGAATACCGTGCCTTTCGTTCGTTTAAAAAAAATCGTGGACAGCGCTCCAATATCCAGTGTCAAACTGTTGCTGTGACTGTGTAGGCGTGACTGTCAGCAAAGAGACATGAATTTGATTGGTCGATATTTTTAGGCAAAGCACATGTTCTCAGCAAACAGAAAACAAAATATTGGAAGTGTCTGAGACACTACCCAAAAATAAAAACTTTTTTTTACATAATTATATGTTTTTTTCTATAACTTTTTTTCTCTATGGTTCTTTCATCATCTGACTTAACTTTTTATCGAATTCTAACCATAAGTTTAGTGACAAAAAGCAAAAATGTAGACGACCACCTTTAAGTGTTTGTATAAGGGACAGGTTGTAAGATTAGGCTTTGCCTAAAACCTTTAAACTTTTGTAATAAAGTTCTGAGTACTCTCTCTTTCTCTCTGTCTCTCTCTGTGTCTATCTCTGTCTCTGTCTCTGTATCTCTCGAGGTATTACACACCGGTGCGACCGAAACTAAGGTATCAATAAACTACGCTTGTGCATCGGGTTGAAAGTATACCCTGATCCCTCGGAGATATACCTCCACTCCGGTCTGAACGACCTCACGTGACATGTTATATGGTAGAAGAGCATGCTGTCGCTTATTCTCCTTCTGAAGATGAGGTATACCTTCACTTCGGTTAGACTGAAACGATGCTCAAGCAGCGGAATTTGTGTGTGTTTTGTTTCAGAGCAAACTGATGTTATTTTATCCTAACAAACAAGAAGATATTCTCACGCACCGCCTTGTTCAGGATATTCACTAGTTGACAATGATGTGTGCTAATAAATAAGCAATGAAACGAACAAAGGAAAGAACGACCGAACGAAAGAACAAATGAACCAAAGAACGGACGGACGGACGGACGGACGGACGGACGGACGGACGGACGGACGGACGGACGGACGAATTGACGGACGGACGGACGGACGGACGGACGGACGGACGGACGGACTGACGGACAGACTGACGGACGGACCAACGGGCAGACTGATTGAGGGGCGGACCGATGGACAGGGGGTGGGGGGAGGGTGGGGGGGGGGGGGTGTTACGGGTAACCCCTCCTGATCCGGTCCTGCAGGGTATTCCTTCAACCCTCTGCACAAGAGCAATCTTTTGATACAGACTGAAGGACGGACGGACTGACGGACGGACTGATGGACTGACCGACAGACTGTCGGACGGACGTACGGACGGACATACGGACGGACTAAAAGGACGAAGGAACGAATGAACGAAGGAAATAACGAAGGAACGAAAGAGCGAACGAACCAACCCACGAATGAACGAAAGAACGAACGAACGAACGAACGAACGAACGAGCAAACAAACAAACAAGCAAACAAACAAAAAAAACCACAAATAAACAAGCAAACAATAAACAATATGTGCAAACTGGCGCATTTTCAGAGCATTTGTCAAACGTTTGGAGGAGGTTTACGGTTAGGCCAGGGTGGGGGGGGGGGGGGTTGTCCCACCAACAATGAGGAACATTCCCCCCCCCCTCTCTCTCTCTCCTGTAGTTCGGCCCTGCACAAGAGGAATTTATTGATACGGACTCAGTGAAGGAAGAACGGATTGACTGACGGACGGACGGACTGACGGACGTACTGAAGGACTGTCGGACGGACTGTTGAACGAACGAACGAACGAACGAACGAACGAACGAACGAACAAACGAACGAACAAACGAACAAATTAGCAAATGAATACATACATTCGCAGAGAGAAAAAGGCAAAAGGTACATTTGTGGAGTCAGTAAGGGGGGTGGGTGGACTTCCGGAACCCAGGAACCTTGGGAGTCCACCCTGGCCTAGATCACACACACTGATCCGACACACACTGACACACTGACACACACACGTGACACACACACACACACCACACACAACGTGACCACACACACATGGGCACACACACAGACACACCCCCACACCGGCACACACACACACACACACACACACACACACGCACGCACACACACACAAGGGCGGATCTGGGGGGGGTACACGGGTTACGTAACCCCCCCACCCCCCAAAAAAGAGGTAATTTATTGGCTCAGGATGCACCAGATAGCTCTATTTTGCTTCTTTGGATAAAAAAAATTTCCGGGGGGGCATGCCCCCGGACCCCCCTAGAGGCTTAGGCGCCTTCGGCGCCGTCAACTTGTATCTTCGCAGTCATTTTGTAACCCCCCCCCCTCCAAAGTGAATTGATCCGCCCTTGCACACACACACACACACACACACTGTGACACACACACGTACACACACGTACACTAGTGACACACACACACACACACATACACAAACACACACACACACACATACACAAACACATACTGACACACTCGCAACTGACATATCAGAGGGGGGTGGTAAGTCATTTGAACGTTTAAATTCTTTTGTCACAAATTTTAAAAAACCCATCAACAATAGCATAAACTCCCGTCTTTTTAGTGGAAACTGACCTATGAGAGTAGTTTCCCTTGTTTGGGCCAAACAATGGCGTCAGCGAAGGGAAATCCTACCATCTGTATCTGTATAGATCTGTGAGCGAGTCACAGTCGTTCTTGCGTGAAAGAGGCGTCACGTTTAGCGATTACCGCAGGCATGAACTGTCCGATTTAGTGCAGAAAGCATTTGAAATCAAGTTGCCCATCGATCCCGAGGCGCTGATCGAGGATCGAGCCGAAGTGATCGGCTTGAAACTGCGCGATTTAGCCGGTCCAGAAAACCCACGACGACGCAATGTTCAGAGCTCTGCAGAATCCTGGTTTCTTGTCAGGAAGTACCAACATAAACATTCTACCTGACTTTTCTGAGTTTGATGTGTGCACGTACCAGCTCAGTGCATCAAATGCGTCTGTTGCCAGTGTGCGGGATTATCGTAAATCAGAAGGATTCCAGATGATGAGAGATGGATAATTATGTGGTAGAATTTATACAAGCGTGTGGCATCCCATCACTGCCATCAGAGCCCCCAACAGATGGCTATTTTGCTGTCAAAAGCAAAGTGAAGCCAAGAACCCAGTGACTGGTGCAAAATTTTATTCACAGTGGATTGTAATGACAAGTGTGGACATGGACATAAGGAGCTGCATTTTGTCAGCCTTCTGCACCTGCAAGGGAGGGTATGTTCATATTTTGCTCGTTATTGTTAACACATTTAGCAGGCTGTCTATTCTTCCTTACATCTACACCAAGATAAAGGGAAGTAAAGCTAGCTAACTAACTAACCAGGATGTCAGGCAGTATTTTTTTTAATTTTAATTTTTATTTTATTTTTTTGGGCGGGGGGACTATTTTAATGGTTGATTGACTTTTAGGCCATAACAAACTTTGGTACAGGCCATCAGTAGACTTGCACTGTTTGTAACTTATCTATTTCATTTAAATTAAACTGATCTACATACATGTGTATGCAAACAACAGTTGTGGGCAGAATGATGAAGTCATTGTGTGTGCTTTATACTGAAGTGTTAAAAAATTAATTAACCTTTTCAGCATTAGTGTTGCGACTTCATAACTTTAAGATGTCCAACTCATATATTACTCCCTATTTTAGTATTTGTCATTGTACCAATGACATTTAAAACCTAAAAGTTAAAATCTGGTGTAATGTCTGAACAGCTTGTGCTGGGGAAGCACACAGTAGTGTCATTCATGTTGAGAGGGTTAACTATTTTAGCACTGTATAAATGCATCATTACAATTTACATTGAATTCGTAAACTGTTGCAGATTGGATGGTTATTGCCGCCATGTTCTGGCCACACTGTATGAGGTCATCGACTACAGAACTGACAGCAAAACGAGCGTCACTTCCGAGTCCTGCAGATGGGTGCGACGTGCAACTGAGAGCAGCAACGGAGTACTACTGACTGACATCCAAACAGATCTAGTCCAAAGGCCTGCAAATGACACGTAAGTAAAATTCTATAGATCTTGGAGTAGGTAACTGAGATTAAAATTGATTGCACGTACAGGGGGGGGGGGGGGGGGGGGGGTTCATTTTAGCTCGCTCATAGATCACAGAGTAAATATTTGATTGATTGATATGCAACTTACATAGCACACATATCCACACACTAGGTGTATGCTCAAGGCGCTTGGATGATGTTCTAGTCCTCCCTCGTGGTGGCTGTCTCACCCTGTGGTGAGACCAGTGACTCGGCTGCCGCCGGCGCTTAGTAGTATTAGTAGTACTGATGTAACACCACAGGGATAGGTGTATGCTGGGTGTGTCCGTGTTTCTATAGGCCACTTTAATGCTGACAGATCTTTATTTTGCATACGTCACTAGGTGTGTACACTACACACACTGAACCTCGGTTTAAGGTCTCATCCGACAGTATGTGCATGTATTTTATAATTTTAAGAAGTCAAAAAGATAATTCATTCGAATCATTGTACAAAATTATCATAATTTACAAGATTGTACAACATCAGTTCAAGTTGCATGACACTGACAGGAAGATTAGACAACAAAAAAAAAAAGTCTGTTCCTGATCACCCGACGAACCCTAGCTTGGACTCAGAGGTTTGGGGTCGGGGGTGGGATGGCAAGCATAACATTGATAGATGACTATAGTTTTGCAGTGGTTTGCTGTCTTGTACTATGAGTGTTAACAGCAATTGTTTATAATTTGTTACTCAACTTACAGTAAGGACAATTAGCTTTTCTCAGCAACTGCTAACAATTGTGACTTGCAACAGCGCTTCCTTAAACATTGGGACACTTCTTTTGTTGTTGTTGAACATTTAATGGCTATAGTGTAGAAACTAGAAATGCTGAGATACATTGATGTAGTCATGAACAACAGCAACAACAAAAACAAGAACATGTTTTGAATTCTGATAGCTAGTGAAACTGACAGCTTGATTAGAATTATGTAGTTTTTGCAATTGCTGACTGAGTTGCATCCTTTGGTTTTACCTTGCATTGATTATCACCTTTGCTGACAATTGACTCATTGAGTGCCGTATTGAGTAACGTATAGTTATTTTATTTCAAGTTAACTTCTGCATGATGTTAATCCTACTCAAACTTAGTCAAAGTAAGGTATCATTATTTATGAAAAATGTGAAGTTGAAGATACAAATTAATGAGAAAATTTGTGTATTTTTCTGTACACTCTTGCTATTTACTGTTTCAGTGCTGAACCATTTGCTTGAATTCTTGATCAGATGATGACAGAGTGACACCTGGTGGTACCCAATAAAACTGCCTTTGCTGCTATAACTACAAGCAATTTCTACAATTCAGAACAGTAAGTGCATGAGGTTCCATTTTAAGCTGTCAAGAGTAAATCTCAGGAATAGATTAGAAGATTTAGTTATGTCACACGTCTTGCTTTCTTGACTTTTCTCACACTCTCTTGTCAGACTCAGAGAGTGCATGATTGTACATTTTTTTTACAGTAATTTTTAATGTTCCTAATTGGAAAACAAATGTGTCATAATGTTAGTGTTTAGGATAACTATATGGCAGAGAGAATCATGGAAATGATTGGGTGATGGGGGTGTGTCGCTGGTGTGCAAGAGGGTGGGTGGGTGTGGAGAGAGTAGTCATGGTAGTCAACTACTAACTAAAAGATTACTGATTGCATACATTTAGTGTTTATTGATTTGGAGGGTGGGGGAGGAAGGCAAGCAGTATTATTACATGTGTATGGGTATACTAGTTGTGCGTGTTCCAAATGGGGGTGGAGGTTGGCATGGCAAGCAATAGCTCAGTCGGTATAGTGGCCTTGAAACCAGTTGTGGGGATTTATTTCTCAGAATTAACGTTGTGCAGACTCTGCTTGGTTTCTGAATAGCTTATTAAGCCTGTGACTGTGTGCATACATAAAGATCTCAAGTTCACAGTTTCAGGGCTTGGAATTAATGGAAACATCAACACACATGCAGGAAAAACTCAAAAAAAGGAGGGGGGGGGGGGGGAGTTTGGTCCCACGGTAGTGTTTGAATGAAAGCAATCTTACTTTTTAAGAGGGTAATATGACGGGCGCGGTGGTAAGACGTCGGCCTCCTAATCGGGAGGTCGTGAGTTCGAATCCCGGTCGCTGCCGCCTGGTGGGTTAAGAGTGGAGATTTTTCCGATCTCCCAGGTCAACTTATGTGCAGACCTGCTAGTGACTTAACCCCCTTCGTGTGTACACGCAAGCACAAGACCAAGTGCGCACGGAAAAGATCCTGTAATCCATGTCAGAGTTCGGTGGGTTATAGAAACACGAAAATACCCAGCATGCTTCCTCCGAAAGCGGCGTATGGCTGCCTAAATGGCGGGGTAAAAACGGTCATACACGTAAATTTCCACTCGTGCAAAAACACGAGTGTACGAGGGAGTTTCAGCCCACGAACGCAGAAGAAGAAGAAGAAGAAGAGGGTAATCTTGCAGGACTATGATTCTTACATTGGTAGTTGACTAGTGTAGTTGTGGTTTTGTACTAGTGAGGAATGTCATCTATGTCATGTGATTTCTTGCTTCTTCTTTTTGTGTGTGCAGCTAAAGATGTTGGACCTTGCCTACAGCCTAGTTTTGCATCTCCAACACCGTGGCTTTTCTCTGAGACACCACAGAAAACACAGCCTTTTCTGCTGCTGAAAGGTAAACATTAGGTTAAATTTGTGTTTGTTTTGATTTGTATGTTTTCCTTTTGTAGTCTATGGCAGGAGATTTGTGCAGGTGTACAAATGGTAGAGGTGTCAGAGGAAATGTCCACTTGTTACTTGTCTCTATATCAGTATATATGTATCACAAATACGCATCAAATGTACTGATAGAGACCACATGGACAATTTCAAGCACTTTTCTGCCAGGGGTAGGGTCAGCTATGTAAGAATCATGTCTTACTCTGTTCATGCAAAAATAAGGTTCTGCATTTGAATGAGTTTGAATCAGGCACCTGTGTTTTTGCTCTTGTTTGTGCCCTCTTGTGAACTGTTAACTTATGAACAACCACCCCAGCAAGCAACTCTTTACTGTTCTGAGCACAACAGAAGGGCGCATGGTCTGGGCATATGGATGGTAAACACATCTCATGCACAAGTACAGGCCTGAAAGTGGCAAGTATTTTCAATTACTCGCCATGGCGAGTAAAAATCATGTAAATGGTGAGTAGAAATGTTAATCTACTCGCCACATGCGAGTAAAGTTGATAAAACAAATGGTTGTTTTGACGAGTAAAGTTTCAGTAAATTATGAGAAGTACATGTACTAGCAGTGCTTCATTTTGTGGACTTTCAGTGCTGAAGTATGATTGTGTGGATTGATCATTTTGTATTCTGTTATTCAGATTGCCACTTGCTTTCTTTTACATATATTTACAAGTTGGTGGCTGATTTGTGTGTGTTGCAGAACACAGGTCCATGAATAAAAGAACCCAGCTGGTATTCTTCATTCATGGAAAATGAAAGGAAATTTATCAGCCAGGATTCACCACTCACTCTGCTAAGGGGGAACCCCGGTCAGCCCTACAGTGGATGAACAGCTTGGTCCTTGGAGGGAAAGGTAACCACTGCAGCACTTTAGAAGGGGTCTATGTCGACCAACAGTGGCTGTATTCCCTGTGTGTTAATTTCCTGTACATATACACTAGGGAATATACTTCCGTTAGACGCCATGGAGTTACTTCAAGCTTACGAGAGTGAAAGTGATTCAATGGACGAGAGTACCAGCGAGGAAAACATAATACCAGGCTGTTGGGGGTGGGGGTGCAGATGTTTCTTTAACTAAATCCGTTTTGATAAACGGTCGAAGCATGTTTTGCTTGACTGGATGCCGCACGCGATTTCAGGATTTTAAATAGATTCTCCTATCTAACCGCAGTCACGCGCTTGGCGCAAGATTGTACGATATTATACTTCTCTACAGAAAATCCAACTGTATTCCCGGTACACAGGGAAAACACCTATGGCTATGGGGAATACACCTTCTTTTGGTCGACATAGACCCCTTCAACCTTACAATATGTGAATGTGTAGAATATTATGCTTTTGCTTAAAGCTTGTTACATTATGACTAAGACAGAAATGTTAATCATTCCCTTGGTGCAAATCATAAAAAGAACAATAGTGATCTGATATACTGTAGATCAATCGAGGAAAAGGTGTGTATGACCTAGAAGAAACTGGTTTTGAAAGTGCTGAGGATGGATGGAACATTGATGCAATATCATTTACTACATTGAACCTGGGTTTCAAACTGAAGTGCTTTTTTATGCTTCTTGTTGTTATATATACGGTCTCGATTGACTCCTGTGTTCAAGAGACTGTAAACAACCATAAACAATCTTGTGTTGTTGTTATGTGGTAGTGGTTTTGCTGTTGTCTAGCATCTACTCGTAATTGGCTTTATCAAATGCACCAGAAACGAGCATGAGTTTGTCGGATTAGTGAACTGTTTGAAAAACTTTAATGTATTTGTGGTTGACAGGTTGTTATTATTTCTATATTGTGTTCTTCTTTTTCTCAGGTGGGCTGTCTTCTGAAACATATGAATCGGGAGCGTCACATCTTTCTTCCTGAGACATCCCCTCTTGAAAATGGTGTGGCGTTTAGCTGAATGGAAACGTGGCAGTGTCCTGTTTTTCATAGCTTCGATGCGCGAAGTTGGGGATTTCAGCAGAGAATTTATTGATTGATTAATTAATTAGTTATTTAAGCTCACCTCACTCCTTAGTGTTATTTAGGGGGATGGGGGGGGGGGGGGTGGTGTTGGCCTGGATCTTGTTAGTGAACTTTTTTTCTGGCAACTCGCATCAGAAATTCCAGGTTTGCTTTCAAGGCAATAGACGGTTTTTGAAAATAATTCTGTTAGGATTATCAATCAATCAATCAATGAGGCTTATATCGCGCATATTCCGTGGGTACAGTTCTAGGCGCTCAGCAGTGATGCCGTGTGAGATGAAATTTTATACGGCCAGTAATTGCAGCCATTTCAGCGCATATTTACCTTTCACGGCCTATTATTCCAAGTCACACGGGTATAGATAGACAATTATTAACTGTGCCAAAGCAATTTTGCCAGGAAAGACCCTTTTGTCAATCGTGGGATCTTTAACGTGCACACCCAATGTAGTGTACACGGGGGGGAGTTCGGACACCGAAGAGAGTCTGCACACAAAGTTGACTCTGAAATAAATTTCCGCCGAACCTGGGATCGAACTCACGCTGACAGCGGCCAACTGAATACAAATCCAGCGCGCTACCAACTGAGCTATATCCCCGCCCCAATTATCAGCAGTCCGGAGGTGTAAAAATCCCTGTACTGCAGTCAGGTTTTTCAAAACATCTCGAGCACGCTCTACGCCTCTGACAGGCTGTATCCCACAATCGGGACAAACGACCAACTTGGATGTGTATGCCATGCGCACAATATGATACCCCTTGCCTTTAAAAATCAGCGGTCACGAGTTCATCAGAGTTCAGAATTTGTTGTGTAAAAGATAGCCGCTGTCAGCTAGCCATTCGTGGCTCAGGTGATTGTATTTAATACAAATTTAAAAAAAGGTTTCTTATGTAGCGCACGCCGCACAGCATACACATCACAGTCAGTCGCTTGTCCTGATCGCAGGATAGCGTGAAACATGCTCCGGGAGACTGACAATAATCCTTACATAGTTATTTAAAGAAATTGTGTATTGGTACAGCATGTTATGCATGTACTAAGATAGCTATTTGTAAATATTTGGTAGATATATATGGTGGTGTCCCGAATTGCTCCCTCCCAATTTGCCCCATCCCATATGGTCCCCAATTATTCTTGCATTTTGCTGTGAGTAACATAACGTGTGCAAAGGCATTTGTCTGAAGCGCATTTCCAAAAAGACCCCCCGCGGGTTAGGGGGAAGAATTTACCCGATGCTCCCCAGCATGTCGTAAGAAGCGACTAACGGATTCTGTTTCTCCTTTTACCCTTGTTAAGTGTTTCTTATATAGTCAATGTTTGTAAAGATTTTAGTCAAGCAGTATGTAAGAAATGTTAAGTCCTTTGTACTGGAAACTTGCATTCTCCCAGTAAGGTAGTATATTGTACTACGTTGCAAGCCCCTGGAGCAATTTTTTTATTAGTGCTTTTGTGAACAAGAAACAATTAACAAGTGGCTCTATCCCATCTCCCCCCCTTTCCCTGTCGCGATATAACCTTCGTTAAACACCAATTAAAGAAAGAATTTCCAAAAAGCATAGTTACCATTTGTTTTTTTAAATCTGAATTCGTGACTGTTGTTCTTGAATACTCTTTCGTTTAGGTTTCCAAAAATGCTGATTTAAAGGGGAAGGATAGTTGAAACTGTAACCGTTCACATTTTGCTCCCAGATTTGCAGTTGTTGTTTTTACTAGGAGTTTGGACGGGCTCGGTGTTCTTGTGGATAAGACATCGGCCTCCTATTCAGAAGGTCATGAGTCAAAATCGCGGCCGCCTGGTAGGTTAAAGGTGGAGAATTTTCTGATCTCCAAGGTCATTGCTTATGTGCAGACCTGCTAGTGCCTTATCCTCCTTCGTGTGTACACGCAAGCACAAGACAAAGTGCGCACGGAAAAGATCCTGTAACCCATGTCAGAGTTTGGTGGGTTATAGAAACACAAAAATACCCTGCATGCTTCCCCCGAAAGCGGCGTATGGCTGCCTGAATGGTGGGGTAAAAACGGTCATACACGTAAAAATCCACTCGTGCAAATTTGTGAGTGAACGTGGGAGTTTCAGCCCATGAGCGAAGAAGAAGAAGAACTATGAGTTTTACTCTTTTAAAAAAATGATTTTCAAATTCGAAGATTGCCACAACAGTAGTCTATCTCATCCGACTTGAACCCTTCAGACTCCCTGTACATGTACTTGCAGTTTAAACTCATATTTTGTCTGAGTAGTAGGTTTTGCCTTTCACGCCTCGTGGCGTGTAGGGCAGCGATTTTGTCTGAGAATAGTTTTCAAATGCAAAGTCCTTCAGAAAAACTGCGAGATAAAAATCTGGAGTGCTAATATCGTGTTGGTGTACCTTCCACTCAGTGGCCGAGTGGTAACGCACTTGCGCTCGATCGGAAGCGAGAGGTTGCGAGTTCGACCCTGGGTCAGGGCGTTAGCAATTTTCTGCCCCCTTTCCTAACCTAGGTGGTGGGTTCAAGTCTTTCGGATGAGACGAAAAACCGAGGTCCCTTCGTGTACACTACATTGGGGTGTGCACGTTAAAGATCCCACGATTGACAAAAGGGTCTTTCCTGGCAAAATTGTATAGGCATAGATAAATTTTCATCAAAATGTCCACCAAAATACCCGTGTGACTTGGAATAATAGGCCGTGAAAAGCAGGATATGCGCCGAAATGGCTGCGATCTGCTGGCCGATGTGAATGCGTGATGTATTGTGTAAAACAATATTCCATCTCACACGGCATAAATAAATCCCTGTGCCTTGAATATGTGCGCGATATAAATTGCATAAAATAAAATTAAAATAAAATCCCTGAGCTTAGAACTGTACCCACAGAATACGCGCAATATAAGCCTCATATTGATTGGTATGTAAGAAATGTTAAAGTCCTTTGTACTGGAAACTTGCATTCTCCCAGTAAGGTAGTATATTGTACTACGTTGCAAGCCCCTGGAGCAATTTTTTTATTAGTGCTTTTGTGAACAAGAAACAATTAACAAGTGGCTCTATCCCATAAATATAGCCTTATAAATGTACTCCGTGACTGTATTTGTATATGGTGAAAAGGAGAAGATATAAAATTTGTGAAATAGGACTTCGTATTTGGTTTTGTCATAATGAATTTGTTGTTTCTCTGTGTGTGTGTGTGTGTGTGTGTGTGTGTGTGTGTGTGTGTGTGTGTGTGTGTGTGTGTGTGTGTGTGTGTGTGTGTGTGTGTGTGTGAGCATGCATGCATGCATGCGTGCTTATGTGTGAGTGCACAATTGTGTGTGTGTATTAATCCAGCAGAAACAGCTTCTCTTCCATACATTTGAATCATTTATATTGATACCACATGGAGACTATTCTGAACACACAAGCGTGGTTTTCTCTCTACAGTGCTTTTCCTAAAGTTAAATATTGAATTTTTAAATTTAAAAGTTTTTGGCACACCACTTTAAGATAATGCTCAAGGAAAATAAATAGTCTTCTTTTTTCATTAACGCTTTTTCTCACAGTGATGTCAGAGTCATGCACCGTTTTATGCTTGGGAAGCGCACTATACTCACTTTGAAACGTGCATAGTGTCAAAAGAAATCACACACACACACACACACAAACACACACACACACACACACACACACTGAAAGTATGAAGAAGCCCCTCCAACTTTTGGTTGAGTTTGACTGCATTACCTTGAGGAGACTGACGACACTTCACAATGGAAAGAAAAATAACTTTTACATTTCAGTGATTTGTTTTAAGTACAAAAGTACAAGTGAAAGTAGAAATAAATTAACGTGACACTATCCCGTAATCACATATCAGGGTCAACTATAATCAGTCCATTGGTTTACAAAACTTTATTCAATTTGTTATCATGACAGAAACAATGCATTGTTTTTTTAAGATAACTCAAGCATAAATGCTTATTTTAAGTCATCCTGGTATGTACATAACAAAGTTTAGCATGATGGCGGACTAGATACATTTACTCATTTCAGACAACGAAAACAAACAGACAAACCTGATGCGCAAGCAATCAAAAAAGGGAGGGGGTGGTAGTACAGAACTTGGTGGGGGTAAAAACAAGAAACAAAAAGAAATGGGGTACGAGAGAACAGAATTCAGCATAAGGGGAAAAAAAAGGACGACGAAGACTTGGAGCGCCAGAAATGTTGGAAGAGTGGGTCACGTCACAATAATATTAAATGCACAGAAGACACACACGCAAAGTTAATACATTTTGTGATCGGCGAAAATGGCACTAAATTACATAACGATTGGGCCATAATCGATAAGTCGAAACAAGGACACAAAACACGAGAGAAATTACGAAGAACAATTGGTCAGGCAGCATTTGTCTCATGACAGTGTCAAATGAACATTATGAATAAAATGTAGAGGCTCATGTACGGAACATGCCTGTTTGTCTTAATAAATTCTTGTACAGTTATGAATATGGTCTGATTGACATTCCGGGAATATTGCGGGATGCCTTTCAATAATATTTCAATAAACTTATAATCAGTTATCAATTGACAATAATCGTACATCTCTACACAAGGGTCAATGCAACAAATAGTGCTCAGCAGTCTCCCTTGGGTAACCGCACTCACATTTGGGGCAATCCTTGAGGTGCCGCTGACAAATCAAAATTCAAATCACTCAAACCAATACCATACCTGTCAAGTCCTACGCATTCTGCGTAATTCTTACGGATTTTCGGTGTTTTTTTGATCCTACGTCGTATACCTCAAACCATACGCATTTTCAGCATTAAAAAAAAAAAAAAAAAAAAAAAAATTTTTGTTTTGTTTTTTGCTGGCATGGACTGCCGTTCATTCATTTCTGAGGAGGAGCTTGCACCAGCCACACAACAGAAGTTCTGGCATGATGTGCGCCAGTTCTACATGGCCTGTGTGAGGAAAATGTTGAATAAATTTCCATTTGGCAGTGAAACCCTGCAACACCTTCAAGTGCTGGATCACAGTCTGGGAGCTGACACACTGACTGCCTTCTTACAGGTCAAAATTAACTCTGATGCATGCTGCCATGATTTTAAGGTGACTGGCAGCATGATTGACAAAGCAAAGATTTGCACAGATGAATACAACAAAGAACACAAGTGACAAGTGACAAAAAAAATGAACGAACAAGAGTGCAGTGTAAATGTATTACATGTAGTGGTAAATAAAGAGCAGTTTGTGTAGAAAGGAATTTATGTGTTTTACTTTTAGTTTGTGAAAACCAATCTGATTGGTTTAGTGTGTATGCGTGAGAAGTTGAATTTGTGCGTTTAACCACATCCTGATCCACGCATTAACTATGGTTTTTGATCCCCAACTATGGTTTCTTATGCCATTTACTATGGTCAGAGGCCAAAAGTACTTGACAGGTATGCAATACGCAGTCTGCAATTATGGACTTTTTCAAATCTATCTCCAAAATAATAATGACATGGTACTTTAAAATCAACGTTGATTGCAGTAAAGTAATTGACTGACAATTAAGGTTGTATGTGGGGTGCCTAAAATTTGAACTTTTCTTATTCCCGAATATTTTTTGTGGGCGCAGAAGCACGGGGCAAATGGTATTGTTTTTTTCTGGAGGGGGATCAGACAATATAAAACCAATTAGAGGCCGAGTTGCCTGACAGAAAGGCCAATTCTAGCCCCAGTCCATGCCGGTTACATGTAATTAGCTATGCACACATTTGAGATCAATACCCAACCTTACTGAGCATCAGTTCTTTGCGTTATTTGAATTTTCTTGTTTTTCTTTAAAATAAAAAAGGGAATGGTTTTATTGATGTCATTTTATTATGTCATTATCTAGTCAGCATAAATGACTTTTATGGATACAGGAGAAAGTGTTAAAATGTGAAGATTTCAAGTGTGGTTTGTGGTCATCTGCTTGACCACTTAAAATGTTGTTTCATTTGATGATACGTTTTGTTTGGTGTTCCCGCTTGAATGTGACAGTAAGTTGTACAATGTTACTGTGTGTGTGTGTGTGTGTGTGTGTGTGTGTGTGTGTGTGTGTGTGTGTGTGTGTGTGCGTGCGTGCGTGAGTGTGTTTGTGTGTGTTGGTGTGTGTGTGTGTTTGGTAACCGGCTTTGTACAGCGGGACCACCTTATTTTGTCATGTATTTTTATTCATTCTGGAGCTTTATTAAATAAACTGCCCATTTCAATCACAACTCTGGTCTGGTCTTATTGTCAGTGTTGCATAAATGATTGTATGTGAGCTTGTGAACATACAAAGAAAAAAGAAAGAAACATTCTGTGTCGAAATATCTTGACTAAAAATGATCAGGCGGAAGACTACACCTGTTGCATTTCCTATTATGCTCAGGCAATTATAACTGAGGGCGGAAGCGACAATGATTCGTTTTCCCCCCAGATAACATTAATTTGTAGAGACTGCGGAAAAGGAACACGCACATTCTGGAACTGATTTGTGTAAATAACTGAGAGGGTGTTTTGTCTGTTTTGTGAAACGGTCCTCACACATTTGCAAAGTTCCACAGTTAGGCAGCTGAATTAAAGCATTACATAATGCATAGTGTAAACTCTAGGCCTACTTCAAGGTCTTATTACTTCAAGATGCATACACGTGCTGTTGTATCTGTTAGTGCTTGCCGGACACCAGTGCTGATTAAAATGGCTTAGATTGTTACTAATTTGAAACTACAGTATGTCCTTTTACGTGTTGTGACAATTTTGTTGGTACCGATGATTTATAAAAAGACTTTTATCACAGGTTTATTTCGTATCAAACATTTATACTTACTTTCAAGTTCGAGTATAAGTTTACTTCCACGAGGAGAGTCTCTCTGTGTGCGCGCGCGCGCGCGTGTGTGTTTGTGTGTGTGCGGCGTGCGTGCGCGCTTAAAGATTCTTGATTTTGGAACATAAGCAGTTTATCTGTCAGGGAGTTGTGTGTGTTTTCATGGCTGCGTGTTCTTTTCCCTCTCATTCTTCCTCTCGGCAGTCCGGCTTCAGAGTCATTTTGTTCCTCCAGGCTCAAAGCAGAAAGCAGCAATGTTTTAAAACATTCAAAAACAAGGATTGTATGTGAGTGTGAGTCATAATTTTCTTTTAAGAACCGAATCATAGCACCACAAGGTTCAAATATGTGCACAAAGCAAAAATAGTGCAAAGCAAAAATTAGGAAAGCAGCATATGGCCATGACTGGAGACACTGCTTTTTGTATCGATCATTCTGCAGACGTCACACTCTGGAGAAAATTAAACATGACAGAACTCAGTACTGATGTTCTCTGTAAACCATGATTTACATCTTTTACCTTATTCCATACGACATTGCGAGTTTTGCCGTTGTTTCCCTGATAATAAGTCTCGTACTCAGGCACTGTTTGTTTTTCCTCAGTTAATATTCAGAATTTTGCCACGTTTGTTTTGTTGTTGTTGTTGTGCTTGTTTAATTTAGGTTTGTTGTTTTAGTTTAAAACACTCAAACATACGCACACATCACACGCACACTTTTACTTTTTAAGTTATAATAAGTATTGCATTCAGCCACTGTTTTTTTCTCCTCAGTTGATATTCTGATTTTTGTCAGTTTTTGTGTCATTTGTTTTTGTTGTGCTTGTTTGATTTAGGTTTGGTGTTGTTTGTCGTTGTTGTTTGTTTAACACACACTCAAACACACACACACACACACACACTAACCAGACACACACACCACCACCACCACCACCACCACCACAAGAATAGGTTTACACTCACTTTTTCCTCCACGTTTTAATTTTGGCAATATCATTAACCCAGGATTGCAAAGCAGGGATCATTTGTCAATTTCATAACAACGTACATACAATTTCAGCTGGTTACTGCAATAAAATGTGCATCATCACAGGTTTCTGCTGGAATGACAGTGTCTTATGTGTCAACACAAAATACACACACACAAAATGGGTGTGGTGCTGCATGCCCCATAATAGATCCTAACTTCACCCTCTAAACCTCCCTGCAGATGCATGTTTTGTGCACAAAAATAGCCTTTTAAAATATGCAGTATACAAAATAAAAATGCAGACGACATTTCTACATTTGATGGGGGAGTTGTCCTGTATTAGAATTATTTATCAAATAATTAAAGTTAACCAAAGTATATGTAATAAAACCAAGGAGTCCTCTGTTAAGTAGCTCAACACAATGATCGCAGCCCAGGGTGCTAACACAGTTAGGGTATGTTGTTCAAGACTTGGAAGGTCAAGGTTTTAAAGTATGCTTCAGTAACGGAATCTTATAACAAAGCTAAAACATTTACCACTGAAGCAAAACCATCTCTGAACAATTCAAAATTGTCACACGTACTAGTTTTACATTTTAAGGATCTTGCCAAGTGCATATCTTTTTATTGTGAAAAATTTGTATTGCAAACAAAAGAAAACACAATGTCTTGTGATCTGTAAATGTTCTTGATACTTAATACATTACAGGGAACCTTATAAATTGTTCATGTGAAGTACTGTACAGCCTATTTAGCTTGTTCATTTTCTCCCTTTAAGGTAATTTTGTCTCAACAATCATGTTATCTGCTACAAGTCTATAAACTGCTGTAAACCTTTCTGCCCTTAAAGTAGATTCATGTCCTTCTGTGTGGGCACCTTCTTCTTCTTCCTCTTCAGTGTTTGCATTTGGATGTGTGCTCTCTGGCCAAGTCTTGTTGCACAGGGGCGGCAAGGAAAGGCAACCCTCTCAGAACGTGTTGCAGAGTCTGTTCTTCCTACCCTAGCCACAGTCCGCTGTAGGTGCAAAACCTATCCTTTTGAGGTGTACCTTCAGACAGCAGTGTTCTGTGCGAAGGCGGAAGATGGCTCTCTGTTCTGTGTGAGTAAAATGGGGATATAGTCTTGAATGAGCTGGTATCTGTCTGTCTTTTTGTTGTTGATATAGACATCAAAGAAGCTCCAGCACCAGCCAAGTGTTGACTGTTTTCTTTATGCGTAACCTAGTCCTGGCAGCAGCTGTTGTCCATCTGTAAACAAGCAAGATCATTATTATAATATATTGATGGTGTATATGTTTTACCAGAAAGACGAGTAAAATACCACTTAATTTTTGTTTTAGTAATGAGGCATACATGCAGTTGAACGATCATATCTTGTGATATCTGCCCTCTGAAAAAAACCTACTATTCAAAATGTACTTTTACATCTTGTTTTTTTAACTTAGGCTTTTGAAGATCCACATTTACCACCCAAAAGGAGCCTGGCGATACTGGCATGCTTTAATTAAGATGACGTGTTACTCAGAAATAGTGCTTTTAGTTATGCGCTATAGAAATCTCCTTAATAAATAAATAAATACTGGTGGTGGTTCACTGCAAAGCATAACCTGATATGATTTCTTCATAGCACCTGACTGGAAATGAAGTTTCATACAATAAAAACTATACTGCGCCAGATTTACAGCAGTTCTGTTGAATTCACACAGTCAGAAAATTTCAAGGCTGTCCTCAACATTCTATGCTCACACACACACACACGACTTGACTTCACTTAGGAAGGTTATGTGATGCTTAAATAATCTGTCTTGCCACTATTTCATCACAAGTAACCACTGTGTTTATTGCTGGTATGTGCCGGAGTGGAGGGATAGTCTTACCCCATGTAAAAAAAAAAAAAAAAGCCTGGCAGGTGATCTGAGATGCCTTTAATAACACAAAGCTGCCTCTGTAAACAATTCTGCTTTTACACATGCTATCCCTTAACTTGGATTCATACCAAAATCAAGCCTAGCTTCATAGGAAACAGAATGTTACTTCAGCATTTAGAATTATGATCTTATTCCATGTACACGCCTTGGCAAATCTGACTCGATCACTACAGCAAGAAGTCAGTGTGTTGATTGTTCATATGTGACCAAGTTGAGGGATGAGCTTATCCTATGTTAAAGCCTGGCCTGAACTGAGACGGTGAAGAGAAGTAGTGTGCCTTTAATGACACAATGCTTTCTTTGTAAGCAATAGATTCAACATCTCAGATCTGGTCAGGCCTATACAAATGCCATCCCTCAACTTGGTTCATACAAAAATCATGTGCCTGGCTAGAGAGTGGGGATTTGTTGTTCTCTTTTTCGAAATCCAAAATAAGCAAAATCAGGTCTTAAAAAGGAGCAAGTCTTAAAATGGGAGTGAATTTACAGATGTTATGAACAAGAAGTCTGCGTAAACAGGGTCATTAATAGGAAGGAGTCTTAGATTGGGGTGTCTTAAAAGGGGCAGGGGTGGGGTGGTGTGTGTGTGTGTGTGGGGGGGGGGGAGTCTACAGTAATGACCATAAAATACTCAAAATAATACTATTAGTCATCTTATTCTCTACCAAATTTCTAGAGGTCAAAACAATGATACAGATTTTTTACTTGTGTCACTGTTAGTGTCATTCTATGAATAACAGACCAATAGAAAGAGAGAGAACGAGAGCTCTGTGGTTTTTTTTTACCTGGGTTCATGCTCAGTTGCTTGAAAATTGACTTGTCAGAGGTTCTTCTTCAGCCTTACACCCACATGCAAGAGAACTACCAGATAATGAAATAAGTGAACTTTGAAGTGCATTCATAATTAAAGCCCAATCATGTGGTTTAACCTACCTAGTCTTGAAAAGCCTGTCCGAGGAAACAGAACAAGCACCCTTCCGCAGACCTTCCTAACTGGAGAGTCTTGGTTGTAACCGCACACTTTCTAAAGTAGTCCATAAGCAGTTCCATGTGCCTATGTTTTCACTGGAACCAGCTCCTTTGTGTACCTGTGATCTGGATGAGCTGCAACACATAAAACTTTCATATGAACACTATGTCATAAGTACACCAGTTAGCATACATCAAACACCGAGGAGCATCACAAGATATGTTCTAAGGAGGTAACAACTATTGTCACAAAGTGTTTATGATACAGCCACAGGCACATGGCACTGAGTGGTCAATTGGTGAGGGGGGGGGGGGGGGGGGGAGGGGCAGAAGTTCTGCTCAGTCTTGTCTACTGATACAACACTTTGTGGTGGTGTAAGGCAGGGAATCACACCCCAACCACTGGCCCCGCCCACCTGGTGTCGAGTGCCTGAGGATACATCAGTCCCAGTCATGGCTGGCCCCCGGTTTGACCAGACAACTGCCATGTATGGGTACATTTACTTTACAGTACAGATTAGTTTTCAATAGCAATGACATCATGGACGCACACCTGCCCAACACTGACACTGACAGCAAAATCAGCGACCAAACGTGATAAAGAGTAACTAATCGTCACAAACATCAAAATGCTTTGCATTAATTTTCTTGAAGAGGTCATTCTTAACCAGATAATCATTTATAGGCAATTGAAGATAATTATTCCACCTACAGGCTATCACTCCTATGGCTGTTACTTGTAACACATTTCATTTCTTAAAATATGTTTTGTAAAGTACATAGATTTCACTAAAAGGCACATTCCTTCTCATGAAAACAATTTGGCTCACCGTCTCAGATCTGGTAGGGCTTTAAAATGGGATAAGACATGATCTCCAGGGGTCGACACTAACTTATTTGGCCTGGGGCCACACTGGCCCCAGAGATGGAAATTGCTGGGGCGAAAAAAAAAAATCTGGGGCCCACTCTCAGTATTCACGTGCGGCAATGCATTGTCTGTTTTTCTTCATCGTACTGAAGCCAGGGAAATTCTTTCAACCATTTGACATTGAAATTACGACAGCGCTTCGCGCTTTTGGCTGCATCGGTCTCCTTTTTTCGTTTCTCTCCACCCTGTTCTTCATCTTCATTTGACCATGTCTTTTTACACCAGGGATGTGTCGCCACATTTTGCGTTTGGCATTTGAAGGCGATACTTATCTCTCACGCTAAAGAGCGCAATCTGGGAGTTATTTCCCTTACGACATTGTCCTTCGACGATTTGAATGTGTTTTTTTCTTGACTGCGGCATTGATCGTAACGCAAATTTCAGTGACGACTTTGACTGGCGATTTTTAGTGATTGGCTCTGCTGGCATTAGAATTTTCGGTTTGTCATTGTTGGAATTTATCCTGGGGCGGAGTGGGCCCCAAGCTTCGGCAATGTTTGGGGCGGAACACAAAACTCTGGGGCGTTCCGCCCCCCGCCCCCGCTAGTGTCGAACCCTGATCTCTTAACTTGTTCACATACCCCAAAAAGTGCGATTGTGTTATGAATAAATGCTGTAAAAGCTACCTGTACTAGTTCATTAAAAAAACAAATCACAAAATGTCACTTCACCACAGCATGCAAACAGTGTGTTTATTTCTGGTATGTGTCTAAAGGCGGAGACAGACGCACAACACAAAACCCTGTTTTCGACAAAAACACCATCTCAAAACGTCGGGGAAACACATGTTTTTAAAGAGGGGATGTCACTTGCGAAACACACAGATGAAGCGCGGTGCGTGTTTTCACAGAAATATCGGTCAGTGTCAGCTTGACCCGTCCAGCTATCGCCCTGTGTTTGAGTTTGTAAACAACACGGCTGGCAGTGCCCACTGATACGGTCAGTGTCCACTGATACGGTCAGTGTCCACTGATACGGTCAGTGTCAGCTTGACCCGTTCAGCTACCGCGCTGTGTTTGGGTTTGTAAACAACACGGCTGGCAGCGCCCACTGATATTATTGCCTCTCTTCAATCGTGACAGGATCCATAGACTCTAGTTAGGATTCATGGGTCCAATACTACCCTGAATCGGTACCACATCTGAGTCTGCCATTTTTTTCTATCTCCGTGGTGCCGGAAACCGAGTCACTTGAGTTGATCGTCCGCGTTCATTGGCTGACTACCAAAACGTGTTTTTAGATTTTAGAGCATGCTCTAAAACCCAAAACACGATGCAAAAACACGAAACGCGTTTTGGGGGATGTCACATGGGAAACACGCTGTTTTGTGTTTGTTTTGAAAGGAAACACTGTTTTGTGTTGTGCATCTGACATGGCCTTAACACAGACACACACACACATACACCAAAGCAACACAAAAGCCGAAAACATGCCTACCATCTAAATGAGGATATCCAGTTCCAACTGTCTTCTGCCACTATAACACTGCCAGAGACACCATGGTGTAGAAAGTCAGTTTAAAGAGAGACTACCTGGAAGAAAAATATATATACTATAATAATAATAAAACACCCAGTGCAATAGACATACTTTCTCGTTAAAGGCTTACTTTACTATGTAAAAACATTTTGCTTCACAATCACAGTCTCAGATCTTGTCAGGCTTTTACTTGGGATAAGATCATCCCTCTACTTGGACGCATACCAACATAGATCAGCTTGAATGTTTGTGAAAATATCCCATATTTTGAGTTAACTCACCACAGCAAGCAGTCACTGAATATATATTTTATTTTTTAGTATGTGGCCAAGATGAGGGATTCCATGTTAAAGCATAGCCATATAATATCTGAGACAGTGACCCACACTATAGTGACAAGGCAAGTGTGCCTTTAAATTGTAAACTGTTATATATGTGCATTTTGACTTCTTCATAAATTATAACCCTGATGCAGGCAGTCATCAGTAGTGGTTTAGTACCTAGAATGAGAAAAGAATGAACTTGCAAGAAAGAAACTGAGTCAAAATCAAAATACCCTTTAAATTACAAACTAGAATCCACGGGGCAGACAGGGTTTGAGGTTAGAAAGCTCTGAAAATAACTCTATCTGAAATTGACTAATAGTATTAACTTATAACGTCATACATGATACAAACAAATGAACTAAGGCTTTTGAAGATCCATATCCAATCCTGCTACACAAAGGCACAAGCAGAGGTTGAAATTGCCAGGGTCATTTTCCATCCCCATGTAGCCTGGATTTAATTACTGGCATGTTTTTTTTTAAAGAGGTGTGTCACTCAGAATGACTGGATATGGTTCATTCAATGCAGAGCATAATATACCATTGATTTCTTCATGCCATCTGATTTGCCGGTGAATTCACAGGGCGAGAACAATTCAAGACTGGCCTCAACATTTTATGCTGACTGTAAATTGTAATTATATAATATATCCACCCTAGCTAACTGGTACACTAATCACTTGCTCTGGCGGACTTCTTTTTCCAACATCATAAATCTGTTATTTGTACTTTAGCCTTTTGTGGTAAAATATTCTCATTACCAGTTGCACTCACAATCTATTGCTAGTGTATTTTGGAAATGATCAAAAGCCTTACTTGTGTTCTATAACAGCACCATGTCACTGTTGCGGGAAGAATGAGGCAGGGCTTGGTAATAACTGAGACCTGCAAGTAAACAAAACATTTTTAGAATCTCATCATGTGTTATTTTGTTATATCTATGTCATGAGGTCTTACATTGCAATAACAAACACACGCATAACTTAACTTAGCAATGTGTTCTAATAAGAGTAATTGTTTAATGAATTAACGCTGAAGAAGCTACTAGTTGCTTAAACAAATTCATAGCAAAATGTCACTTGATCACCACATCAAGCACACTGTATGTTCATTTCTGGTATGTATGCAAGTGGAGGGATGATCTTGTTCCATGTAAAATCCTAGCTCAGCTGATCTCTCTCAACTTGGATTCATACCACACATTAGGAGCCTGGCTGTTTCTGTTCAGTGGGCATTTCTCCATTTGTTTTATTTGAATGCATTTCTTAAAAAGAACACTTCCTCTGCACAGCAAGCAGTCAGGATGTTATATGAAGTCTTATATCGCGCGCGTATCTCCAGACTCGGACTCAAGGCGCAGGGATTTATTTATGCCGTGTGAGATGGAATTTTTTTTACACAATACATCACGCATTCACATCGACCAGCAGATCGCAGCCATTTCGGCGCATATCCTACTTTTTACGGCCTATTATTCCAAGTCACACGGGTATTTTGGTTGGTCATTTTTATCTTTGCCTTAATACAATTTTGCCAGGAAAGACCCTTTTGTCAATCGTGGGATCTTTAACGTGCACACCCCAATGTAGTGTACACGAAGGGACCTCGGTTTTTCTTCTCATCCGAAAGACTAGCACTTGAACCCACCACCTAGGTTAGGAAAGGGGGGAGAAAATTGCTAACGCCCTGACCCAGGGTCGAAATCGCAACCTCTCGCTTCTGAGCGCAAGTGCGTTACCACCCGACCACCCAGTCCTTTTTGTTCCAAATCAAACGTTGTTTTGCTCCAACCAAGACTGCAGATCTTGGCAAACATGTGGCCTAAAAACTAGATTTGATGACCTTACCCGTACTCACCCTGAAAAGTGCCGATCTAGATTTTGCTATTTTAACAGAGGGGACAGAGGTTGTACCTCTCCTCATGCAGACACCGCATAACAAATATGTGTAACAAATCCAGTTGCAACACTGTAGTTTCATGGCTTAATTTCATTGACTGATTGAGTCAGCAGTAGTGAGTACTACATGTCATTATGATCATACCAGTATTAGTGAGTATTACAATTGGAGCAATCTGCAGAATAAGAATTGTTACCAATACATCATCATAACAGAAATTCCTCAGTGCATGAGACATTGGTGTGTAGACATATAATACATAAATATGTAGATCTTTAAAACATTCAATGAGTCATGGGACTAAAAACTGCTAAAGCCTTATGTGGCAACATCACAAACAAACAAAATTAACCAACCCCAAATTATGTCAACCTCATGGCCCTTGTACTTGTAGTTCAAGTTGTACTGTTGTACTAGCCAACAGACATAAAAAGGAACTTAGCTCAGTAGGTGTTGATTGCTCTGCGTCATTATCAATATCATGATGCTGAGAGTCGAAATGCAGTTCAAACACAGAGAGAACAAAATGGAATCTTTGAGTTTGAAATTGAATGAAAAAAAAAGTAATTTGTATGGTCATGGTGTAGAAGTTTTGAACTTTAGCGTTGTAAATTCATTGCTCCGAATCAACTGCAATCTAACCCTCCGATTTATGTCCTAAGTCATTTACATACCTTTGGAGTTTTACGGAATGGGTATAACGTCCTTTCCTCTAATGATCTAGTCTACTTTGGGATTTTGCCCAGTCGCCGTCTCCTTGACCTACTTGGAGTCCTTGCTGGGTTGAATCGGCTGAGGAGCGAACCCATGACGACTCGCAACGCGAGGAACCAGAAGAGGAATCTAGGTTTATTTTGCGTGTTTTGGGCCTGCCGACCCTACTTATAGTCCGATTTACAACCGGCACGAAGCTTCTTTTCGCAGGGCGAAACCGCCCCACTCGTGACTTCATCCGATGGCCGCCATGTTTCAAGTGACAAAAAAGTAGAAACGATCTAACGAATAACTTTCATTTCAAGCACAGTCAACAAAAAAAATTAAAAAAGTACAAAAGAAGGGGTGGAGAAAATGGCATTATCTAGACAGACTCAACTCGGATAAACTAAGAGGGACTTATAACTACTGAAGATTGAGAGCACAGCGGACGTCCTGTAAATTCCCGATCCATTTTTTCCCCTTCCCATTTCGGTATACTGTTCTCTGCTTGTAACGCTACGCAACAGGATAAGAGATATCCTGAGGGTATAAGTGATACTCCCACATACGTTGCACAAGCATAATTTGACGTTACCTTATATACGGTCCAACCGGTGTGCAATGGGTGCTCTCTCTCTCTCTCTCTCTCTCTCTCTCTCTCTCTCTCTCTCTCTCTCTCTCTCTCTATACATATATATATATACTTTTAAAATGTCTTGGATCTGGGGACATCTGTAAGTGTGAGAGCGTGGATCTGGGAACATTCTGTGGTTATGGGAACATTAGCATGTTCTCATATCCAAGGTAACCTCAAAATGTAATTTTCGTGTTCAGCTTGACCATTGAGGGGTTTTAACTCGTGTTCCCAAAAGCATTTGAGTTCTGACTTGGTTGTCCCCCTTCCCTTGCTACAGATCTCTGCATCGTCAAACAATCTCTTCTGAGCTTTTAGCATTCTTGTGCTTACGACACTAAAAAAAAAAAAAAAATTATCTCTCTCTCTCTTTTTTTTTTTAACATTGCTGTGTAAAATAAAACTGTAAAATAACTATTTTACAGGTTTATTTCACAAGTTTATCTTATATTTTCTGAACATTTGGAAATAATTGCTTTACCTCAGTGAAATATTTATTATTGTTTAGAGCGTAAGCGATAAGCGATCCGGGCCTTTTCAAGAAATCTGAACAATGAACATGGTCGCTGCATGGGATTTTTTTCCCTTTCGTACAATCAGGCACACCACTCGTACAGGTAAGCCTTAGATTTTATGTAGTGCACTTTATAAGAACAGTGTTATATCTATTTATTTGAGTTAGGCATTGAAGATTTGAGAGGGCTTCTTCGCATCGAAGGAGTATCTTCTGAGTGGGAATTCCGCTGTGAATTGATAGTTCTGGTCAATGGCTGTCTAATCGGCCCTCGAAGGCAATCACTGAAGTGAAGTGCACCGGGAGTGACTATTGCAACGACTGTCGTGTCCAGCGTTGTGTTTGTCAATGAGGTTCTTGAAAGCATTTGTACTGGGAGCCCGTTTAATGTTAGTTGTTAGTTTGTTCCAGTCATTTGTAACTCTATAGCTGAAAGCAAATTTTTTGTTATTATCATGTCTTTCTTTTTGTATTTTGTCAGTACTGTTACGTGTTACAACAATGTTAGTCTGCGGTGATTTAAAAAAGAAATCTTTGTTAGTGTCATCAATGTCGTTAAATATTATATACGCTTGTATTAGGTCCCCTCTCTTTCTTCTTGCCTTTAGTGTAGGCAAAGTCAAGTATCTTAGTCTCTCTTCATATGTGTAGTCTTTTATTTCGTAAATCAGTTTAGTAGCTCTTCTTTGGACTCTTGCGATTGATGTTGATTGGCGTACTAGTCTCGGAAACCAGGCAGGATTGCCGTATTCTAGATGAGGTCGTACTAGTGTACACTCCACTCTCTGTTCCAGGAGGCTGTTCTCTGAAAATCCACCAGTACCTAGGAATGGCAGTGACACTGTACTCTAGGACCAACACAGCTAGTGTTTCAAATGTTACCTTTTTGTTTCAGGAGTCCTTGAATATTCTAGTCATTTTTTCCCATTTATTTTAAGTTCATATCATATTTGACAAATAGGTGGCGTGATCTAACCATGTTTACCTGGTTGATTCTGACGGTTGGCAGTTTAAGTTTCTGGCAATTGCCAAAGTTGAACGTTTATTGTCATTAAATGGCAAAATTAATTTGAAGTCACGTTATAACTTATTGTGGAAAATCAGCTCCCTCTCTCTCTCTTTCCCCTCCCACACAAACACACACACATGCGTGTGTGCTGACACAAATTTGTGATTTACTTTAAAATTAACAAGGGTGCCGCGGTCAATTGTAGACGGTAAGACCTATTACTTTTTTAAAGCCAGGACATTTGGACCTATTGATTTCTTACGGTCAGGTCCAAATGACCTATTGTCCTCTAACGCTGGCAGCAACACTGATGTAGATGAAATATTCATGAGGACGTCCCTCTGCAATATTATCCCAGCTATCTAAATAGACTGGAAGAACAAAAAGTGATTGCATGGAGACCTGATCAGAAATAGAGGGTTATAACTGACATTTATCTGCAATTAAATTGCTTTAAACTGACGGTTGCCAAATTGGGTTGTGAGTGAAGCGTAGCTCTGGCTTGTCACTCACTTCCACTACACATAAATGCGCGCAAGGATTTAGTTCTTCAAACATTTCTGCTTTCTGTAGCTATGCAGGGTTTGTGGATGTGGAACGTGGGAATATTACAGTTTGGAAGGTGAGGATTCTGATAGACTCGATGCAAATTGTCCGAACTATAGCTATGGCGTGCCCCTTTAATAGCTCATAATGATTAGCCAAATATGGAAAGGCAAAACTAGATTCAAGTAGCTGAAAATTGAAACACGAATGGCGGCTTGATTGAAACTTTACGAAATGGAAATCCTGTGTTTTCCAACACATGAATGTACAAATCAGTGTTTTGGGTCTACAGAACACGACAAATCCCGTCCAAGTCCACTTCAACACAACTTCACAAGCCCATGTCTTCAGAACTTCGCAATTCCATGTGTATACGAGACCACGAAAGTCACACATTGGCTGGATTCATGTCCTGACGACATATCTGTGGTAAGTTTAAAGGCTGTCTCCATGGTAAAAAAAAATACTGAAATAACCATTTGTTTCTCTTTCTTCTTTCAATTTAATGACTTATGCGCTAGAGTTCGTATTCAATATGTTCCAGTGAAGATAATGACTCACTTTTCTAACCCGTATTCTCAAAAGCTCGGGAGAAAACGAAAGAAAATAATGTCCCTCTCCGGAAGTGACGTGTGGCTGGTGGCTTGATTCGGCCTTCCGCCATTTTGACAGAGATGGGAGAGTGAACCACAGCTTCGCGTAACAATCTGAACACGCATGCCGCATCAAGTTGTCAATAGACAACCACTGATGTTGATAAAGTAAGAGATCTGTCTTACATAATTGAGTTTCGGCGCTGTTTGGTTGCAAAGAAATGTGCGCAGTCTATATCACAAGTAGGTTTGGAAAGTGCATTTTCCGATGATATCGACGCAGCTAAGTATCAGGATCAGGAATATTGCGTCGCGGAACCTTTCAGATTATGACGCAATGTTGGCAAGAGAGCGCCTCGCCTAGCCCTACTTAAAACGATTTAAAACCTATCATTTTGGAATTTGTTCTCTTCCATAAAAAGTCTGAAGTCCATTGCTACTAAATTAAATAGCCTCTGGACTTATTTGAAAAATACACCCTTTCCTAATAGTTTTCTTAGTGCTGGCAATCAATAGTACTAGTAATGAGAGGGATGCACGACTCGTACCCTTTGATGACAGTGAGGGGCGACATTTGTATTGTTGTAGGCTATAATACAAATGTCGCCCCTCACTGTCATTAGGGCTAAATGTCACTTTTGTTAACTCCTTCATGATACGAACCCACCTTACTGTCACGGGACGCAGGGGTGGCCACATTTTTGTCAATTCAGCTTTCCCCGGGTATGTAACATGTCATTTTTAACTTACCCGCACAAAAATCAGGTTACCCACAATCTGAATGCAAAAACTCGTCCCCACCCCTACACACAGTCATGGAGTTGCGCTCACGCACACTCCACTGTCGAAATCTAACCAAGGAAATTCGTCCTTCCATTCTGGCAAAAACCTTCTGACACGTTTTGATCTGTCGCAGTGTCGATTCTAGACCGCGCATTCCCGCAAATATGAAAGAAATCCCGCAAAAATAAAATTTGGATGCGCGCCTTTTCACGCAAAGAAATACCAATTCCCGCATTTTCAAACATCTTGTGCATGCGCGATATAATAAATATAATTTCGTCAAACAGCCCAGCGTTGCAGATCGTAAGCGCTTGCAATCTTTTTGAGACAAGTGAGGCCCTGACAAGGATGTTTACATTTACCTATGTTTTCAAAAGTTACATTTTCCCTAAACATCCTTATCAGGGCCTCACTTGTCTCAAAAAGATTCACTTTTTCTCCCACAAGTCTTTGCTTCCCTTTGTGGTCACTTCCTGTTTTACATTCAAAATGGCCACCACGATAAGTGAAAGCGTGGATTTTTTCAAGAATGGAGACCCATGTGCAAATCAGCTTGACGACAAGTTGCCAAGTGAGGCAAAACATCCAAATAAATGGTCTTGGAAGTGGATGAAGGAGTTAGATTCTCAAAAAAGATAATGGAGTTTATGATTAAGAAGTTTCTGTTGTGCATGCAACGATGAAATTACATACACCTGACTTCACTCTTCAGGCAAGAAAGCCATCAGGAACCATACGTTGGTTCTCTCTCTCTCTCTCTCTCTCTCTCTCTCTCTCTCTCTCTCTCTCTCTCTCTCTCTCTCTCTCTCTCTCTCTCTCTCTCTCTCTCTCTCTCTCTCTCTCTCTTTGAAGTCTCTCTCTCTCTCTTTGAAGTCTCTCTCTCTCTCTCTCTCTTTGAAGTCGTGGGGGCAATGACGGCCTCCGGGATGCCACAGATTCCATCCTCCCCCAGCCTAGAGACTGGGACTTTTTGTTCTTATTTACGATAGAGTGACATAAATCAATAATTAGCAAAGATTCTATAATTTTAAACTAATCTTTGTTTCAGTTGGTCATGGTGATTTGGGCAATGACAACACCGGCATCGTGGGTGATTTGGGCAGCGATGACCCCTCCGTCAAGGATTGCGACGTGACGAGCACACATGCAGAACCGCTTGGTATGTTTATACCGCCACCATCATAAGTGACGGTTTCTGAGACTTCCACTACTCGTGCAGAACTTCTGATTGGAGAAACTCGAGGTCAAAGCTTGTTCCCAAATGTTCTTATTATTATTTCACATTGCTCAACATCCAGTTAGCAACACAGGCTAGATGTTAAGCAACGTGAAATAATAATAACACATTTTGGGACAAACTTTGACCTGTAGTTTCTCCAATCAGAAGCTTCTGCACGAGTAATGGAAGTCGCAGAAACCGCCACAATATTATTTAAATTTTATTTATATATAGATGCTACATGTCGGGTTCATCTACGGGGCTAGTGACAGACCGCCAATGATGTTTTTTGTTGTTTTTTAGTTGGCAGCATGGGGATATCTTGAGAAGGCTCTCCGTAGTCGGCTAGACGTTAAGCAATGCTAATAATAATAGCACTTGAGCAAAGAGCTAAAACATTTCGAGGTACGGTAGAGTGTTTGACATAAATAATAATAATAATACGAATATTTATAACGCGCACATATCTCCCCAACAGGCGACTCAAGGCGCACATACACTCATTCACACACACGGAGACTTAAAGTCACCAACACACACACACCAGCAACCATTAAAATATGTACAGTTATTCAAGGTGGGATGGACAATGATAATGGACAACAGGAGGGGGGAACATGTACACAGGGAGATAGTGATCAAGGGGGAGGTCGTAGAGAAGGTAGAGCAGTATAGGTTTTTGGGGGTGATTATAGACAATAAGTTGACATGGAAACCAAACTCTGATGCCCTTGTGAAGAAACTCCACTCTCGCCTGTACTTTTTGAGAAAACTCAGGTCTTTTAACATCTGCAGACAAGAAATCCTTCAGATGTTTTACACTTCAACGTGCAATAGTGTGTTGTACTTTGGCTCCGTGTGTTGGGGTGGCAACATCAACAAGCAAGACAGGGATAGATTAGATAAATTCATCAGGAAAGCAAGTGGGGTGGTTGGGAGGAAGCAGGACAATTTCACATCAACACATGAACGACGACTGACTGACAAGGTACAGAAGATTTTGGCTGACGACTCGCACCCACTCAGACCGGAATTTGACAGTAGACGGACAGACAGGAGCAACAGATTCAGACAACCAACCGCAAGATCCACACGCTACAGAAATTCGTTCATTCCATCTGCAATTCACATCTTCAATTCTCAGGTGGGGCGGTAGATGCTGGTGTTGTCGCTCTGATGCACGGGGTCAGTGTTCTGTATTGTTTCAGTATTGTTGATGTTGTTTTGCATGATTATATACTCTTATTCTACTCTCTTAGACAATATGTGATAACCGGCAAGGTGCTGACTTTCTTTTGTGCATTGTTGATGGTGAATGCATGTTAATTTATTTTTAATATACTTTCTTATGTGATAACCAATGTGCTATATTTTCTCAGGACAAAGAACAAATGTTTATTTTGAATGTTTTATGTATGTTATTATTACGGACACAAACGCTCAGCAATGTAATTTCTCTTTTAGAGATTAATAAAGTTATTGTATTGTATTGTATTGGGGTGGGCAGTGTAGAATGCATGGATTATGTGGAAAAAAGGAATGTCTTGAGTGCAGATTTGAATGATTCGAGGGACTGTTGTTGACGGAGGGGGAGAGGTAGTGTGTTCCATTGGCTAGGTGCTTGGAAAGAAAATGAGCGTTGACCTGCTGTTTTGAGTTTGGTGTGGGGGATGTTGAGCTTGAGGGAGTCGGCAGATGATCTGAGTGCTCGTGAAGGGACATAGAGAGAGAGAGAGTCGGAGAGATAGGCAGGGGCGAGACCATGGAGGCATTTGTAGGTGAGAGTGTTGATTTTGTATGTGATACGGGCAGGAACGGGCAACCAGTGGAGCTGATTTAGGAGGGGGGTGATATGATCTCCCTTTTTCTTTCGTAAGGCAAGACGGGCAGAGCTATTTTGAATGCGTTGGAGACGAGAGATAGAAGAAGAGGGAAGACCCGCCAAGAGAGAGTTACAATAGTCAAGACGTGAGAGAATGGTGGACGTGACCAGTTTGGCGGTAGCATCTGTGGTGAGGTACTTGCGGATAGTGGCGATGCGGCGGAGTTGGAAGTAGCAGGTGCGAGAGACTGAAGAGATGTGTTGTTTCATGGAAAGGGTGTTGTCTAGAGTGACTCCGAGGTTTTTGACAGCAGAAGACAGAGGGACAGAAGAGTCAGAGAGTTGAAGAGAGTCGGAAGTGGCTTTGGAGAGTTTGGATGTAGTGCCTATTAGGATAGCTTCAGTTTTGTTGCTATTGAGCTGAAGTTTGATTTCTGTCATCCAATTCTGCACGTCAGTGATAGTGTCAGAGATAGAGGAAAGAAGAGATTCAGACTGGTCAGGGGAAGAGCTGTTGTGAAGTTGAGAGTCGTCGGCAAAAGAGTGGTGGAGAACGTTGTGTCGGTCAAGGATGTGGTCAAGAGGTTGAGTGTAGAGAGTAATTAGTACAGGCCCAAGGACTGAGCCCTGAGGGACTCTGCACTCAAGCCTGATGGGGTCAGAGTTCAGTTTGTCAATCGAAACAGTCTGGTAGCGGTCGGTGAAATAAGAAGAGAACCAAGAAAGAGCTGTGCTATGGATACCAAAGGTGTACTGAAGGCGTTGAAGGAGGATGTTGTGGTCGACTGTGTCAAAGGCCGCTGATAGATCAAGTAGAGCGACGGCAGAGATTTCAGCTTGGTCAGTGGCAAGGAGGAGATCAGTAGTGATTTTGAGAAGGGCAGTTTCGGTGGAGTGGTGAGGACGATAGGCAGATTGAAGCGGAGAGAGAAGATTGTTGCAAAGAAGGTGAGAGTTGAGTTGTTTTAGGACGACTCTTTCAAGGAGTTTGGAGATGAAGGAAAGGTTTGAGACAGGGCGGTAGTTGCTGAGAGTGTTTGGGTCGAGCGATGGTTTCTTCAGTAGATGTTTGACAATAGCAGTCTTAAAGGAGTTGGGGACAGTGCCTGTTTGCAGAGAAGTGTTGATGATTTTGAGAATAGAAGGGAGGAGTTCAGGAAGACAGTCAGAGTAGAGTTGTGTGGGAAGAGGGTCAAGGTCACAGGTTTTCAAGGTCATTTCTTTGAGGACTTTCTCCAGGTCAGTGAGAGTGAGAGGCTGAAAGTGTGTGAAGGGAGTGCCTGTAAATGCAGGAGAAGTTTAAGAGTTTTGGTGTGGGATTTTGTCTAGTTTGTCACGGATGGTTTGGATCTTGTTATGGAAGTAATCAGAGAAAGCTTGCGACAGTTTGGAGGGGTCGATGTTGTTGGGCAAGGGAGAAGCAGAAGAGCAGCCAAGAAGGTCATTCACTGTGGAGAAGAGTGTTTTGGCAGAGGTTGTTTCACAGATTTTGGTGCTGTAGTGCGATTGTTTGGCGTCTGCGATGAGTGTCTGAGCATGTTCCATTTGCTTGTTGTAAATCTGTCTGTCAACTACCAGCTTTGAGGTTCGCAACTTCCTCTCTGCTCGGCGACGCAACTGTTTTGTATACTTAACTTCAGCTGTGATCGAGGGTGCAGAAGGCCAATCTACGATGAGTTTGGTTTTTGCGGGTGCATGTTCGTCAAGAAGTGTGCTGAGAGTGGAGTCGTAATGACGTACAGGGTCTGAGGATACCGGAGGATCAAGCAGTCGGCGGGCTGCTTCTGCGCGAAATGTGTCAGTGTTAACTTCTTTGAGGTTACGGCGGACTACGCGCTTTTTCTGTTTGGATGGTTTGGCCATCTTAAGAGAGAACAAAACTGCAGAATGATCGGATCTGAGGTAGTCATTCAGCAGGATGTCGTACACCAGGTCAGTGGACTCGTGGGTGACAATCCAGTCAATGATGTGTGTTTTGCGTGTGGGAGCGTCTACATGCTGTTTGAGGTCGTGACAGTCAAGAAGGTCCATCGTCTGTCTTGTGTCGGTGTTATAAATCAACAATAAGCAAAGATTCTATAATTTTAAACTAATCTTTGTTTCAGTTGGTCATGGTGATTTGGGCAATGACAACACCGGCATCGTGGGTGATTTGGGCAATGACGACACTGGCATCGTGGGTGATTTGGGCAATGAAGACACTGGCATCGTGGGTGATTTGGGCAATGACGACACTGGCATCGTGGGTGATTTGGGCAATGACGACACCGGCATCGTGGGTGATTTGGGCAATTCGTGGCTGATTTGGGCAATGACGACACCGGCATCGTGGCTGATTTGGGCAATGACGACACCGGCATCGTGGGTGATTTGGGCAATGACAACACCGGCATCGTGGGTGATTTGGGGAGCGATGACTCCTCCGTCAAGGATTGCGACTACACATGTCGCACACATGCAGAACCGCTTGGTATGTTTATACCGCCACCATCATATGTGACGGTTTCTGCGACTTCCATTACTCGTGCAGAATCTTCTGATTGGAGAAATTCGAGTTCAAAGTTTGTTTAAAAAAAATATGTTATTTTACATTGCTCAACGTCAAGTTAGCAACATTTTGGTACATACTTTGACCTCTAGTTTCTCCAATCAGACGCTTCTGCGCGAGTAATGGAAGTCGCAGAAACCGCCACAATATTATTTAAATTTTATTTATATATAGATGCTACATGTCGGGTTCTAGTGGACATACTCTTATAATATCTAAATACTTTTGCTACTACTAATAACATGCATTGTTTATTACCTAATTAAAGGCTCCCGCAGTGGGGCACTGCGGTTAAGAAATTAAAGGCCCCTCCTGTTTTTGGAACCGCAGGAGCTTTCTAGTTTGCTGTTAGGTAGATTTTTGGTTCCTCTTTCCTGTCATGCTCTCTTTTTCTTCATGAATTCTTTTCTTTTTTCTGCCTTAATCTTGCTCATTCACCTGTATTTTTTCCAAAAATCTCTTCTCTTGCCGCTTGTCTCGCGATTCATGTATAGTTTAATCTGTTAGTGTTCTGATGTAAGTCCAGCAGTAGATAGGTTAAGCCTATTTTAACATACTGGAAACTGGTAATCTTCCAGTAGGTATTAATTTAGTTTTACTAAAGCCTGCTGGGACACAAGTAATGGGTTAGTGCATTTGTAAACAGGAATCGCTTGACAAGTGGCCCCCTTCATCCCCCCCTTCCTCGTCCTGATATGGCTCTGCGTAGTCGGCTGGACGTTAAGCAAAAAATAAACAAACAAAAAAAAATAATTAAAGGCAGAGGTCGACAAAGCTCATGAAGACAAGCGTAAATTCAAGCTGGTCTCATGCTGAAATACAAACTTTAATAAATGGTTTTGGGCATCTCCTTCAAAAAGGCATGTATCCGTCAGGGAAGATAATTCAAGCCGCAATTAACCAAAATACTTGTCTCAACAATAGAACATGTATGAATGTGCGAGCAAAGCTTCAGCACTAAATGAAGACACGGTTTTAAGATGGACTAGCTGAAGTTGTGGGCAAAGACAGCATGTTGTTGCTTTTTGGCGAAAGCTTACTGAAGAAATATGGACCAGCTAGAAAAAATGACATAGCACAGAGATTGAGACAACTTGCTGGCCTGTTGGTGCAATATGTAGAGCAAACCTATTCATTACATCTTACCATATAACAGTGGCACAGGCACGGTTGGCCTAGTGGTAAGGCGTCCGCCCCGTGATCGGGAGGTCGTGGGTTCGAACCCCGGCCAGGTCATACCTAAGACTTTAAAATTGGCAATCTAGTGGCTGCTCCGCCTGGCGTCAGGCATTATGGGGTTAGTGCTAGGACTGGTTGGTCCGGTGTCAGAAGAATGTGACTGGGTGAGACATGAAGCCTGTGCTGCGACTTCTGTCTTGTGTGCTGCGACTTCTGTCTTGTGTGTGGCGCACGTTATATGTCAAACCAGCACCGCCCTGATATGGCCCTTCGTGGTCGGCTGGGCGTTAAGCAAAAAAAAAACCACAATATAACAGGGGCTCATTTTGAAATTGAGGTTGTCAAGAAGAATGTAATCGGACATTTTTCAAACTAATCGCACCATCGATGCAAACTGCACGCACTCGCACAAATAAATGAAATCTACACACAGCAACACCGACAGCTTTAAATGATTTTAATGTCATTAAAACGGTTTAAACCCAAATAAAATTGAATGAAATCTCACAGATAAATTTACAATGACTATCTGTCTTGCTTGAAGAAAAGAAAAAAACGAAAAGGGAGTGGAACACGGCAACACACATTCTGAGTCACTCCAGGAGCTTCAACAGAAACACAGGTGACGATCGCGGAATGTTGATGTTGAGAACGTCTGACGCATGCAGTATGCGTGCAGTAGCTATTTTCCGCGAAACCCTGCGGAACCCCGGGGGTACCCCGCGAAACCCCGCTTCGGCTTCCGTAATAAGAAAACATTTTGTACCAGTGTCTTAGAATTTAATAGCTGACAAGGAAATTGAGTAACAAAATAGCGATAAGTCCGACCCCGAAATGAGACCCTGATGTAATACTATTATTTGCTGGGCTATACAAGTTATGTAGGTATGCATGCATGACCCTGGGTCTTGCTGTATGACTGGGAATTGCAGATATGTTCTTCAAAAGATTATGCCGTGTCTGAAGCATCATTTAATATCATATTCTTACTCCGAATCACATTAGCATTGAGTCACCTGAGATGCTTATCACTGAAAAACGCTTACCCGGCTAAAGAATTTAAAGGGAAGCAACCCCATCACCAAAACGAAAGTGAAAGTAGCTTTGGTAATGGGCCAGTACACCGGGAGTTACCTCCCATACGGGTGTATGCCACGTCACTTCCTCTAGGAACACGTGCCTATTATCATACGTCTTTTTCACCTCGGAGAGGACGGTTCACTTTTTGACGCTCTGTGGCTGACCTTGTGTGTTTGAGTGACACCCGCCGGCCACGTTACCCAGCTTGTCTGCTCGCCTTGCCTACAGTTTGGTGAGCTCGTTCCCGTTTGTTGTTGGTTGTTTGCGCTGTTTCGTTACTGTACGTTGTCCGTTTTTTACGGACTTGTGTGTCAGTGACTTGCGTGTTTCGCCATTTTGTTGTGTGAGTTAGTTAGCTAACTCGTGTGACTTTGCTAGTAGCTCTGCGTGCCCTCTTTCTGTTTGGGCAAGTGTAGCTTTAGTATTTTGTTGACGCGTAAGCGTGTGTGTTTACTGTGTTTTCAGTCGTTTTGACTTACGTTTCAGTAAATCTTTTTACTTTGCCACGTGTTGTTGACGTTTGTGTCAGTGTCTTGCGTGTCGCCATTTTGTTGTGTGAGTTAGTTTTCTAGCTCGTGTGACTTTGTTTGTAGCTCTCCGTGCCTCTGCTTGTGGGGCAAGTTTAGCTATAGTATTTTGTTAACGCATTAGTGCGTGTGTTTACTGAATTTTCCAGTCGTTTAGACTTATGTTTCAGTAAATTTTTTCGCGTTGCCACGTGTTGTTGTCAACATGTCTGATTCAGACAAGCGCCGTGGCAAGTCGGACCCCAAGGGGAAAATTAAGGCTAAGTCTTCCTCTTCCAAAGCAACGTTACTTGTTACAGACCAAGAGCGTAACACTTTGTTGGCTGTACCAATTTCGGCGCCTAGCGCTGTTACTACTTCTGCTTCTTTTGCGGCGCCTAGCGCTACTGTTACTTCTGCACCTGTCTCTACATCGGAGACTTCGTCTTCTTTGTTAGCACCTGGACAAGGTGCGTTGGTTTCCTCTCTGTTAAAGTCACTGGTTCCAGAAATCCGCAGCTTGGTGCAGGCAGAATTTCAGCGTTCCGTCGCCAGCAGTTCGGCGTTTCCGGCATCTGGCAGTGACGTCCGGGCATTGGCTTCCGTGTCTTTGTCCTCCACTTCCGGCTTGGAGCAGCGTCCTCCCTCTTCAGCGTCGGTTGGTAAGCAGAGCTGGTCCGATAGCCCTCGTGAGGCGCCTGGACGTTCTCCTTCGGGGGACAGCTCTTTCGCATCGGGTCACGACCGATACCTTGCTGATCTTTCATTTCCGGCGATAACCTACGAGGCCCCGGACTTGTTCGAACAGCGGCGGCAGTCGGTTTCGACTGCCGCATTTCCGGCACTTGCCGGAAGTGATGTTCCGTCCGCTCCGGCACGCTACGGCGGTCGCGGCAGGATGGAGTATTCACTGACTTCCGGTCCTTCCGGATCGCGAAGTCAACCAGTGCAGTCTTCACTTCCGCATTTTGCGGTTCCGTTGACTACACTTCCGGTTTCGGCCGGAAACGCTTCTTCCTCTTCTGGTGGTTCCTTCCGGATACCAGATAGTGGATTACAGCGTGCGCCTTCCGGCTTTCAAGCGCCTAGGCTTGAGCAGGCATCACTCCACTCAGTCGGGGGAGTGACGTCAGCTCATCCAGCTCCGGTTTTTGCGGATGGTCGTCCTGCTTACCCTTTACCTTCACAGGGTTTTGGGCGGCAGGATGACGTTAGTGCTCAGGCTTTTCCGGTTTCCGGTTTGCCAGGGCATGCTTCTGCTTCCGGAACTGGTGACTTCGGTCATGGTTCCACGTGTGACTATTCTGATGCTCCATCAGTGGTCAGCGAGGAGTCGCGGGGCGTGTTTCCGTCGAAGCTCAAGTCTGTTCTTGACGTCGCGGCGGAAGTAACGTCTCGTTATTTTCCTGAAGGGGTGGTGGCTGCGGACTCTTCCGCATCATTCGTTCCTTCTGCCATGGCGGACTTCCGGCCGGCACAGGAGGATGTTTCTTCCTTCCGGTTCGCCGAGTCTCCGTCAGTGGCTTACCAACTTTCGCATTCACTGGTTCGTCCAGCACATGCGGGGAGTGGTATTCGGCCAGTGCCTGTTCCGTTACTGCTTCCTTTTGGTCCAGTTCCGGAATCAGCTCAGCAGTGGGTGGCTTCAGCTGCCCAAGCCTCTTCCTTCGTGCCTACGGCCAATAGGAAGCTTGGCATGCCCAATCAGAGCCAGAATTGGCTGGCGTCTTTTGCACTCCCTAGGGCTACCCTTCCGGTTTCCCGGGAATTGCTGCCTCTTCTGGCTAAACCGATCAAGCGTGATTCGGTTTTGCCGGTTTCCGAGGCTTCCCTCCTCTCTGCTGAGGAGGTTGGACGTCGGCAGATCGAACTGTCCTCCATTGCGGAGACTCTCGTTCGGGCTCTGTCTCGGGCATTGACCGATTCGCTAGTTCCTTTCACTCTCAGTGAAGAACAGAATGCGGACGATGTCTCTGCGCTTTTGACCGCATTGGCCAAGGTCAATGAGGAACAATTGCGTCTTTCCTCCCTGCAGTACACCCAAGCGGTACTCTGCAGGAGGGATCTCTTCCTCTCGCAGTCCCAATTCACGGAGCTGGCTACTAGGGAGACCTTGAGAGTCTCCCCGGTCTCAGAGGAGTCTCTCTTCTGTCCGCTGGCACTGGATGCCAGACAGAAGGAGATTCAGTCAAACAAGGACAGTCAGTTCCTTGACTACACTCTGAAGGGGGTGAAACAGTCTCAGCCTTCTAAACAGAAGCAGGCTCAGACATCGTCTAACCCCAAGCCAGCTCAGAAGCGGCAGGCTTCGCCGGCCGCTCGTGGTGGGAAGAAGAGGACGGCATCGGGGAGGGGGCGTGGCGGCTCTGGAAGTAAGCCACACCCCCAATGAAGCGCTCCCGATCTCACCTCCCTCCCGCCCTCCACCTTGGTGATGGCGGGAGGCCCCTCCCGGGCACTTTCTCGTTGGATGTCGGTAGTAGACAGCCAATGGATTGTGGGAGTGGTGAGTTCGGGCTTCCGTCTACTCTGGCGGGAGGAAAAGGCGCCTCTTACCCGAGTGCCTCCGCGGTTCAAGCCCCCCTTCTCGCAGGAAGCACGTTCCGTCTTGCAGTCGGAAATTGCCTCCCTGGAGCAGAAGGGCGCGGTGGAGAGAGTTCGGGTCCACAGCTCCCTGGGATTTTACGGGCGTCTGGTCGCTGTTCCCAAAGCATCAGGAGGATGGCGTCCCGTGTTGGATTTATCTCTCCTCAATACTTTCTTGAGGGAGATAAAATTCAAGATGGAGACGCCAGCCTCTGTCCGAGACTCTCTCCGCCCAGGAGACTGGGTGACCTCGATCGATCTCACGGACGCATACTTTCACATTCTTATGCATCCGACCGACCGGAAATGGCTTCGTTTCCGGTGGGGAGATCAGATCTACCAGTTTCGCGCACTCCCTTTCGGGCTGTCTCTCGCACCGTGGATTTTCACCATGGTGGTGAGACAGGTCTGTGCACTGGTGAGGTCCCAGGGTATCCGTCTGCGGGCTTATCTGGACGACTGGCTCATCATGAACCAGTCCCAGAGCGGCTGTTCGCAGGATACCCTGACGGTTCTTCGAGAATCCAACTGGTTGGGGTTCTCGATCAACCGGGTAAAGTCGGAGCTGACCCCGTCACAGACATTCACTTATCTGGGGATGTCTTTCGACACGGTCGCTTGGACTGTCCAGCCTTCTCAGAGAAGGGTGGACAAGCTCCAAGCTCAGATTCGCTCCACTTTACCTCTCCTGATGGCTTCCATCCGCTCGCTCGCCTCCATCTTGGGGCAGATGGAGTCTATGGCTCTTCTGGTTTCACTGGGCCGGGTCCACAAATGTCCGCTTCAGTTCGCGCTGAAGCCGTTTGTGGACTCTCCTCTGGTGGACTGGGACGCCCTCATCCCTTTGCAGGGATGGTTCCAGTCTGCGACCCTTCCGTGGTTGCACACGGAGTGGGTCTGCAGAGGTGTTCCGATCGTCGTGCCCCTCCCCGACCTGGACCTCTTTACAGATGCGTCCAGGGAGGGTTGGGGGGCACATACAGATCTTCAGACTCCTCCCTTTCCGTTACTCAGCCGAGTAATCCGGAAAGCGGAGATGGAGGAGCCGGCCCTTCTTCTTCTGGTCGCTCCTCTGTGGCCGTCGCAGGTCTGGTTTCCAGATCTTCTTCGGCTTGCCCAAGGGCCCCCCATTCCTCTCGCACTCGTGCGAGGGGAACTAGTGCAGCCCCGAACAGGCATTCCACACGAGGAGCCCAGTCTTCTGAAGCTTCACGTGTGGAAGTTGTTCGGGACTCGCTGAAGCGCTCTGGGGCGTCGTCTTTGACTCTGGACTTGGTGGCTCGCTCGCATAGAGCGTCCACCTCTTCAGTTTATGCTTCCCACTGGAAGGCATGGACTGCCTGGTGTTCAGCTAGAGGGGTGAGTTCGGTGGCTCCGCGCTCTATTCAGGTCGCTAACCACCTCTCTTTCATGTCTTCACAGGGCGCCTCAGTCTCCTCGTTGAGGGTCCGGCGCTCCGCTATCTCGGCGACTCTTCAGCAGATTGGTCGTTCTGTTCGAGTCGGGGGCGTTATAGCTGCAGTCATTAAAGGGGCTGCTCTTAAGGAAGCTAAAGCTCGTTTGCCCGCTCCCAAGTGGGACTTGTTTTTAATCCTGGAATTCCTTCGTTCTGCGGATTTTGAGCCTTTAAGCGAGGCCAGTCTGTTCAATGTCACTCGCAAAGCGCTGTTTCTCCTTTTGTTGGCTACGGCCCGACGGGGTAGCGAGGTCCACGCCCTGTCGGGTCAGCCTGGAGATATCTCCTTTGAGCCGGACGGTTCCGCATCTTTGCGTTTCCGGCCTGATTTCCTGGCCAAGAATCAGTCTCCGGGGCAGGCCTCTCCGCTGGTTAGAGTTAAGGCTCTGACCAGCGCGTTGGCCCCGGGTGACCCCGATTCGGTCAATTGCCCTGTGAGGGCACTTCGTCTGTACTTAGCCCGGACTCAGCCGATTCGGTCTAGTTCTCAGAAGTTGTTGTTTATCTCTCTCCTTACTAGGCGCGAGAAAGATTTGTCGAAGGTAACGTTGGCCCGGTGGGTGTCCTCGCTCATCAAGCAGGCTTATGAGTGGAGGCGCACAAAGAGGGGGGGGGTTATGCCCTCCTTGCCACTTGACTCGGCCCGAGCCCATGAGACGAGGGCGTGGGCATCCTCTCTGGCAGTTCTGCGCTCCAGACGTCTAGAGGAGGTGCTGACAACTGCGTATTGGCGTTCCGAAGATGTTTTCATAAACTTTTATCTTCGGGACGTCATAGCTCTTCGACAGGATGGCTCCAGAGGCCTTCCAGCGCTCATAGCAGCAGGCCAGTTCCTGTCCAGAACTTGATGGTGAGTTTTGATTCATTTCTAGCCCACCGCCTTGTTGATGTTATCTGCTAATGTGATTCGGAGTAAGAATATGATATTAAATGGAAAATTTCCTAAATAAATTATCATTTAATTAATATACTTACCCGAATCACATACTGTATTCCCTCCCACCTGCCCCGCTTATGGTTTTAAGATTTTTTAAAGCCGTATGATAATAGGCACGTGTTCCTAGAGGAAGTGACGTGGCATACACCCGTATGGGAGGTAACTCCCGGTGTACTGGCCCATTACCAAAGCTACTTTCACTTTCGTTTTGGTGATGGGGTTGCTTCCCTTTAAATTCTTTAGCCGGGTAAGCGTTTTTCAGTGATAAGCATCTCAGGTGACTCAATGCTAATGTGATTCGGGTAAGTATATTAATTAAATGATAATTTATTTAGGAAATTTTCCAATATAAACGCTTATAGCTCACAGCTGAAAAGAACACTTCCTTACTAGTACGAAACCAAATGACAAACTATCAATTTGAATACAACACAGCTTCATAAGAACTGCTCAAACAAGGACCAATAAAAGAGAAAACTGAAGACCGTGGCCTTAATCTTACAAGTTTGAAGTTAAAACAAGTTTTGCAAACAATACATGTGAAAGAATGTTGTTATGCCTGAATATTAAAAAAAATTAGTTAGTGTTCCCAGAAACTTGAAATTTGGCATTGTTGTTTATATGTCGACCTAGTACCCAAATATATATAGACATTCTGGAAAACGTTATTTGTTTAGGAATATGGGGAACGTGGATATGGGGACCTTATTAATATTATGTTTTCACATATATATTTAAATCCTAAACAAATAACGTTTTCCAGAATGTCTATATATATTTGGGTACTAGGTCGACATATAAACCACAGTGCGAAATTTCAACTTTCTGGATGTTCTATGTACCATTGTTAAATATCTAGTTATAAGTTCTTTTTTAGTTATACTTTTAAAACGACAAGACATGAACATGTATGTCCTTTTTTTTTTCTTTTTTTTTATTGTTGTTATGTTTGTTTGTTTGTGTGTGTGTTGATCGATTTAATTTTTTTTTAAAGTTAGTGTTCCCAGAAACTTGTATTATATATATAATAAAAGTTTCTGGGAACACTAACTAATTTTTTTAATATTCAGGCATAACAACATTCTGTCACATGTATTGCTTGCAAAACTTGTTTTAACTTCAAACTTGTAAGATTAAGGCCACGGTCTTCAGTTTTCTCTTTTATTGGTCCTTGTTTGAGCAGTTCTTATGAAGCTAACTCTGACACCAGCCGGTTATTTGGGAACTCGTTTTCAACTGCTTGCAGAAAGTTGAAATTTGTCATTGTGGTTTATATGTCGACTTAGTACCCAAATATAAAAAGACATTCTGGAAAATGTTATTTGTAGGATTTAAATATATATATATATGAAAACATAATAAGGTCCCCATATCCACGTTCCCAAAAAGCTTGTCTGAATATAATAATATATATAATAAATGTTTCTGGGAACACTAACTTTTTTTTTAATATTCAGGCATAACAACATTCTTTCACATGTTTTGTTTGCAAAACTTGTTTTAACTTCAAACCTGTAAGATTAAGGCCACGGTCTTCAGTTTTCTCTTTTATTGGTCCTTGTTTGAGCAGTTCTTATGAAGCTGTTTTGTATTCAAATTGATAGTTTGTCATTTGGTTTCGTACTAGTAAGGAAGTGTTCTTTTCAGCTGTGAGCTATAAGCGTTTATATTGATGCTTCAGACACGGCATAATCTTTTGAAGAACATATCTGCAATTCCCAGTCATACAGCAAGACAAAAATTGGCTCTTTGCAGTCTGCTGGGCTATACGCGATATGTTATGTATGTATGCATGGCCCTGGGTCTTGCTGTACGACCCTGGGTCTTGCTGTACGACCCTGGGTCTTGCTGTACGACCCTGGGTCTTGCTGTACGGCCCTGGGTCTTGCTGTACGACCCTGGGTCTTGCTGTACGGCCCTGGGTCTTGCTGTACGACCCTGGGTCTTGCTGTACGGCCCTGGGTCTTGCTGTACGGCCCTGGGTCTTGCTGTACGACCCTGGGTCTTGCTGTACGACCCTGGATCTTGCTGTACGACCCTGGGTCTTGCTGTATGACCATGGGTTTTCATGTCACGTACGACATACAAATCACGATGTTCAAAGTTTTGACGGATTGAGTGTGACTATGATTCGTAAAACTTGAAATAGGAAGGTGTTATTGCTGTGTTTGATTGGTCGATCTTTGTTTAATGACAAAACAATTAATAATGCCAAGATTTTTAATGTGTACATAGTTCCTTTTCAGCTTGTGATTTATAACTCGTTGTGACAAGTTAAAGTTTGTGTAAGCCCTTAATAGACTCTTTGCAGTCCGCTGGGCTATATGCATTATGTATGTATGCATGACTCTGGGGATTGCTGTATGACCCTGGATCTTGCTGTATGACCCTCAATCTTGCTGTATGTCCCTCGGTCTTGCTGTATGACCCTCGGTCTTGATCAACAATGATCTGCATTTTTACTCAATATTTTCCACGAAGTACTGGGATCCTTGTATTTCTATCTACTCTGCTTTAATCTTGCTAAGACAATTATGTTGAGACGTCATAAATCAGTACTGGTATATTCTCGGAATTGCGGTCTGGTACCCTGTGATATCGGTTTGAAAACTAGGGAAGGAGGCGATGTGAAGTGCCTTTAGTCGCTGCTGTCACAGTGGGGAGATTGCTAATTGGAGAAATGATTGCATGCAGAAAACGTGGTGATTATGATCCCACGTGACATTTTTACCGCCTTTCATTGTGTAAAAATAGCTTAAACGACAAAACAATTAATAATGCCAAGATTTGTAATGTGTACATAGTTCCTTTTCAACTTGTGATTTATAACTTGTTGTGACAAGTTAAAGTTTGTGTGGGCCCTTAATAGGCTCTTTGCGGTCTGCTGTAGGACCCTGTGTCTTGCTGTATGACCCTGTGTCTTGCTGTAGGACCCTGTGTCTTTCTGTAGGACCCTGTGTCTTGCTGTATGACCCTGTGTCTTGCTGTATGACCCTGTGTCTTGCTGTATGACCCTGTGTCTTGCTGTATGACCCTGTGTTTTGCTGTAGGACCCTGTGTCTTGCTGTAGGACCCTGTGTCTTGCTGTAGGACCCTGTGTCTTGTTGTATGACCCTGTGTCTTGCTGTAGGACCCTGTGTCTTGCTGTAGGACCCTGTGTCTTGCTGTAGGACCCTGTGTCTTGCTGTAGGACCCTGTGTCTTGCTGTAGGACCCTGTGTCTTGCTGTAGGACCCTGTGTCTTGCTGTATGACCCTGTGTCTGGCTGTACGACCCTGTGTCTTGCTGTACGACCCTGCGTCTTGCTGTACGACCCTGTGTTTTGCTGCACGACCCTGTGTCTTGCTGTAGGACCCTGTGTCTGGCTGTAGGACCCTGTGTCTTGCTGTAGGACCCTGTGTCTTGCTGTAGGACCCTGTGTCTTGCTGTACGACCCTGTGTCTTGCTGTACGACCCTGTGTCTTGCTGTACGACCCTGTGTCTTGCTGTACGACCCTGTGTCTTGCTGTAGGACCCTGGCTCTTGCTGTACGACCCTGTGTCTTGCTGTATGACCCTGTGTCTTGCTGTAGGACCCTGTGTCTTGCTGTACGACCCTATGTCTTGCTGTACGACCCTGTGTCTTGCTGTAGGACCCTGTGTCTTGCTGTAGGACCCTGTGTCTTGCTGTAGGACCCTGTGTCTTGCTGTACGACCCTGTGTCTTGCTGTACGACCCTGTGTCTTGCTGTACGACCCTGTGTCTTGCTGTAGGACCCTGGGTCTTGCTGTATGACCCTGGGTCTTGCTGTATGACCCTGTGTCTTGCTGTACGACCCTGGGTCTTGCTGTACGACCCTGGGTCTTGCTGTATGACCCTGGATCTTGCTGTATGACCCTCGGTCTTGCTGTACGACCCTGGGTCTTGCTGTATGACCCTGGGTCTTGCTGTACGACCCTGGGTCTTGCTGTACGACCCTGGGTCTTGCTGTACGACCCTGGGTTTTGCTGTATGATCCTGGGTCTTGCTGTATGACCCTGGGTCTTGCTGTATGATCCTGGGTCTTGCTGTATGACCCTGGATCTTGCTGTATGACCCTGGATCTTGCTTATGACCTTCGGTCTTGCTGTATGACCCTCGGTCTTGCTGTATGACCCTAGGTCTTGATGAACAAGGATCTGCATTTTTACTTAATATTTTCCACGAAGTACTGGGATCCTTGTATTTCTATCTACTCTGCTTTAATCTTGCTAAGACAATTATGTTGAGACGTCATAAATCAGTACTGGTATATTCTCGGAATTGCGGTCTGGTACCCTGTGATGTTGGTTTGAAAACTAGGGAAGGAGGCGATGTGAAGTGCCTTTAGTCGCTGGTGTCACAGTGGGAAGATTGCTAATCGGAGAAATGATTGCATGCAGAAAACGTGGTGATTATGATCCCACATGACATTTTTACCGCCTTTTGCTGTGTAAAAATAGCTTAAATGACATGTCTTAAAGCTCTGCTTAAACTCGTAGTAAACCTCGGTGTTTACGCAGGTTCCTAGCTAATCGTGTATAAACTTGTCTTGCAAAGAAGCAGAGTAGATAGAGATACAAGGATCACAGTTCTTCGTGGACATTATTTTATCCTCTTTTCTTTTTAAAACCTGGTTTTTACAAACAGGGGAAAGTACCTCATCGTTTCCAGAGCCTCACAATTATATGTCCTTGTAAACATGGTTTATCAGAAGGACTGGTGACATACCTTCATTGGTAATTTTTAGGTTTTTTTAGTTGGCAGCGTGGGGCGTTTTGAGACGGCTCGGTGTAGTCAGCTGGACGTTAAGCAATGTTTAATAATATATAATATGTTGCAAATCGTCACGCTAATGGGATAATTGCCTAACTCACTTTTGCAAGTTTTGAGAAAAAGCGATTTGTTCAGCAGCCTCTGCATTGAACTTTGGGTTCTGTACTTCAGTAGAATGAACTTTAATCCAAATTTCTATTGATCTTGTTTACCATGGGATGCACATGCATAGACAGAAAAGCATGGGTATGCTGTTAAGATAACTGACTTATGAGTTAGGCAATTTTGCTGACATGGCATCAGCAACCGTTTCTCTTTGCAATTTCTTTTCGGAATTTTTACAGATGATTGACACAATTGTTGGCGTTATTATGGAACCGTTGTCTCAAAACTATCTAACTCTGAGTTAGGCAATTATCCTATTAGCGTAATGAAATGTATCATCAGATTTGATTTTGATTAATTTTTTTCCATTGAAATGCTTTTTTGATTTTGAATTTTGTTCCCAGGGTCCGCCCTGGGAGGTGGGGGGGGGGGATCTCTTATTTTGGGTTCTTAGTCACCTCATGCGCCCCAATGGGATAAGAACATATATTTAGGTGAGCCTTTATTGTCATTTTTAGTCACCCACCCAAAGGAAAGGGGGGTGACTGTTACTTTTGTCAGCGTCCCTGCCTGTGTCTATCCGTCTACACATACGGTTGGGTGATTTTAGGACCCGTGGTCCTTTTCTTGTTTATTTCTTTTTTTCTGCCTCCCCATTGTTCAGTCACCTGTTTCACTTTTACCATGGACTTTGATTCATGGTGTTTAAGAAATAACGATTTTCGATGTCAAAATAAAAGCTGAGTTGTGATTAATGTTTATTTCAGGTAAGAATTAACTTGGTGCGTAATTACACAACACGAAAAAGGATAAATGCAAGTACAAAATTGGAAATATATTTAGTTTCATAATCTAATTCAATGAAAAGCCTGATTTCTGTACTTTTTTTTCTTGTTCTTGTTTTCTCTACTTGAGCACGTTTTTTTTTCTTTGAGAAGTATGTGTCCTCCGACTACGCATGGCTGTCTGTGTTAAAAGTATGTGTCCTTCGACGACGGTCGGCGAAGAATGTTTTTAGCGACTGTCGGCGAAGGTTAATCATGCTTAGTGACATCATATTTCTTCAAAATCATGTTTTTTGGGTGCGATTATTTTTTTGCAAACATATTACAAGTTAATAATTTTCGGTTCAATGACTATACATAAGACTGTATTATCTTTAATGTTCTTTTTAGTTATCAGTAGATTTAAATGACTGTATTTTATTTTCGGTAACAATCCACCTTTTTGCAAGACGAGGTATGTCTTTTTCTTTAAAACAATAGTTGCTTATGTTATTGTTTGTGTTGTTGATGCTGGACTAATAAACAACAGTATCTGTTTAAAACCTTCATGAACAGTGTGTATTGTGTAAACAGGGAGTGACTGCAAGCGAGTATTGTGCTCTCTCTCTCTCTCTCTCTCTCGCTCTCTCTCTCGCTCTCGCTCTCGCTCTCGCTCTCGCTCTCGCTCTCTGTGTGTGTGTGTGTGCTATTTTTTTCCGCAAATATGTTCTTGCTCTCTCTCTCTCTCTCTCTCTCTCTCTCTCTCTCTCTCTCTCTCTCTCTCTCTCTCTCTCTCTCTCTCTCTCTCTCTCTCTCTCTCCCCCCCGCTCTCTCGCTCTCGCTCTGTGTGTGTGTGTGTGTGTGCTATTTTTTTACGCAAATATGTTCTTCAAAAGATTATGCAGTGTCTGAAGCATCAATATAAACTTTATAAGCTCACAGCTGAAAAGAACACTTCCTTACTAGTACGAAACCAAATGACAAACTATCAATCAATCAATCAATCAATAGAATTTATTTCCAAAATGCAAAAGCACATGATTTTGTTTTAAATGTTGCAGTAAATCATATATCCACGTCCACACTCACATTCACACCCAAATTGTCACAGCATAAGAAACATGGTTAAATACTATTTGCACAACCGACTATCAATTTGAATACAACACAGCTTCATAAGAACTGCTCAAACAAGGACCAATAAAAGAGAAAACTGAAGACTGTGGCCTTAATCTTACAAGTTTGAAGTTAAAAAAAGTTTTGCAAACAATACATGTGAAAGAATGCTGTTATGCCTGAATATTAAAAAAAAAGTTAGTGTTCCCAGAAACTTTTATTATATATATTATATATTCAGACAAGGTTTTTGGGAACGTGGATATGGGGACCTTATTATGTTTTCATATATATATTTAAATCCTACAAATAACATTTTCCAGAATGTCTTTTTGACTCACATGCGAAGCAAAAGTGAGTCTATGTACTCACCCGAGTCGTCCGTCCGTCCGTCCCCCCCCCGTCCGGACGTCCGTCCGTCCGTCCGGAAAACTTTAACGTTGGATATTTCTTGGACACTATTCAGTCTATCAGTACCAAATTTGGCAAGATGGTGTATGATGACAAGGCCCCAAAAAACATACATAGCATCTTGACCTTGCTTCAAGGTCAAGGTCGCAGGGGCCATAAATGTTGTCTAAAAAACAGCTATTTTTCCCATTTTTCCCATTTTCTCTGAAGTTTTTGAGATTGAATACCTCACCTATATATGATATATAGGGCAAAGTAAGCCCCATCTTTTGATACCAGTTTGGTTTACCTTGCTTCAAGGTCAAGGTCACAGGAGCTCTTCAAAGTTGGATTGTATACATATTTTGAAGTGACCTTGACCCTGAACTATGGAAGATAACTGTTTCAAACTTAAAAATTATGTGGGGCACATGTTATGCTTTCATCATGAGACACATTTGGTCACATATGATCAAGGTCAAGGTCACTTTGACCCTTATGAAATGTGACCAAAATAAGGTAGTGAACCACTAAAAGTGACCATATCTCATGGTAGAAAGAGCCAATAAGCACCATTGTACTTCCTATGTCTTGAATTAACAGCTTTGTGTTGCATGACCTTGGATGACCTTGACCTTCACATGTATTTTGGTAGGAAAAATGTGTAAAGCAGTTCTTAGTGTATGATGTCATTGCTAGGTTTAGTTATTTGACCTTGTAAAGGTCAAGGTCAAGCATGTGAGTCGTATGGGCTTTGCCCTTCTTGTTATATTTGGGTACTAAGTCGACATATAAACCACAATGCCAAATTTCAACTTTCTGCAAGCAGTTGAAAACGAGTTCCCAAATAACCGGCTGGTGTCGAGTTAGCTTCATAAGAACTGCTCAAACAAGGACCAATAAAAGAGAAAACTGAAGACCGTGGCCTTAATCTTACAAGTTTGAAGTTAAAACAAGTTTTGCAAACAATACATGTGAAAGAATGTTGTTTCACCTGAATATTAAAAAAAAAAGTTAGTGTTCCCAGAAACTTTTATTATATATAGTATATATTCAGACAAGCTTTTTGGGAACGTGGATATGGGGACCTTCTTATGTTTTCATATACCTAATAATAACATTTTCCAGAATGTCTTTTTATATTTGGGTACTAAGTCGACATATAAACCACAATGCCAAATTTCAACTTGCTGCAAGCAGTTGAAAACAAGTTCCCAAATAACCAGCTGGTGTCAGAGTCCCCATATCCAATGTATTATGTCTATATATATATATATATATAAAACATCAGAAATTGTGAAAGAAACAATTGAAAGTCAGCAGAGACTTTCTTCCGAGATTTGTTAAAATCTCTTAGCAGAGATAGAGAGAGAATAAAGTATCCCTTCACAGACAGCCTATTGGGAGCATCAGACCCTCCTCAAGGGGGACCGAGATTTACAGAGCAAAGTCCCTTAATAAGTGGGGGACGTATCGCAAGGTAATCTAGTCCTGTAATTGAACCTAGACCAGACACGTGTTTCGACACTATTGTGTCTCATCAGTGGTCAGGTGGAACTGTTAGCGAGAGTTGTCAACCCTGGTATCCAACTAAGACGCAAATTATCTCTGAATGGTAGCTTCTGTTGGCATGGGAGACTACCCTCATCTGACAAACCCAAGGGGATATCTTTGAAGGGAAACACTTTGATTTAAGACCAAAGTGTGGACTTGATATTTATTAAGAAAGAATTTAGAAATTTAGACAAGTTTTAACCAAGAAATTAGGTTAAAACAAGGGAAATTTGAAAAAGCCTAAAGGGAGGTAACTCTGTACCAGCCTGCAGATCCAGAAATGGATACGCGAACAAGTTAGATCTAATTTTGAAAAGGTTAAACAGGAAAAGCGGTCAACTTTTCACTGCTGTTCAACACAGGACTTGGTAAAAATGAATTTTTCTGCAAGACTTGTTCAATTCCATGGATCGCTTTAAAGGCGATGCAACTTTCACGGTGACCACATTATAAAACATCAGAAATTGTGAAAGAAACAATTGAAAGTCAGCAGAGACTTTCTTCCGAGATTTGTTAAAATCTCTTAGCAGAGAAAGAGAGAGAAATAAGTATCCCTTCACAGGGATGGCCTATTGGGAGCATCAGACCCTCCTCAAGGGGGACCGAGATTTACAGAGCATAGCCCCTTTGTGGGGGACGTATCGCAAGGTAATCTAGTCCTGAGGAGGACCATTGAATTTGTACCTAGACCAGACACGTGTTTCGACACTATTGTGTCTCATCAGTGTTTCGACACTATTGTGTCTCTCTCTATATATACACTCGACTCCACTTAGCTCGACCCCGCTTAGCTCGTCCGCCGTTTAGCTCGTCGCCATATTTTTTCCCCGGGCTGACGTCCTTCTTTGTATCTGTAAAATTAAGCTGGTTAGCTCGTCCGCCGGTTAGCTCGTCCGCCGCTTTGCTCGACCAAACTTTCCAGTCCCAAGGCATGGTGTGACGTCATTTACGCCGGATAGCTCGTCATAACGACATTGTGTCGTCAGCGATGACGTCTTCTGACAGGATGACAGTAACAAAAGAACGTTCCATAAACTGCCAGACTTTTCGAATTGAATGTCAAAGAAGAAAACATGCGCTGTTTATCTGATTTTGCTACTTTGTTTCAATTTTCTCCCACTTATTAGTAGGTACAATGTACACACAAAACTTTCTTTGTATGACTAATTAGAATAATGTTTGGACAATGACACCTGTCAATCATTTCTGGCATCCATCTGTCACTCAGTCCTAGACAAATGCCAATCGTTGGGTAGTCTCACAACGCAGAAAAGATGCAAACGAAACGAAAGCATAAGCGTCTTAATGTACAGGAAAGTATGGACACAGTGGGAGTGTGTACATGTACATGTATGTGTGTTCATGTGTGTGTGTGTGTGCATACCAATTAGCTCAGATCACCGAAAAAGACAAAGTCAGTCAAGTCGGCTGGATCGTAGTTTTTAGTTTCTTCCATTTTGTTGTTGTTTTTTTGTTTTAGTTTTTGGCTCACGAAGTGTAGCCAATGCGATCGTAACTTTGTCTGTCTGTGCGTTTGTGCGTGTGTGTGTGCGTGCGTGCGTGCGTCTGTGCGTGTGTATGTCTGTGGTAGAAACTCTAACATTTGAAGACGTCACATTACATTGACGTCACATTATGACGTAAGAGGGTTAGACGTCACGCGAAGGAAGTACTGACAGTCTCGGTCATTATTATTTTGAGCGCGCCGAGACTAGTTGGCAGTCGTGTCCTTGTAAGTAGGCTACATGCAGACAGACAGATCTAGATCTAGTGTCTCGCTTTCTTGCACAGTTTCACCTATGCTCTTACTGTGTGTGTGTGTGTGTGTGTGTGTGTGTGTGTGTGTGTGTGTGTGTGTGTGTGTGTGTGTGTGTCTGTGTGTGTGTGTGTGTGTGTGTGTGACAGAGTGATTGAGTTTGTGTTACTGTTTGTCGATTTCTTACGTGAGCCTTGAAGGCTTCGCCTCTTGTTTGTTTGTTTGTTATGGTTTTGTTGCGCAGATTTTTTGTTGATGTGCATGTTTTTGAAAATGGTGTGTGTGTGTTTTGTGTGTGTGTGTATGTAAGCACGCAAATGAGTTAGTGCTTTTTTTGCGTGTGTGTTTGTGTGTGTTTAACTTTTTTCTGGCGCCGTGTTTACTTGGTTTTTCATTTAAAATTCTTCTCATTGGACTGCTTATTTTTGGATTTAATAAAAAAAATCCCAAGAAATGTGCTTTCTGTTTCATGGTTTACATCTCTCTCTCTCTCTCTCTCTCTCTCTCTCTCTCTCTCTCTCTCTCTCTCTCTCTCTCTCTCTCTCTCTCTCTTCTGCCTATCTCTCTGTTATTTTCATAGTAACACATGTTACAAACCCAATATGCGAAACGAATATAAACTCTATCAACATCTTACCGAGTCTATGAACAGAAATTCGTCATTTGACCATTGCACATCATAGCTCCTACTCCATGGTGATGAAAGGATTACTTCTGGTTTGTAGACACGGTAAAATGTCATGTTGTGAACAAAGGGCTATTCGAGGATGATCTACTAGATTGATAGTTATCTCAGAACCTGATACACCCGTTTACAAGTGTTTATGTGCTTTTAATATTGGTCTGGACGAATTCGCCGGATAGCTCGTCGCAGCATATCCCCCAGGGAAATTGGACTCCGTTTACCTCGTCCGCTGCTTAGCTCGTCGGCCGGTTAGCTCGTCGCGAATTTTTCGGTCCCGAGAGGGACGAGCTAAGCGGAGACGACTGTATATATATCTCTCTCTCTCTCTCTTTCTCTCTCTCTCTCTCTCTCTCTCTCTCTCTCTCTCTCTCTCTCTCTCTCTCTCTCTCTCTCTCTCTCTCATTTTTGGCTCACGAAGTGTAGCCTATGCGATCGTAACTTTGTCTGTCTGTGCGTTTGTGCGTTTGTGCGTGTGTGTGTGCGTGTGTGTGTGTGTTTGTGCGTGTGTATGTCTGTGGTAGAAACTTTAACATTTCCGAGTCTATGTGTGAGTGGTTATCCAAGACTATGGATAAAGCTCGCATAAGATTACGTCACGGTCAAAAGTGTTTGACGTCAATTAATGCATCATGACGGCATGCCTCCCTGTAGTCTTTCTCTCTCGCGTGGTGTGTGTGGTCTCGGTGATTGTTATTTTGAGCGGGCCGAGACTATTTGGCAGTCGTGTCCCTGTAAGTAGGCTACATGCAGACAGACAGATCTAGATCTAGTGTCTCTCTTTCTTGCACAGTGTCACCTAAGCTTACTGTGTGTGTGGGTGTGTATGTGTGACGGAGTGATTGAGTTTGTGTTACTGTTTGTCTATTTCTTACGTGAGCCTTGAAGGCTTCGCCTCTTGTTTTAACAGTTTTTGGCTCACGTAAGTGTAGCCTATGCGATGATAAACTTTGTCTGTCTGTGCGTGCGTGCGTATGTATGTATGTATGTGTGTATGTCTGTGGTAGAAACTTTAACATTTCCGAGTCTATGGATTACGTCAGTCTCGGTCAAAAGTGTTCGACGTGTGTGATAGAAACTATTTGAAGACGTCACATTATGACGTAAGAGGGTTAGACGTCACGCAAAGGAATTACTGAAAGTCTCGGTCATTGTTATTGTGAGCGGGCCGAGACTTCTTGGCAGATCCAGGGTCTCGCTTTCTTGCATAGTTTCACCTATGCTTACTGTGTGTGTGTGTGTGTGTGTGTGTGTGTGTGTGTGTGTGTGTGCGTGTGTGTGTGTGTGTGTGTGTGTGTATGTGTGACGGAGTGATTGAGTTTGTGTTACTGTTTGTCGATTTCTTACGTGAGCCTTGAAGGCTTCGCCTCTTGTTTCATACGCTTTGCTTATTAGTTTAAGGAGCAATGTGTATAAGTCTCGCTCCAAGAAATTATCATTTATCGGAACACCACTACAAGATTTTAACTTATTGTTGGTTCTGAAATATTTATTCTGTATTTTGTCATTCGATGTGTGGCTGCGGCCCTAAAAGTACCGAACATATTTCCCCCGGGACAAATTCAGAGGCAAAAGGCAAGGAAGATCTGTTAAACAAGCGCTCGGAATGCATACGACTTGTGTAGTAGAGTAAGTGGCAGTTCTGGGACCTGGCACCTGAGAGAATAACCAGCATTGAAACCAACAAGCGATTTTTGGCTCACGTAAGTGTAGCTTATGCGATGATAAACTTTGTCTGTCTGTGCGTGCGTGCGTGCGTGCGTGCGTGCGTGTGTGTGTGATAGAAACTTTAACATTTCCGAGTCTATGGATAAAGCTCGCATAAGAAGATTACGTCTCGGTCAAAAGTGTTTGACGTGTGTGATAGAAACTATTTGAAGACGTCACATTATGACGTAAGAGGGTTAGACGTCACGCAAAGGAATTACTGAAAGTCTCGGTCATTCTTATTGTGAGCGGGCCGAGACTAGTTGGCAGATCCAGGGTCTCGCTTTCTTGCACAGTTTCACCTATGCTTACTGTGTGTGTGTGTGTGTGTATGTGTGACGGAGTGATTGAATTTGTGTTACTGTTTGTCGATTTCTTACGTGAGCCTTGAAGGCTTCGCCTCTTGTTATCCTCAAGATTACAAGGCAAGTACGATAAGTACCATTGGATGGTTGGTTGATTGGTTGATTGGTTGGTTGATTGGTTGATTGGTTGATTATTGTTTATTTTTTATTTTTTATCGTCTCTACAACCTGTATGGCTATGGAACCGGGACTGATGCAAGTTTGTTCCCTTTCTCAGCTTACCCTTCGATGATTGACCAAAACACTGTTTAACCCAACAGCGCCCGAGGACCGGCCGAGGGCGGAGAAGGTAACCCGTTGACGGATGACCGAGGCCCGACCGAGGGTGCCGATGACGCTCCGACGGCGGTCCGAGGGTTTGGCGTGAGACACGGACTGCACCACATGGAAGCGTCCTCCGCGGCCACCGCCATGGCTCGGTGCGTGCTGCAGGCTGCCGCCGTGCGAGCTGCTGCTCACGACCAAGGTCAGTATGTGGTGTGGAGGATACAGTGGCACCTTCCTTTTCAAGACTCCCCGATTTAAGACTCCTTTCTTTTAGGGCCAAGTTTTCTATTTTTTGATTTAACCGCTGTGATCTTACCCCTATTTAAGGACTCCTCCCTTTTGAGACTTGATTTTCTGATTTCTTTTGGAGGTCAAAAATGGGAGGTTCCACTGTATAGTGAAAGTAGCCCGCTTTTAAGACACCCCCCTCCCCCCCCCCCCCCCCCCCGATTCAAGTCTCACCCTCCCCCCCCCCCCCATCCCTTTTGGAACACTGATTTATTTATTTATTATCATTCTTTTTATTTGTTTAATTTTCAAAGATGGTTCACCCAAACCAGCAGTGAATAACAGTGCAAAGAAGCCGCTCACACCCACCCCACAACGACGTGGTGACGTCACGATGTCCAGCAAGCCGGCGGTCAAGACTCAGCACGAGGGCCTGAAGCCCACGCCCCGCGAAGAAGACGAAGAAGAAATTCTTCCTCTCCACGGTAAATCAGCCAGAAACAGCTCAGACGGGTAGACTGAAAAATACAACTCAGTACGCCAGCGACCACCTCTTGATAACGCCATCTCTTGATAGCGACCACCTCTTGATAACACCACCTCTTGATAGCGACCACCTCTTGATAGCGACCACCTCTTGATAACGCCACCTCTTGATAGCGGTCACCTCTTGATAGCGGTCACCTCTTGATAGCGGTCACCTCTTGATAGCGACCACCTCTTGATAACGACCACCCCAAAGGATCCCTGACGAAGTTGTTTCACTTTCTGTAACAAGCACCTGTCTATAACGACCACTTGTTGTAGTCTCCTAGTTGGTCGTTATGGACAGGTTCCGATGTACCTTCTTTCCATTATATGTTAGTATTTCGGTATTACAGTTTTTCTGTTTTTGACTGTATTTCAATACTTCTGTATTCAATGTCTGTGTTTAGTACTTTCTCCCCAAACAATTTTCATCTTATTTTCTGTATCCGGGTCTGTGGTAAATATGGAAAAATACACCTTGCCTTGCGATTTCCTTGCCGTGTAAACCGACATGTAAATCACCACGGTATGTCCACGCGGCGATATAGCTCAGTTGGTAGCGCGCTGGATTTGTATTCAGTTGGCCGCTGTCAGCGTGAGTTCGATCCCAGGTTCGGCGGAAATTTATTTCACAGAGTCAACTTTGTGTGCAGACTCTCTTCGGTGTCCGAACCTCCCCCCGTGTACACTACATTGGGTGTGCACGTTAAAGATGCCACGATTGACAAAAGGGTCTTTCCTGGCAAAATTGCTTAGGCACAGTTAATAATTGTCTACCTATACCCGTGTAACTTGGAATAATAGGCCGTGAAAGGTAAATATGCGCCGAAATGGCTGCAATCTACTGGCCGTATAAAATTTCATCTCACACGGCATCACTGCAGAGCGCCTAGAACTGTACCCACGAAATATGCGCGATATAAGACTCATTGATTGATTGATTGATTGATTACATAATACGTCACGGACATCAGCCTTACCCTTGGATACATGTACAGCACAGACCTACAGCCTGGCTGCACTGTTGGTATTGTTTATCGGTATTGGTATTGTTTATTGTTTATCGGTATTGGTATTGTTTATCGGTATTGGTATTGTTTATTTGTATTGGTATCGGTATTGGAATTGGTATCGGTATTGGTATTGTTTATCAGTATTGGTATTGTTTATCGGTATTGCTATTGTTTATCATTGTTTATCGGTATTGCTATTGTTTATCGGTATTGGAATTGGTATCGGTATTGGTATTGGTATTGGAATTGGTATCGGTATTGGTATTGGTATTGGAATTGGTATCGGTATTGGAATTGGTATCGGTATTGGTATTGGTATTGGTATCGGTATCCGTATTGGTATTGGAATTGGTATCAGTATTGGTATTGGAATTGGTATCAGTATTGGAATTGGTATCGGTATTGGTATCGTTATTGGTATTGGTATCGGTATTGGAATTGGTATCGGTATCGGTATTGGTATTGGTATTGGAATTGTTATCAGTATTGGTATTGGTATTGGAATTGGTATCAGTATTGGAATTTGGTATCGGTATTGGTATTGTTTGGCTCAATTCACTTCGTCACTGACACCTGCAAAACTCATTCAGCAAAACTCATTCAGAAAAACTCATTCAGCAAAACGTTCCCACGTTGTGTCCAAATGGAAAGAAACTCTCGTCCCATTCAATGTAGAAGATTGAACAGACCTTGGGTGGTTCACATGAGTAGTGTACATGTACGGGTGCTCCCAATGTTGACGGGTTGATGTTCCTGTTTCTCGGCAGGTGCGACCGAGGATGAAAAGAGAGCCCCTTCTGCTGATTCACACCCCAATGGTACAGACCCTGGAACTGGAAGGCACATTGTAGACCGAGCCAACAGTATAGGAGCATGAGCATTTTATTTTATTTGATCAATCGTGTTCGACCATTTCTTCCAATGTTATATTATGTAATGGTAGAATTTGTTCTCTCAGAAAGAAAGTCGCGTCTTGGACAATTATATTTGGACACAACCGTCGAACGCTGAAGAACAGAAGCCAGGGTAACAGGTAAACGTATCTCATATGGAAGCCGGTGGGGTATTTACAAACATTTGGCTCTTCTTCTTTTTATAAAAGTTAAAGACACCAGCAACGGAATTCATGTAATTTATAAATAATAAAGTCGACTGATGTCTTGAACTGAGACCTTGTAAGAGCCTATTTTATAATCCGAAGTCTGAATGTCACATGGCAGAAATACTTTTCAAAACTGACTATGGATCTAGAAAGAATATAATTTTTACAAAAACAGATAACTCTTCATAGGAACAGATAACTCTTCATAGGAATTACAGATTTAATAAAACTGAGGAAGATGAACCGCCACTCGGTTTCAGAAAAAAATGACTATCCCTTTTTGAAAGTTTCTGGAGAAAAATCAAAGTGTTCGCCATAGTTTCATTACTTTCATTGAGGGCAGTCAAACAAAATGTTTCAATTCAAGCATCTCTCTGAAATGATAAGATTTTCCCAAAATTGTAAGTTGAGATTACATCAGGTTCTATGTTTAGCACACACTGGGAATCCTGGGAGAGCTCCGTTGTGAAGTAGGGCACTGAAGAGCGGGAGAGGTTTGACAAATGTAAGGATTTCCAAAAAAATTGTGAAGCAAGTGAATCACCTCAAGAATTGCACAATACGAGCATCGTCTTAATATTTTTAAAATTAATTCATTAATTTGCAAGTATGGTTTGGGTTTCCTTTTCAGGTAACAAATGATCGACCAAGGCTTTCGACAGGGTCTCACACGAGAGCAGGAAACTTTCTAAGTCCTTTTATTTCTCTCTGAATAGTCTTTTCACTAAAGGAACTAAACAGTTTTATGAATGTAGTGCAGCTTGGGCCAGTCAGATACCTGACTTCATAAGTACGTGTATTGATAGGCGATGAAATGGCCCGTACAGAGATTCGCAAAAACAGTTAGAACGTTAACAGCTTCGAGTTCGATTGATCAATTCATGAAACCATGAGAAACTCATGTGTACTCATGAGCTAGCCAGTCATTGCACAATTGAGAGTTTTCCCCAGTCATCTCGTATGTGTTTGTGTGTGTGTGTGCGAATGTGTGTGTATGCGTGTGTGTGTTCGCGTGAATGTGTGTATCCACGCATGCGTGCTAGGTGCGTTCGCACGTGTAGCTTGCAAGTGTTTGTGCCAGTCAGTTTTCAGGGTCGAGATGCACGAAGAAAAACTGGGTGCCACCCAACTGGGTTGGAATAAACCGCGGGGTCTGATTTGGGTGGCTCCAAGTTTCGCTTCGTGCACCTGAGCCCTGGTATTAGTTCACATAAACTGATCATTTTCCGCATGGGATTTTATTTTCAGAGTCGGTACTCTCTCCCGAAATCTCCACGCAAAAGAAAGTACCTGAGCCAGACTTTGATGACGCAACTTGATCCGATGACGTCACATCTGCATTGTTAAGGACGTCAAAGATATACCACATTGTATTGTCAGATTATAATAATTATATTGTCGCTGTTATCACTTTATTAGATCTTAGTTTAGGCAGTACCTATTGTTAAAAGAAGGCTCATTTCGTTCCCGAAAAATGGCAACTTGGTTCATTTGGGAAACGCACCGCTCGTGTATTATCCACTTTTGTTTTAGCGGTTGTACAATGGCATAGTTTTATCCATATATGTGCGCTTTTTCATAAGTATGAAGTTTAAGGATATAATTACCACACGGTTAAGTTCACGCGGAGAAATAATGCAACATTTGCGTTTTGGATGTCAAAGCCCCACGGCCAGGATCGTGGTACACCTGACACCACCCCCCGCAGGTGGTACACCCCTTATATCCCCCGCAAGAACGACCACATGGTAGGTGTCTCCAAACTAATGCATTTAAATGGTAGATTACCAAACAATCTTGTATTATTTTGACTGGTACTGTTTTGTGTATCGGGTAAGCCGGTTTCCTTCCCATTCATGTTCTCGCGGTGTACTTTGTGAGAGAAGAAATGTCATCACAACCGGTCTGTCATTTGTTCTGTCTTCTACGTTAAACACGATAAAGATATAACACAGAGCATGGTCAACAAAAGGACTTAAAACTCATTGCTTGTCAAAGTCTAACTATTTGTGGATATTGCTTTTCATTTTGAAGTTTCAGCGAAGCTTGGAATAAAAAAAAACCAAGAAAGGTATGTTGTTAGAACGTTTAATTATTGACAAAACATAACGTTACGTTCACTTAACAAACAAAACGTTTTGTTTTGTCACTAATTAAACGTACCGCTTTGTTTTGTTAATGATTAAACGTTACAACAACATACCTCTCTTTTTTTTAATTCTGAATTTTGGAACGTTGGCAGTCTATTTGTTTTTGGATTTCAGTAAAGCTTAGTTTAGACTAGACGGGTACAAAGATCAGTAGTAAAAGTTGAAGGGATAATATCCCCCGCAGCCTGTTCGGTTTTGCTGGTACACCCCACCGCAATACTCCGGTAATATCCCCCGTCGTCTTGTTTATCAGAATAATCGCGTGAAACCGCGGTTTTCGTCTAAACCAGCAACTGGAGAAGATGAAGATGATTCACATCATTTGCTGCAGGCTCCAACCGTCGCGGAATGCATGAAACAGAATGGGTATAGTCTGGCTGACGTGTTTAAAAAAATTTTTTTTAAACAAAACCAAAGCGACTTTGATATAGTGCTTATGAAAGTTGTTCAGGACGATTAGTACGACTGTTTGACTTGTTTCCAGCTTTCGTGGTTTGAGCCCCACACACGTAAATGTTCTCAGGTCACGAGTAGAAAAATCCTCAAATTCATACCCGAAAAGAGCCCCACGCTTTACGTCACATTTCAATACATTCGTTTAAACTCTCGTGCCTCTTAAACGTGTCGCGCTCATAGGACAGAGCCTGACCGAGGTATGCAGTGAAACGGAACATGAAAGTTGTGAAAAACCTGCACCCGGCATACCGTCTTGACTTAGCTAGAGAGGACACATAACAGATGATACCTAAACAATCCGCAGTGGCCGAGGGAAACTGGGCCGTGGCAGCTAAATTGAATTAGAATGCTGCCTTTCCCTACTCTTTCTTTTTCCAGTCTTTCTCGCTCTCTGTGGCAGCAGTGGCGTGCACAGACACAAGCATGTACAGAGAAGAGCTACTTTCAAAGCATGGTCTTTAGTCTCAATAATTATCTTCTCATTTACAAGGTAGCATTGTACATCTAAAAAATAATTGTAATAAAGTTAATACAAAGTTTTCCAAATATAAAGTATTGGTTTGTTAAAGTTATGTTGTCTGTGTCTACCTATATATGTCTCCTCTCTCTCTCCGTCTCTCTCTCTCTCTCCCTCTCTCTCTCTCTCTCTCTCTTTGTATATATATATATATATATATATATATATATATATCAGGGGCGGATCAGTTCATTTTATGGGGGGGGTTTCCAAAAGTATATTGTGAAGATATGGGTGTGAAGGCGCGAAGCGCCGAGCCGACGGCGCAAAGCGCCTAGCTTGCTAGGGGGGTCCGGGGGCATGCCCCCCCGGAAAATTTTGTAAAAAAGGATGCAAAATGGTGCAATCTGGTGCATTTTGAGGATGATCATTACCAGTTTCAGGCAGCAGATTTTGTCACTGATTAATACCCAAAAAAAACACCATTTAAAAAAAAAATTTTTGGCTGGGGGGGGGTTTCCGGAAACCCCTGAAACCCCCCCCTCGTCCGCCCCTGTATATATGTATTTAAGATTAGAATAGTCCCTCTCTGGGCGAGGGCTGGTTGAAAAGAAGCTCGTTTATATTGCTTATGCCACAACCCTCGTAAAATAAAATTTGATTTGATTTGATTTGATTTGATCTCTCTTGGAATGTGTCAAGGTGACCTTCGTGGACGATACACATTTATTTCTGACAGTGGAAACAGTGTGAATGACTACTTTTTGATGTCTGTAAATCTATTTGAATCAGCTGCGGATAAATGCAAGTTGAATGTTTTAGAGCGTATTGAATAAGACCATATGCCGGTGGAGTTGGCTTTGAATGTTAAAAGATGTATGCCGAATGCCACTATGAGTTAAGCTGGTTGTGAGGTTGACGAATTTGTTGTCAAATATTGTTGGAAGACTGAATGTGCGGCTGCCTTCTCCTCTTTAATGAACTCAGGTGATGTACAGTACGAACTTGTCAATGCTGCTGCCTTAATTGAGACAGATGTTAACGCCGCACTGAACAAGTTTAATGATGTTATAAAACAGCAAGCTGAATGCATGAAGAAAAGAATTTCAATGGGTGGTAAGTCGTTACAGAAAGAATGGTTTGACCATGAATGCCCGACAGCAAGAAGTCATGTCCGTAAGATGTTACATAAATGTAGAAAATCAAAAGATGTTATTGATAAAAATCTATATTGCATTGCTAGGCGTGAATATAAATACCTGATAGTTAGGAAAAAGAAAAGCTACAACGCTGGTCTAATCGCTGACTTGAGCAACTCAGTAAAATCGCAGAAACTATTTTGGGAAACTATGAAGAAACTTTCACGGAGGAAAACGCAGCCGCGTCATAACATTACTTCAGATGATTGGTTCCAACATTTCAAGAATGTATTAGAGGACACACATGTAGCTATAGTCGGGACGTCGTTGATGGTGCTGTGGATGAAAATGCTGATGTTAATGATGAAGGAAATGATGAGGATGTTGTTGAACATGTATTAGATAGACCGATTTCGAAAGAAGAGGTCACTCTTGCAATTAGAAAGCTGAAGAACGGAAAGTCTGCTGGTCCAGATGGGCTGATTGGTGAGTTGTTCAAGCATTCGGGTGAGGCTGTGGTGATGTTTTTGGTAAGGTTGTTTAATGTCTTGTTTGATAGTGGTTTTTACCCGGACAACTGGAAGGAATCAATAATCTTGCCTCTGTTTAAGAAATGTCAGATAAATGACACCAATAACTACAGGGGAATATCACTGTGTGATGTCAGCAGTAAATTATATAGCTCCATAATTAATAACAGATTGCAGGAATGGATAGCATAAATGATATTACTGGTGAACATCAAGCTGGATTTAAAAAAGATCATTCAACAGTTGACCATATCTTTACACTCCTGGCGGCCATTCAGAAAAAAATTACAAATAACAGAAATCTTTATGTAGCATTTGTTGATTTTGAGAAGGCATTCGATTCGATTTCTAGGAAACTTCTGTGGCCTGTACTTATGAAAAACGGTATCAGAGGAAAATTGCATCGTACGTTGTGTGAAAAGCATGTATTTGGATGTGAAAGCTAAAATAAGATGTGGCGCTAAATTTACTGATGTAATCAATTGTACATATGGGGTAAAACAAGGTGATGTATGTAGCCCTGTGTTGTTTTCGTTATTCATTAATGAATTAGCTTTGGAAGTAATGGAAAACATGGTGTGACATTTGATTTTGTTGAATTTTTCATATTGCTTTTTGCTGATGACATTGTATTGCTCTCCACAACTGTTGTTGGCCTGCAAAGACAGCTGAATAATTTGTACAATGCAGCTTCTCGATTGGAGTTGAAAGTTAATATGAACAAAACTAATATTATTGTTTTCCGTAAAGGAGGATATTTAGCTAGTTGTGAAAAATGGAATTATGGTGCAGATAGAGTTGTTGTTGTTAACGCTTATAAGTATCTAGGAATATTTTTTTCCACGAGACTCAGTTTTAATGTTTCCTGTCAAGATTTGGTGAGTAGGGGTAAACGGGCAGTGTTTGGTATACTTCGTGTGTTGCACAAGTTAGAGAGTAGTTCTTACAAATTGTTTACGAAATTGTTTGATTCTCAAGTTCAACCGATTGTGCAATATGGTGCTGAGATTTGGGCTTTCCAAAAAGGTACGGAAATAGAAAAACTGCACTTGTTCGCCATGAAATGATTCCTACATGTAGACATGAGAACACCAAACGACCTTGTGTATGGCGAATTGGGAAGATTCCCAATATATCTAAACTCATATGTAAAGTGCATTACATATTGGCTAAAATTAACAAAAATGGAAAATTCTAAGATTCCATGTAAAGCATACAAAGTTCTCTATAATTTAGATTGTAATGGCAAGATTACATGGGCGACGGATGTTCAAAAGTGTTTGTTCTCTCATGGGTTTGCAGATGTATGGTACAACCAAGGGGTGGACAGTATTGGTGGATTTTTGAAATGTTTTAGACAACGATTGATAGATTGCAGATGGCAAGACTGGAACGACCATATGCAAAGCAGTGATCGATTTTCTACATACAGATTGTTTAAGGCCGGAAGCAGTACTGAAGTGTATATAGATATGGAAATGAACAGCTATGTGAAAAGTGCATTAACTAAATTTAGGTTCGGTGTTTCGGATCTTGCTGTACTGACACAGATGTAGGTATAGTGTACGGAGTGAGGAAGATTTGTTGTGTCGTCTGTGTAAATTGGCTGAAGAAAATGAAATACACTTTATGTTTTGCTGTCCTGCACTACGTGACCTAAGAGTATTATTGATAAAGCCAAAATATTATAATCATCCATGTATGTACCGATATACTTTGCTTATGTCTACTGGAAATGTCAGTCAAATATTCAAATTAGCACAATACATTTATCAGGGAATGAAAAGATTAATCACTGTGACATGATTTATGTACACATGTATTACTGTTTGATGTGTACAAATTTGGGTCATTTATGAAACACAATGTTTTACTATGATTATGTTGTATATGGGCGCATACCCTTCAGAAGGGGCTCTGGCCTAAAACTGAATAACTTTCGTATTCGTATTCGTATTCTCTCTCTCTCTCTCTCTCTCTCTCTCTCTCTCTCTCTCTCTCTCTCTCACACACACACACACACACACACACACACACACACACACACACGTGTGTGTCACACGTACACTTGACGCACACACACACACGCACGATATGTTTGCTTCTTCCGTAACCCTCGAAAGTAATTATTTATCTCATCTTCTCTTACTTCATTATGTCTTTGGGCGAACAAATCTAAAAATGTGTTTGACTGTGAAGAATCGGCAAGATTTGTGTCGGGCACTTGGTTGGAAATGATTCGTGATTGTCGACATAAAACCAATCAGATAATGCATAACATTATATCCAGATGGCAGATATCACACGTCTAATATACCGATAATGACTGTGTTGTGGTGAGATGATGAAATAGTGTTATAATACATTCATGTCGATTCAGCTGTGCACATAGTACGCATGCACGTTAGATGAAGAAAGACAGCGCAGCAAAACAGTGATTGTATTAATAATGATTAACAACTGAGCCGACTACTGGTTGTTGTTGTTGTTGTTGTTGTTTGTTGTTGTTGGGGTTGTTTGTTGTTGTTGTTGTTGGTGTGTGTGTGTGGAGGGGGTGGACTGTTCAGCATCATGACGAACTAGAAGATCTGGTTTTTGAGGTCATCCGCGAAAAAGATGGTATGAGCGGCTTGGTTATACAGGTGACCCAGAATGGCCATGATCAAGAGAGAGCCTCCAAAACCTTCGTGTGCATACTATAGGGTGGAGTTATTTTGCTGACAGTCAGAACTGAAACTCTGGTCTTACATTAACATCCACCTCACACACGAAAACACAACTCTTCACATGTATAACATTTTTAATGTTTCATACCTTTTTCCAGAAATGCACAACTTTCAAACACACGTTCTATTTTCTCTCACACCGTCTATCTCAATATTTTTCTTGACACATCTTTTAAAAAAAATTGAAAATAGTAATCCCAAATTACACACGTCCAATCAGTCTTTTCCACACTGCTATAAATGATGGATTATTAACTGTAAGCAAAACAAGCAAGTGTATTTCAAAACAACCCAATTCTGAACATTGAATTAAACACACACACATACTTCACACACACATATGTAAACACACACACACACACACGAACACACACAAATACACACAGGTGCTAGCACACACACACACACTAACCAAAAATATGCATGCACGTACAAAAGAAAACACACACACCTTTTCACAATCATCACCGCATGGTAGAAGAGGTCCAAATGATTTAACTGTCATTAACTTTTTTTAAAGAAAAATAACATCAACAAAGATTAGACATGCAAAGCATCAGTAAGCAGATACAGTGGAACCCCCCTTGTAAGACCCCCGATGTAAGACTTCCTCCCTTTTAACACCTTGCTTTTTCACATTTTCTGTTCATAACCTCTGTAAGTTGACCTCCTTTTGAAGACCTGATTTTCTCAGATTTGTGAAGGTCTTACAAGGGGGGTTCCACTGTACTACAATCAATCACATCTTCTCCACTGCACTACAATCAATCACATCTTCTCCACTGCACTACAATCAATCACATCTTCATACATGTTGGTTAGTTAGTTAGCTGTTGCTTCTCGGGTCCAGTGGACCATAATAGGCCAAATCAGGACCCCTTCATACATGTTGAGAGTTCACCCACAATAATTGAATAACTAGACTGAATGAAATGATTCTTGGCCGTGTTTAAATTAGACAAAGAATAAGACGTTCACTAATGAGCCAAGCATCCTTTCGCACAGCATTCCAGTACAAGCATACAGTCAAATGTTCTGTGAAACAACCCCATGAATTGGTGTTACTATTGAAGACCAAGGCGAAATCCAGCAAGTTGAAAAAAGTAAAAACCCAATCATATTACCAGTAGTTCTAAGCATGACAATTCAAAATTATTATGATGATTTGTCCAGGGTGATAGTTGAATACTCATTTCAATAGTTACTGTGTAAGATGCCAGGGGACTGGTTCTGGTTCTGCACAACTGCTACCAAATACTGTTAACCAAATGACCCCAGACCTCCCAATACCGCGGCCTGAGAATGATCCATATGCAGATCTCACAGACGCCTGCTATACACCATGCTACCCATGATGCATGTCTGTTTCCGTTTCTTCAGGCTTCCTGCCAGGTTTCAGCTCTTATCATTTCGGAAAACTTGCTGTGGTTACTTTGCTATGATGTTTTAAAGTTTTGTTTAAAACTGACAGAGTTACTGTACTTCCCATGACACGGGGGTCAAAGTATTAATGTGTATATTTTTAGAGTGCTTACTTCCCTTTGTTTTATAGATGTTGTCATTAACACTCTTGGTCATGATTCTTTTGACAAAAAGCAAGACAAAATGACATTTTGATCACAAAAAAACCAACGGGACCATTCACGAATCACAGCTTTTAGTTTTTCAATTAAATACGCAGAAGTCTTATTTAAAAAAAAACCCAGACATTTGTTAAAAAAAAGGGCAAAAGAAAACATTAGACAAAAAGACGCAGCACATACTAACCAAGTTTACTATACAGAAGGTAACATTTTGAGGTTTTGATCAAGACAGGGACAAATGAACTTTTAGCAAGTCACAGTTAGAAATGCATGCAAGCAATTCACAGTTAGAAATGCATGCAGGCAAATCCACAAAAATCATGGAACATTAAAAGAACCCACAAAAAAAGAAACAAGTCGCGTAAGGCGAAAATACAATATTTAGTCAAGTAGCTGTCGAACTCACAGAATGAAACTGAACGCAATGCAACACAGGCAGTGAAATTGACAAGAAGAGCGGGGTAGTGGTTACGCTATGCTGCATAGCACGCTTTTCTGTACCTCTCTTCGTTTTAACTTTCTGAGCGTGTTTTTAATCCAAACATATCATATCTATATGTTTTTGGAATCAGGAACCGACAAGGAATAAGATGAAAGTGTTTTTAAAACGATTTCGAAAAAAAAATTTTGATAATAATTTTTATATATTTAATTTTCAGAGCTTGTTTTTAATCCGAATATAACATATTTATATGTTTTTGGAATCAGCAAATGATGGAGAATAAGATAAACGTAAATTTGGATCGTTTTATAAATTTTTATTTTTTTTTACAATTTTCAGATTTTTAATGACCAAAGTCATTAATTAATTTTTAAGCCACCAAGCTGAAATGCAATACCGAACCCCGGGCTTCGTCGAAGATTACTTGACCAAAATTTCAACCAATTTGGTTGAAAAATGAGGGCGTGACAGTGCCGCCTCAACTTTCACGAAAAGCCGGATATGACGTCATCAAAGACATTTATCAAAAAAATGAAAAAAACGTTCGGGGATTTCATACCCAGGAACTCTCATGTCAAATTTCATAAAGATCGGTCCAGTAGTTTAGTCTGAATCGCTCTACACACACACACACACGCACAGACACACATACACCATACCCTCGTTTCGATTCCCCCTCGATGTTAAAATATTTAGTCAAAACTTGACTAAATATAACAAGTCGCGTAAGGCGAAAATACAATATTTAGTCAAGTAGCTGTCGAACTCACTGAATGAAAGTGAACGCAATGCCATTTTTCAGCAAGACCGTATACTCGTAGCATCGTCAGTCCACCGCTCATGGCAAAGGCAGTGAAATTGACAAGAAGAGCGGGGTAGTAGTTGCGCTAAGAAGGATAGCACGCTTTTCTGTACCTCTCTTTGTTTTAACTTTCTGGGCGTGTTTTTAATCCAAACATATCATATCTATATGTTTTTGGAATCAGGAACCGACAAGGAATAAGATGAAAGTGTTTTTAAATTGATTTGGACAATTTAATTTTGATAATAATTTTTATATATTTAATTTTCAGAGCTTGTTTTTAATCCAAATATAACATATTTATATGTTTTTGGAATCAGCAAATGGTGGAGAATAAGATAAACGTAAATTTGGATCGTTTTATAAATTTTTATTTTTTTTTACAATTTTCAGATTTATAATGACCAAAGTCATTAATTAATTTTTAAGCCATCAAGCTGAAATGCAATACCGAACCCCGGGCTTCGTCGAAGATTACTTGACCAAAATTTCAACCAATTTGGTTGAAAAATGAGGGCGTGACAGTGCCGCCTCAACTTTCACGAAAAGCCGGATATGACGTCATCAAAGACATTTATCAAAAAAATGAAAAAAACGTATGGGGATTTCATACCCAGGAACTCTCATGTCAAATTTCATAAAGATCGGTCCAGTAGTTTAGTCTGAATCGCTCTACACACACACACACACACACACACAGACAGACGCACATACACCACGACCCTCGTTTCGATTCCCCCTCGATGTTAAAATATTTAGTCAAAACTTGACTAAATATAACAAAAAGCAGGGAGCACATATAAACAGCAAGGTTTGGGGACACTGACAGTGAAGAACATGACATTTTTTGTTGGTTAGGAGCATGCTTAATTGCCACTCAATGATACAATTCATTATTATTATTCTTTTTGTCTGCATTCCTTGACACAATGATACATAACCTGTATCAATGCTCTAACAGGATGAGAATGTCAAAGATTCACAAATCACATGAAAAAAAACTGCCCCTGGGAAAAAGGCGACAAACAATAGTAAAAGCAGGGGTACATTTCTGCATTTAAATAACATCTTGAAATATTTGTGAAAATAAAACATATTTTTGGACTTAGATAACAGTTTCAGATATCCATCAAAACAGGAATATTTCTTGACTTAAATAAATCTACAATATCCCCTGAAACAAGTAGTTCTTATCTGGACAAAGACCACATCTTGTAATCCCTCAAGACAAGGTTGATCCTGTACTGGAACAACATCTTGTAAATCTTTATCGCGCAAACACTTCCTGGCCAGTAAATGTGACAGTCTCTCTCAATCCAAAGAGAATGTCAAAAAGACACTGTTTGTACAAAGAAAACATGCCCATTGGTCAGTTCTTGGACATATACCAAACAGAGACACTGCTCACACAAAAGGCTCTTGCACATACCGAAGAGAGCCACCGCTCACATAAAAAATCCCCTGTCCATCTTCTTCTGCATTCCCGTTGCCATGCTAGACTGTCAAGGTTGTTGATGTAATGAAGTCTGTAGTTGGCCGCAGGGATTCACGGTTTCTCTTTCAAGTCCACCGTTCTTGCACAAACAGAACAGAGCCGCCCTTCACACAAAAAATCCCCTGCCCATCTGACGGTTCTTGGACATGTGGAAGAGAGCCACAAAGAGCTGACACCAGTGCGGGTCCATGCGGAAGTGGTATGAGGTGGACGCTGCTTCGCTCTCTACACTGTGGTCACCAGAGTGAGAGCTGGACAGAGAGCCCCGAGGCGGGCCAGTGTGTGATGTTGGCGTCTCGCTGTTGGACATCCAGGGTTCGCCCGCTGGACTGCCGCCTAAGTTTGAGGTGGAGTTGATGAAGGCTGCGATGCGATCCTCGCTGGTGGGTTTCAGCATCTGTGCAGACACATACATACACACACAGTTCAATAGGCACATTAATATTCACTCACACATGTGTATACACACAAACACACACACACATGCACACACACACATATGTGCACACACACACACACACATCCACTTGGAGGAAACGACCCAAATTTCCCAGCAATGGGAACAAAAAGGCCACTTCAATGAAATTAGCCTTGTTGGTCAAAATACAGTTCAGTGGAAGACCTGAGAAAATCAGGTTTCACAAGGTAGGAGTATTAAAATGGTGGTTGATTTACAAAGGCTATGAACAGAAAGTCAGAAAACAGGGTCTTAAAAGGGAGGGAGTCTTAAATTGGGGGGGGGGGGGGGGGGGGAGGGCTTAAAATAGAGGGAATCTAACATTTTTTTAATTTTTTTTTTAAAGCGGGTGAGTCTTAAATTGGGGGGTTGTCTTAAAAGTGAGGGAATCTTAAATTGGGGCGGGGGAACCCACTGTACCTGAGCGGGTGTGTGAACGATGGTGTTGGCGACAGTCAGAGCCAGGATGGCAGGCGCGGGGGCGTGACAGTTAAGCTGCGACAGAGCGAAGGCCTGCTGCTGAGCGTCCTCCTCCTGACTCACCACCACCACCATCTCCCCCGTCAACAACAGCACCACCTCCATCGCGTCCTCTGCCGCAGCCTCCTGAGTAGCGCTGACTGCAACCAGCAGGCTGCTCTCTGCTAACAGTTTCCTGTGGAAACACACATGAGAGAAGAACATTGTCAAAATAGAAGAAACAAGGTTTGCCAAATCTGAAATAAGACAAAATCGTATATATGTATACAGTGACACCTGCGATGTGAGGACCCTTCGATGAGAGTACACCTCCCTTAAAAGGACATCTTCTGTTGTCCTTTTGACTCTCATCTCTACCAAAATATACCTGTCATGACAGGCCACCTGCAATGTAGGGACACTTTGTAGGGACACTCAAGGGTTTCCTTTTATCACAGGTACTACCGTATTTTATCACTTTTCCTTGCCTTGACGTAAGAGAAGAAAGGAAACTGATTTACACATGAGGAGTGTTGCTAACAGCTTCAAAATCAATTCAATGTGTCCATTTTCCATATGAAATATGAAGTCCTAGAGAGGTTGAAAAAGAGCAAATCCTCCACAAGGAGGAAGATTGTCATGCCTGTGGAAAATGATCCAGCCCGCTTATCTCTGGGGTAAACCGTCATGCCTGTGGAAAATGATCCAGCCCGCTTATCTCTGGGGTAAACCGTCATGCCTGTGGAAAATGATCCAGCCCGCTTATCTCTGGGCTAAACTGTCATGCCTGTGGAAAATGATCCAGCCCGCTTATCTCTGGGCTAAATTGTCATGCCTGTGGAAAATGATCCAGCCCGCTTATCTCTGGGCTAAACTGTCATGCCTGTGGAAAATGATCCAGCCCGCTTATCTCTGGGCTAAACTGTCATGCCTGTGGAAAATGATCCAGCCCGCTTATCTCTGGGCTAAACTGTCATGCCTGTGGAAAATGATCCAGCCCGCTTATCTCTGGGGTAAACCGTCATGCAAATATGTGAGAGTCTGCTAACTAAAGAGAAACAACTGCTCCACATTGGCTAAATCATTTTATCAGTGCTTCCCACTAGAAACCAAAGTGTGATTCTATATGAGTTCCCTTAGTTGTTATTGTAAAAAGCAAACTGTATGAATAGCAGGAGATAGTACTGCTGTTAATTATTATGCAGACAAGATGTAGAGCAGCAATGATTTTATTTTGTTTACTTGTGTAAGCTGCTAGTAGTACTAGTAGCTTCCTTTGGAAAGCAGATCGAGCCAAACTTATCTCTGGGGTTAACTGTCCTGCAAATAATGTGAGTCTGTTAACTAAAGGAAAACAACTTCAATCTCCGCTTACTTTCATCTGCTTCTCACTGGTAACCAAAGAATGATTCTACATGAGTTCCCATAGATGCATGCTTTTGTAAAAAGCAAACTGCATGGATCGTAGGAGGTACCGTAATGGACATGATGAGGTCATATGCTAAGAAAAATCTTTCTGCTACAAGAATGTAAAGCTCAAGGTTGATACTGACATTGGGTACTTGAGCCAAGACATGGGGAGGTGAGGACGCTGGATTTCTGTGATGGAGCGACGCGGTCCCATGTGCTGCCTCAGACCCGATCCCTGCAAAATACCTGCACACACACATGCATACATTTTGTTAGCTTTCTGTTGTTGTGCTGTGCAGTTGTTGCTGTTAACTTGTTTTTTTGTGCGGGGAGGGGGAGTAGGGTAGGGATGGGTGTGTGCTCTTGAAGTGCAAATGGTATTGAATATTATTTTACCCCAAAATCGAAAATTTTATTGTAAATTTTCATTTAATAAATATACCTACCCGAATCACATGTAGCATTGACACAATCGGAGATGCTAGGTTCTGAAAAGGCTAACCGTCTAAGGGAAGCAACCCCAACCACAAAAAGTGTAAACGTAGCCATGGTAATGACCATACACCCGGGGAGTTACCTCCCATCGTGCATGCCATGTCACTACTGCTACTGAACACGTGGTTCATATCATTCGACCTAAAGAATAAATTCTCCAAATCAAAAGCGGGGTTGGCGGGAGGGAATATACTATGTGATTCGGGTAGGTATATTTATTAAATGAAAATTTACAATAAAATTTTCGATTAAATTACATATTCCTACTCCGAATCACATGTAGCAGATTACAACAACAAGGCGGTGGGAAAGAAAAATCTAACTCACTCAAAAAACCTTGCCAAAAACCTGGACCGCTGCCAAAGAATCAGGGCGGTCCCAGTGGGAAAGAAAATCTAACCCACTCAAAAGCCCTTGCCAGGGCTGGCCCACTGCCAACAGGCAGTGAGGGAACCAAGGAAAGTCCTGATTGACAGCCGAGAAGTATCTCAGGCAAAGCGAAAGAGACAACCTCAGAGATCCAGAAAGCTGTGCTCAGCACTTCTTCCAATCTCCTAGCCGTAAAAAACAGCACAGGAATAGACCCAAGCCTTGGATTAATAACCCTGGCGAGCCAAGAGAAAGACAAGCTTCCCCCCCCCCCTTTTATTGGAAGGAAATGCTAATGTCCTGAGAAGATCCGTGCGTAAGGTTGTCCCCTCAACTGAGAAGGACGAACCCCCGCGGTGACCCTAAGACAACCATGCCAAAGTCTGCAAACCTTGGGATGTAGTAAAGCCCAAAAGGCTTGTGAGAAAGAAGTCAGCTCAAAATAAGAGTGACCAATCCCCACGAAAGAGCGAGAGAGAGACATCCAAGCACTAAGTACCAGAGTCCACCTCGAAGAGAAAACTCACAAATAGAAGGTCGCCAGTTATCCCCTACCAGTCCCTGCGAACGCAGGGAGAGAGGTAGCACCCGACAGCAGCCACTTACGACTGTGCGTAAGCTACCGGAAGTGAGGACCCACGGTGGTCAAAAACCGATGTGACTGGCAACCATAAACAAAATGGCTAAAAGCCAGAATGTTCCCAAAACAGTCTGCTTGAAGGTAATCGAGAGTGAATCAAAAACCGAAAGCAGAAAACCAAGACTGGTAAACGTAAACCGTGAAGCCAGCCAGCCATAAGACTCCCGAAACCAGAGTTCTCAGGGAAAAAACAGGCAGTTAACTTCCTAGCCAAATCAAGAGCCTACCTGAGTTTGGCCAGAAACCCAGAGCGCGTCTGTCCCTGTCTGAAGACAGAGTCCAACGCGGAGAAAAACGGACAACCGTCCTAGACAAAGTTGCCTTTTGTAGCCGGGCGACTGTAAGGAAACCCGACCCAACAGACGTCATCCGGACTCGCCTCATACTAAGATGAGGAAGAAGAGAGGAAAGGCCCAAGACTGAAGTCACAGGAACCGAACCTTAACTAAACCTCTGCCCGAAGGAGAAGAGTAGCCAAAACCTGAGAGAGAGGAGGAAAGCCACAAAGAACTACTCCTCAAACATCCATTGTCCAAGACAATGCCCCCTCAGGAAAACCTGAATGTAACTTCCGAGGCCAACTCAAGTGAACCTTAAGTTTGGACGAAACACCAGAACGCGTCTGATCACTAGAGAAAGACAGAGTCCGACTCGATGAAAGACAACAAGGACCAAAGTCCGAACGTTTGTGGCCAAACAGGGGTAACCTGAAGCCAGAGAACCCCACAAGCCACAAGAAACGGGAAGGCAACAACCACCATCGCCGCAACGTGGAATGGCTGTTGCCCGGCCAAGGCTGCCTATTGGCTGCCAGCTTAGCTTAACCAGAGGAATGAGCATGCTTCTGCTAAGCATGGTTCTGAGTATGCTAGCCCTACCTTCCTTCAACCTTTGTAAAGCAGTCAGAGACCTGGTGATCTCTACTCGACTGAATCTCTACTGCAGGCAAAGTTTAAGCGACTCTCTTTGACTGTTCAGGGAACTGAGAATGCGAAAGAAACGAGTCCCTTCGACACCCGCCGTACGAGCGTAGAGAAGGAAGGGCAGCCTCATCTGCTCCATGCTCACCCTAGCAAGGGCTGGCCAACAGAGTAGAGAAAGGAGGCAAGTTCCAAAGGCTGAATAAGCAAGAAGGAACAAAAGGTGAAGCCCGTGTAGCCGAAGCCAGCCAAGGCTGAGCATGTTCCGGAACTGAACCATAGTAGAAACAGCGGCAGAACCAAAACACTAGAGATACCACCTTCGGGAGGAGATGGCCTAGCCAAAACCTGCAAACCGTGGTACCTACAAAAGGTGACTAAGGAACCGGAAGTAGAAAAACATCCTATCTTCACGGAACGGAAGTCCGACATCGACAACAAGGAAGCCACCAATGTCGATGCACCCAAGGGAAATCCTGAGCCGAAGCTTGAGCTGCGACGGAAATCCAGAACGTGTTCGATTGCTGACTAAAGACTGAGAACCAGAATAGCTCAGCTACGAACGCAAACCGAAGTCACAGTTGCTGGTGGTAAACTGATGAATGAGATGACCGGAAACCGGAAAACCATCCAACCGGAAAAAGACCTGACTTATCCCCCTACTGACGGTCGTGAATAGGGGAAACGTCCAGGGCCACCCGAACTGACTAGGCAGTAAACGCAACACCCAACAGGTAAAGTGAAGACTGCCCCGGCTGAGGCTAAAAGCCTAAATGCCCGTAGGCCAGCCGCTGTTCCTCACCCACCGACCTCCGAAGGAGTGTCAGGAAGAGGAGAAGTGTATCCGAACAGAGCCGGAAATGCAGCAGACAAAACCGCAAAAAACGGAAGCGAAAGATGCATAGAGTAGACTGAGGCCGGAAGCCCAAACGCCCGTAGGCCAGTCCTCTGTCAACTCCAGTCAAAACCGCAACGTGTACTTGAAATGGAGGACTTATGCTTCCAGTAAAACCGGAAACACCACGCCGACAACGGCTGCCGCACTGGTGAAACACAAATGCCCACGACGGAACAAGAGTGAGACAGAACAGAAGAGGACTGGGGCCGGAACCCGAACGCCCGTAGGCCAGTCCTCGATCAACCCCAGACAAGCCACTACGTGCGCTTGTGATGGAGAACCTATGCTTCCAGACAGGAAGTGTAGGAGGCCGAAGCCCCGCCCGGGAAAACCTTCGACGTGACCTCTGCCGCAGCTTAGAGGACAGCGTTAAGCCTTTTTCCCAATAACCAGCACGTGTGGAATCGCTGACGACAGACTGAATGTCCGACACAACCGGCGAAAAAACCGAAGTCCACGTACTGGTGGAAGGCCGGTGAAACGGCATAACCGGAAAACCGGAAATCCGTCCCCCCCGACGTCGTCCTAACTCATGCCTCGACCAGGCTAAGAGAGAGAAGACGGCAAGTCTGCAGCCGCAGGAACCGGAACGGCAGTCGACGCGACAACCGAAGGTTGAAACACTGACTACATCGGCCAGAGCTGAGACACCACCTGCCCGAAGGGCTGGCGTTGCTCCTCAGCTACCGACATCCGGGAGGAAGTGGAAGCGAAAGGAGCAGTAAATCCGGGCGGAGCCGGAAAGCACCAGACGAGACCGCGAAAAGCGGAAGCGCCGAATGCGAGGACGGAGGCCGGAAGCCCGAATGCCCGAAGGCAACGTCCGGTCAACCCCGGAAACGACCACAGCGGGTGCGTACGTCAGAGGACCTATGCTTCCAGCGAGTGCCGGAAGCGCAGCGCCAGAAACGGCTACCGCCATTGCTCCGCCACACAATGGTCTTCGAGGAAGCCAGGGTGTGACTGAACAGAGGACGAATGCCCGGGGGGCAACGTCCGGTCAACCCCGGAAACGACCACAGCGGGTGCGTACGTCAGAGGACCTATGCTTCCAGCGAGTGCCGGAAGCGCAGCGCCGGAAACGGCTACCGCCACTGCTCCGCCACACAATGGTCTTCGAGGAAACCAGGGTGCGACTGAACAGAGGACGAATGCCCGGGGGGCAACGTCCGGTCAACCCCGGAAACGACCACAGCGGGTGCGCACATCGGGGGACCTGGTCAACCCCGGAAACGACCACAGCGGGTGCGTACATCGGGGGACCTATGCTTCCGGCGAGTGCCGGAAGCGCAGCAGTCGGAAACGGCTAGACAACTCCGGAAACGACCCCAGCGGGTGCGTACGTCGGAGAAGTAGCCGGAACCAACTGCCGCCATTGCTCAGCCACACAATGGTCTTCAGTGAAGCCAGGGTGCGACTGAACAGGGGTTTGCGGGTCGTGAACCCGCCGAAAAGAGCTGTGTCCCAGCAGGGACTGTCCGACGGCCTCACGAGGGCCTGTGGACCAGCTCGACTTACTTGAATCGCCAACCACAGCGGTAGAAGACGAAGAAGCAAAACATCCGCCCTAGACAACGTCTCGGCCGGAAGCGTCAAAGAAGCCAACAAGGTGACGTCGCCCACAGACAGCGGGACCAACGGAAGACGCAGGCTTGGAACGCGAAAATTTCTTCACACGCAGACACCTGCAACACCTGATCTGCTAACGGCAGAGAAGGCGAGGAGAAGAAACAGGACGTACAACAGTATATGACTGCCCCACAAAGTGTTTGTTCGAGGCAGAAAGAGTAACGAACAAAACATAACAAACATGTTAAATCCGAAACCACGACCAGTCCTACGGACTGGTAGATACCTGCTAAAGCCTAGCCAAGTAAACCACTGTCAGCAACGCTGATACACAAAATGGCGGCCAAGCGATAAGTTACTGGACAAAATTTAGAAGTCCAAAACGGACGAAAATTAAGCAATAACAAAAATTCCTGTCAAAGTAATGACGAAATATGAAATGGCTTACCAACTAACAAAGCAGAAGGCAAAAACGCAGGTAAAGTAAGGAGAACCTCACCATAACATAGGCCTAGCCACATAAATAAGCTGTCAGGAAAGCTGAGCAACCGAAAGTGGCGGCCTCAAGATAAGTTACTGAAACGCATTTAGGAGTCCAAACGGACAAAAAGTCAGCAACTATAGATAAATTCCTGTCAAACTAAAGACAAGAAGGAACAAGCTTACCAACTAAACAAAGCAGCAAGCAAGTAAGAAGGTAAAATTACGTTTACCTCCAAAATACATCGGCCTAGCCACAAAAATCTGTCAACTCATGCTGACAACAAAAATGGCGGCCAACAGTAGTCACTGAAATATCACAGGTCCAAACACGGACGAAAATCAGCAACTACAACAAATTTCCTGTCAAAATAATGACCAAAATGGAAAGAGCTCACCAACTACGAAGCAGGAGGCAAGATAGACGGTAACGTGGCCGGTGGGTGTCAAAACAACACCAAACAGCGCAGCCACAGGGGAGCCCAAAAATCAACAACCTGCTCCCTCGAAAGCTGTAAGGTCGAATGATATGAACCACGTGTTCAGTAGCAGTAGTGACATGGCATGCACGATGGGAGGTAACTCCCCGGGTGTATGGTCATTACCATGGCTACGTTTACACTTTTTGTGGTTGGGGTTGCTTCCCTTAGACGGTTAGCCTTTTCAGAACCTAGCATCTCCGATTGTGTCAATGCTACATGTGATTCGGAGTAGGAATATGTAATTTAATGGTCAGTCGGCCAGCAAACATTCATGAATTGATCTTTGGACAAGAACAACAGCTTCTCAATGGTACGCTAGCTCCAATCTTCTGAACAAATTCTACTTTTAATATCCCCATGGTCGAGTGCACCATAAAGAGTATTTACAGCTGATGGAGGAGTGTGTGCGTGTGTCTGCCTGCATTCATGCATGTATGTGGGTGCGTACATGTATCAGGGCTCCCCACAGTGCGCGTCGTTGTCATGCATCCCGTAGATCCTCTTTTCAGACTGTAGTTATCGGCTAACATTACCCCCAAAAAATACCAGAATTTGAGTTAAAAGTGTGCCGCGTGTGTGTAGCATTTAACAAGGTATAGTGGAAGTGTCCTCCTTGAATATTCTCGTGATAATACTTGAAACCCACTTCATATCACATTATTATTTATATCACATTATTCACGATCACAATGCGTTATATATGTACACAGGGGGTTTGGGATCCGGGAGTCTTGGGACCCTCTAAAGCAGCACTTAGGGGGTCCATTGCCCCTCTAAACACTCAAAGTGGGGGTCCATTGCCCCTCTAAACACTCAAAGCGGGGGTCCATTGCCCCTCTAAACACTCAAAGCGGGGGTCCATTGCCCCTCTAAACACTCAAAGTGGGGGTCCATTGCCCCTCTAAACACTCAAAGCGGGGGTCCATTGCCCCTCTAAACACTCAAAGCGGGGGTCCCGGGACCCTGTAGGACGGGCGTCCGTGGGGAGCCCTGTGTACGTGCCTGTACATGCGTGCATGCCCATGTCACCATGTGTTCTTTATGACTTGCTAATAGGTTGGTTGTTGTGTTTTACAAACTGACCAAACAGGGACCATCCTGAAAAAATGTGTGCCAGAAGTGAATATCACACTCCTGCACATACTCCCACCTGCCCGAATGTTCTAGCAAAACGGCCCTGAATTATCACACCTTCAAGCCTGTCCTTAACTGGCCAAGTCGACTACGCAAAGTATACTTCGAGGATCTGGTCGCACAAAGCTTTAGCACTGAGTTTTCGGTAAAAAGACTTGCGAAGTCTTCGCGAAGTCGACTTCGGGCTCAAATAAAGGACCACCTTTACAGTCAAATTTTGCCGGCTATGCCTTTGCATTAATTTACATAATAAACAAATTTGCATTGGTCCTGCATATAGCCAAATTGGTTAAAATTAAGGAACATTAAAACACAACATCCAACCAACCAATTACGTTGTTGATTTCTAAATGTTAACTATGTTCATTCATAATAAATGTAATTTATGCTGATTCCTAAATACTTATCATGTGTTGCATAAATGGATGATCAATACCTTGGCCAGTGCGAGAGACAAACTCAGCGGCGCCCCCTATGGGTTTGGTGATGACCCCGACCAGTCCTTTGCCCACGCCGGCCATGAAGCTGCCCGCCGTGCTGCCGGTCGACGCCGCTGTCTCCCGGGTCAACACCGACTGTAGCGGCTGGTCAACCAGCCCTGCCACTGCACCTGTCATCAATCAACACCTGTTTATTAGCACACCTGTCATCCCATCTTTGCACGATCACACAAACTTCAATTGCTGGCTGACAATGCTGCTTCTATATATATACGACTTGTGTCTGTCTGTGTGTGTGTGTGTGTGTGTGTGTGTGTGTGTGTCCGCGATGCACGCCCAAGGTTCTCGATGGATCTGTTTCAAATTTGGTGGGCATATTCAGGTAGACCCCGGACACAACCTGCTCGATGAGATATTTCAACACATGCTCTCAGCGCGCAGCGCTTAACCGATTTTGGTTTTTCTCTGGATCCATTCCCAGTAACTCTTCCTTATCTTCTCCAGTGTTTTCAGCGTTTATCTCCCTTCCTTCGTTTGGCGTCAATCCATATTCCCGTTTCTATTTTTAGAAGGTCACTGTCGACAACGCTCAATCCATATTCCCGTTATACTATTTTTTAGAAGGTCACTGTCCCGGCAAAGCCGGGTATTACTCTTCTCCAGTGTTTTGCGCGTTTATCTCCCTTCCTTTGTGCGGTGCGCCGGCAAAGCCGGCGTACACCCGGTCCCCGGCGCAGCCGGTATTTGGCTCAACTTCTTCCCGGCGAAGCCGTACCCGGCGAAGCGGGTATTCATCTAGTCCTATATTTATGCCAACACTGACTGGTCCACTTGCCCTGCCACTGCACCTGTGGTCGTGTACACCTGTTTATCAACACACCTGTAATTGCACCTTTTCACACCTGTAATCACGTCTTTGCATGATCACACCAGCTTCTACTGCTGGATGATAATCGAAAATTTTATTGTAAATTTTCATTTAATAAATATACCTACCCGAATCACATGTAGCAGTTGACTCAGTCTAAAGTGCTAGGTCTGAAAAGGCTACCCGTCTAAGGGGAGCAACCCCAACTAAAAAAGTGTAAACGTAGCTATGGTAATGACGACGCACCCAGGGAGTTACCTCCCCTCCTGCGTACTACGTCACTACTGCTACTGACCACGTGACCCCTATCATTCGACTCGAAGAATAAAATCTCCAAATCATAAGCGGGGTAGGTGGGAGGGACTACGATATGTGATTCGGGTAGGTATATTTATTAAATGAAAATTTACAATAAAATTTTCGATTAAATTACATATTCCTACTCCGAATCACATGTAGCAGATTGAAACAACAAGGCGGTGGGAAAGAAAAAGTTCAAACTCACTCTCAAATCCTTGTCAAGAGCTGACCCCCTGCCACCATGGCAGGCAAAGCTCTAGATCCATCCTGGCGAAGAGCCGAGATGTCACGCAGGTAAAAATTCATGAAGACATCCTCGGAACGCCAGTATGCGGTGTGTAGCACCTCCTCCAGTCTTCTTGATCGTAACACGGCCAAGGAGGAAGCCCAAGCTCGCGTCTCGTGAGCCCGAGCTGATTCCAGAGGAAGGACAGGCTGTGTCCCCCCTTCATTGCGGCGGCTCCACTCGTAAGCATGCTTAATGAGCGCCGACACCCACCGGGCCAGAGTCGTCTTAGTAATATCCTTATGTCTCTCCGTATTGAGAGAAATAAACAAAAGCTTTTGAGCTGCGGATCTAAGAGACTGAGCACGGGCAAGGTAGATGTGAAGGGCTCTAACAGGGCAATTTACTAAGTCTGGATCATTCGGAGCCAGAATAGTGGACAACGGCCTGACATGAACCAAAGGAGAAGCTCGCTCGGGAGCCTGGTTTTTCGCAAGAAACTCAGGTCGAAACCGCAAAGTAACGGACCCATCTGATTCAAAGGAAATGTCGTCCGAATTACCGGAAAGAGCGTGGATCTCACTGCCCCTTCGTGCCGATGCTAGCAGCAAAAGGAAAAGGGACTTGCGTGTAAGATTCGCAAAACTGGCATCTCTGAGAGGTTCAAAATCCGCTGAACGCAGAAACTCCATGACCAATAAGAGATCCCACTTAGGAACGGGCGTACGAGACTTGACGTCAGAAAGGGAAGCGCCCTTGATGACTCCAGCGATCACGCCACTAACATCTATAGAGCGACCTATCTGGCGTAGGGTCGCCGAGATGGCCGATCTTCTTACTTTCAACGAGGCAGCAGAAGCTCCCTGAGAGGACATGAAAGCAAGATGGTTCGCCACATGCATCGTGCGGGGCGCCGTAGCATCCAGCCGATGCTCGTGACACCAGGTAACCCAGGCCCTCCAATGTGACTCATAAACGGACGAGGTAGATGCTCTGTGCGAGCGTCCTACCAGGTCCATGGTCAGATCTGATGCCCCTTTGCGCCTCAGAGAAGACCGCACAACCTCCACGCGTGAAGATTCAGCATCTGAGGCTCTGCGTGGAGGCTGCCGGTGTGAGGCTGTACCAGTTCTCCTCGCGTGAGAGCGAGAGGAATGGGAGGGCCCTGGGCGAGTCTCAGCAGGTCCGGGAACCACGGCTGAGACGGCCAAAGAGGAGCGATCAGCAGGAGGGACGGGCCCTCCTGCTCCGCCTTCCTGAGAACTCGCGTGAGCAACTGGAATGGCGGGAACGCGTAAGCCTCCAGGCCTGACCAGGAAATGTCCATCGCGTTCGTCTCCCACGCCTCGGGATCCGGGAATGGTGAGACGAACACTGGTAGTCTCTTCGAGAACCTGGTGGCAAAAAGGTCCACCTGAGGTTTCTGCACAAGAGACCAGAGACGATCCAGCGCTCCGTGAGTGATGGTCCACTCTGTTTGAAGCACTCTGTCGGAGCGGCTGAGCGCGTCCGCCAGAGTGTTCAAGCTTCCGGGCAGGTACCTGGCCGAAAGCCTGATTTGATGCTCTGAACACCAAATCAGGATCTCGCAGGCCCTGACCGAAAGCGACGGAGACCGCGACCCTCCCTGCTTGTTGATGTAAGCTGCCACTGTCGTGTTGTCTGTAAACAGACGAACATGCTTGGCCTGAAGGGAGGGCCGGAACTTGTCCAGAGCTAGAGCCACGGCTTCTAGCTCCAGCAAGTTGATGTGCTGCATCCTCTGATCTGCCGACCACAGACCTGACGCAGTCAGCTGGTCTGTGTGAGCCCCCCACCCCACCAAGGACGCGTCCGTGAACAGGTCCAAATCTGGGGCAGGAAGGGCTATCGGCACGCCCCTGCACACCCACTCCGTGTCCAGCCACGGAAGGGTAGCGGATTGGAACCATCCCTGGAGAGGGATGAGGGCATTCCAATCCACCGTGGGAGAGTCCACGAACGGCTTCAGCGCCAGCTGAAAGGGACGTTTGTGGACCCTCCCCAAGGGGACCAGGAGAGCCATGGACTCCATCTGCCCTAAGATGGAGGCCAAAGTCCGCAGGGAGGCCCTCGGGAGAGGCAAAGTGGAGCGTATGCACGCCTGGAGCTTGTCCACCCTCTTCTGAGAGGGCTGAACAGTCCAAGCCACCGTGTCGAAAGACATTCCCAAGTAGGTGAACGTCTGACACGGTGTCAGCTCCGACTTTGATCGGTTGATCGAGAAGCCAAACATGTTGGCCTCCCGAAGAACCGATTGGGTATCCTGCTCGCACCCCACCTGACTCTGACTCAGGATGAGCCAATCGTCCAGGTAGGCACGTAGCCGGACACCCCGCGACCTCACCAGCGCGCAGACCTGTCTCACGACCATGGTGAAGACCCAAGGGGCGAGAGACAGGCCAAAAGGAAGGGCGCGAAACTGGTAAACCTGACTTGCCCACCGGAAACGAAGCCATTTCCGGTCGGCTGGATGCATAAGAATGTGGAAGTATGCATCCGTCAGGTCGATGGAAGTCGCCCAATCTCCCGGGCGGAGAGAGTCCCTGACCGACGCTGGCGTCTCCATCTTGAACCTTATCTCCCTCAAAAAGGTATTGAGGAACGACAGGTCCAAGACAGGACGCCATGCCCCTGAGGCTTTGGGGACGGCGAAAAGCCGTCCGTAAAACCCAGGGGAACTGTGGTCGAGGACTTTCTCCACTGCGCCCTTCTGCACCAGGGAGTCTATTTCCGACCGAAGGACGGAAATGGCTTCCTGCGAGGAGGGAGGCCTGAACGCCGGCGGACGCCTGACCAGAGGTGCCTTGCCGTCTTTCCAGAGAAGACGGAAGCCCGACCTCACGACCCCCACGATCCATTGACTCTGTACAGACACGAGCCAATGGGAAAGTGCCCGGGAAGGGCCCCCCGCCATCACCAGAGTGGAGGGCGGGGTGGGGGGGAGATCGGGAGCACTTCATTGGGGGTGAGGCTTGCTTCCAGAGCCGCCTCTCCCCCTGCCGGAAGACGGTCGTCTTCTCGAGCCCCGAGAAGAGGAACGTCCACGACCCTTGTCTGCCGGTTTGGGAGGGCCAGCAACCTTAGCCTGCTTCGGCTGAGAAGGCTGAGACTGCTTGGACTGCTTAAGGCTGTGCAGGGAAAAGTCAGAGAACTGCTGGTCCCTGTTAGCCTGAATTTCCTGTCTTCGGGCATCAAAAACGAGATGCCCAAAGAGGGAACCCTCCAAGACCGGTGAGGCACGCAAAGTGTCCTTGGTCGCCTGATCCGAAAACTGAGAGTGTGACAGGAAGAGATCCCGACGACACATAACAGAGTGCGCATAGTGCACAGCAGAAAGTCTCATCTGTTCTTCATTGACCCTCGCAAGAGCGGCCAACAAAGTGGAGACGTCATCCGCATCCTGATCCTCGCTGAGAGAGAACGGATTCAGCGAATCAGTGAGGGCACGAGAGAGGGCCCGAATGAGAGTCTCAGCAATGGAGGCAAGCTCCAGCTGCTGACGCCCTGCCTCTTCAGAAGCAATCAGCGTGTTCTCAGAAAAGAGCACGCCGTCATCCTTCTTGATAGGCTTGGCCAACAAGGCAAGCATCTCCGGAGGAACTGTCAAAGATGAACGCGGGAGAGCGAAAGCATCCAACAAGTTCCTAGGAGACTTCTGCAAGACCAACCGCCTGTGAGACGACAGAGCGAATGCAGAAGCCTGAGAAGGCGAAGCCATCCACTGCTGAGCCAGCTCCGGAACTGAGCCGTGAGGCACGAGCAGCGGAACCGGAAGTGAAGGAATTCCGCTTCCGGAAGGAGATGGCTTGGCCAAAACTTGAGAAAGCTGAAAGGCTATGGATGGAGACTCCAAAAACCGGAAGTATGAGTCATCCTCCTTCCCAGAGCGAAAATCAGCCATCGCGGACGGTGCCGTCGAAGCGGCAGCCGAAGAGACCGAAGCCCCTTCCGCGAAATATCTCGAAGTGACCTCAGCCGCAGCCTCAAGAGCCACTTTGAGTCTCTCCGGATAACCAACACGTGCAGCTTCGCTGGCGACGGACTGAATATCCGAAACATCCGGCGAAGGACCGAAGTCCACGTTGCTGGTAGAAGGGCGGTGAACACCGTAACCGGAAACCGGAAACCCGTCCACTCCAATACCATCCGAACTCATGCCCTGAATAGGGAAAGAGTAAGAGGACGGCATGCCCACAGCCGCCGGAACCGGAACCGCAGTCGAAGCAACAACCGAAGACGGAAGCGCTGACTGCCCCGGCCAGGGCTGAGACACCTGCCCAAAGGGCTGGTGATGCCCCCCCGCGACCGCCACCCGAGAGGAAGCGGAAGCGGAAGAAGCAGCAGATCCGGTCTGAGCCGGAAAAGTATCAGACGCGACCGCGAAAGGCGGAAGCGCAGACACTGTGGACGGCGGCCGGAAGGCCGAATGCCCAGAGGGCCACGTCCGGTCAACCCCGGAAACGACCCCAGCGGGTGCGTACATCGGGGGACCTATGCTTCCGGCGAGTGCCGGAAGCGCAGCAGACGGAACCGGCTGGTCGACTCCGGAAACGACCCCAGCGGGTGCGTACGTCGGAGGACCTACGCTTCCGGCGAGTGCCGGAAGCGTCGAAGCCTGAACCAAATGCCGCCATTGCTCATCGACACGATGGTCTTCCGTGAAGCCAAAGTGAGAACGAACAGGGGTTTGCGGGTCGTGAACCCGCCGAAAAGGGCTGCTTCCCAGCAGGGAGCGTCCAGCGGCCTCACGAGGACCTACGGACCAGCCCAACTTACTTGCGTCGCCAACCACAGCGGTAGAAGGCACAGAAGCAACCGCCTCGGTCAAGGACAGCGTCACAGCCGGAAGCGGAAAGGAAGCCATCGACGGGACAACGGAAGTCGAAGGCTGAGAACGCACCATCTCCTCTCTCACCAACGTGCGTAGCTCGGGAACCAGCGAAGAAAGCAACGATGAAACCAGCGACGTCGAATCTGCAAGCGGCAGAGAAGACGAGCGAGAAACAATGGAACGCGTAGGTTGATTAGACTGCCCCCCAACCGGCTGGTCATTCGGGGCAGAAATAGGGACCGTCATAACAGCATTGTTAGCCGCGTCGGAAACAACAACCAAAATAGGCTTAGGGACAGAAGTGGAAGACTTGGGTTTAATTTTCCCTTTCACATCAGCCTTGCCGCGCTCGCGCTTTTTGTCTCCGTCAGACATGCTGACAACAAAATGGAGACACAAAATTCCAAAATGGCTACCACAAAATACGTGACCAACACGTGGCCGAAAATTTCAAGTAGCAACTGAAAAATTACGTTCGATACAAGTAAAGGAACGAGCTCACCAACTACCAGTGCAGCGGGTGAAGAGACGGGTGTGGGTGCCGGTGGGTGTCTAAGCAAACACCAAACAGCGAACTTCCACTAGAGCCAAAAAATTCACGACCTGCTCCCTAGAAAGCTGAAGTGTCGAATGATAGGGGTCACGTGGTCAGTAGCAGTAGTGACGTAGTACGCAGGAGGGGAGGTAACTCCCTGGGTGCGTCGTCATTACCATAGCTACGTTTACACTTTTTTAGTTGGGGTTGCTCCCCTTAGACGGGTAGCCTAGCACTTTAGACTGAGTCAACTGCTACATGTGATTCGGGTAGGAATATGTAATTTAATGCTGCTTCCTGTGCCAACACCGACTGCAACGGCTGGTCCACCAGCCCTGCCACTGCACCTATCATTGTGACAAGCTGTTTATCAACACACCAGTAATTGTACCTTTTCATGCCTGTAATGGCACCTTTACACACCAGTAATGGCACCTTTACACACCAGTAATGGCACCTTTACACACCAGTAATGGCACCTTTACACACCAGTAATGGCACCTTTACACACCAGTAATGGCACCTTGACACACCTGTAATGGCACCTTGACACAAAAGTAATGGCACCTTTACACACCTGTAATGGCACCTTTACACACCAGTAATGGCACCTTTACACACCAGTAATGGCACCTTGACACACCTGTAATGGCACCTTGACACAACAGTAATGGCACCTTTACACACCTGTAATGGCACCTTTACACACCAGTAATGGCACCATTCCTGTAATGGCACCTTTTCACACCTGGAATGGCACCTTTTCACACCTGTAATGGCACCTTTTCACACCTGTAATGGCACCTTTACACACCTGTAATGGCACCTTTTCACACCTGCAATGGCACCTTTTCATGCCTGTTATGGCTGCTTTACAAACCTGTGATAACATCTTTGCATAATCACACCACCTTCGCTGCCAGCGGATAACACAGCTTCTTGTGCCCACACCAACTGTAACGGCTGATCAACCAGCCTTGCCACTGCTTGTCAAATCCTGTTGACCTATGTACACTTGAACCCCCATCTCTTGAGACCGCTCATTTAAGAATTCCCCCATAAGACCCTTCGGGTTTTTTCTCAGATTTTCTGTTCCAAACGTATGTAAATTTACTTCAATTTCCACACTCCCTCTAATATGAGACTTGATTTTTCTCACATTTTCGGAGGTCTTAAAAAAGATTTTCCTCTGTTTAATCTTGAAAGCAAGCACCTGCCCACAGCGACCACTCCAAAGGATCCCTGACAAGTTTTTTCCCTCTATAATTCTCCTTTCTATAGCGACCACTGCTGGTCATCCCTTCCATAGTCATTGTAGACAGGTTCACCTGTATTAGTAGTAGTAGTAGGATGATAATGAAGATGATTACCTAGCAGACTGAGGCCAAAGCCGGTGAGCCCCTGGCTGAGCCCGGAGGAGAGTCCGGTTGGTCGCTGTCGCCGACTCTCCTCCTGTCGCTGCTGGTGGCTCGAGTCCAGCGACAGGCGGTCCATGTTGCGCGACACGCTCGACGCAAAGTTGGTCACCGACGTCATCATTCCTGTTGTCAATCAGAGATACATGACGTTTACTGTATGCCACGTGAGACATCACTACAAAAGAACACGTCACCGACGTCATCATTCCTGCCGTCACACAGAGATTTTTTTATTTTTTTATTTTTTGGTCACAAAGGGACTGCATGTCACGAGAGACATCACTACAATTGACACAATCCTCAGTTTCTTAATATGACGCAATTCCATTTTACTTTCTGTCTTCCCTTATGTCTTAATTACTGATGTTCCAGCAGTTTTCATGACTTTTGATACAGAATATAAACTTAATGGCTTACAAATATCTTCAATACATGTACCTGATATTCATCGGAATCAGAATAAAATGCTGACGGTGCAGATTTCAAATCCTTCTGTCTGATCTGTATTACGACTACATTGTACCACACAATATTTTCTTTAGGATATTAAATTTGAGTCTTGCCTTGCATCATTTTTTTCCTAACAAAGGAGTCAGAATATGAGAACTTTGCCACTACAGCAAACGGCAATATTCAGATTCAGCCCCCTGTGAGCTTCATCGTCACACTGAATGAATCTCAAAATGTTCACCCTTATTTTAGTATGTGACGTCACTTCCACAGGGCTATATCTGGAGTATGCTCAGTAAATATGTAATCAGCTCTGTCACACCTAGTCCACAAATGTTTAACAATGATCTCACTGTCGGTGGTTATACACTCAAGACGTCACAGTTTGAGTGGGATCCATACTTATACAGTGGAACCCCCCCTTTTCAGCCCCCATAATTCAAGACTTCCTCCCTTTTAAAACCTTGTTGTCTAAGACTTTCTATCCATAACCTGTGTAAATTTACCCCCATTGAAGACCCCCTCCTGTTTAACACTTTCTACCCCACCTATGTTGACCAAGTGTTTTTTAGCCGAGACCAGCTGTGCTGCAGCAGGTCACTCAGAATTGTAGTAACTGTGTGGTAACTGTGTATCAACACGCTGGAATGCAGGCGTTAGATGGACGTTACAGGAAGCAACTGAAGCTAAGAGTCTGAGCGGATATATCCGTACCTGGTCAGATAGAGCCAAATGAGTGGGTACGGTCATAACCCGATTTTCCCAAACTTGTGGAGGTCTTAAAAGGGGGGTCCCACTGTACTAAACAATTGCTAAAGCCATATTTCTAGCAAACTATTATAATTGTACTGACCTGCAGTGACGTTGCGCATGAGGGAAGACACGCCCCCAAAGACGCCGGTGACAAAGGCGGCGGGGCTGCGCGTCAGGCCCTGGTAGGGCAGGCGCACCAAGTCCGACAGACCCGTGCTCACGCTGCGAACCAGCCCCGTGGGGCTTCCCAGCAGGTCCATGGACCCCACCACCATACCTGTCACGTACAGTCATTGCATGCTAATTAACACATCCATAATGTGTCACAAGGTATGTCTGCACAGACTTATAAGACCTACTGGACTGCATGAATTAAGGAAGCTCAACAGAAATACAAAACAAAACAAAACAAACAGATTGTAAGTATCAACAGGGCGGGGAAACAACAAAAGTTTGAGGAATAAAAACAATTGTGGCTGGCATGAAGAATAAGACGCTCGTGATCTTTTGCTTCATATCAGTCATCACAAATCATTAATTGCCACCATTTAAGTGTCAAACAGTTGTGATTCACTTTCTCTTCCTGACAATGTGATAAAGGTAATGCCTACTTCTCTGAGCCTGGAACCTCGTAATGTAGCCATCCAGCAGAACAACCTCTTTTAAAAACACACAGACACCTTAAGCCTTTCTCCCTTTCAACATTCTGTTTTCTATTTCTATAAGTCTGAACATTTAACTCAATTTGGAGACTGATCTCTCTTTTTTAACCCTCACATTTTCAGATTTGTTAAGTCTTAAAAGATCTTGGGGGTGGGGTGTGCATTGCACTGTACTATGATGAAGATAAGGATGGTCCTGCAAAAATGTTATAAGATAAAAATAAAATAAAAAGTCAGACAAGTTCCCACCTGCCCTGAAGATGGCTGCGGTGATGTAGTGCATGGCCGTGGTGTAGGCAAGCTGTTGCGTCCCCGTCAACAGGTTGTGTCGCTCGAACCGCCCCAGTGTCAGGGGGGCGTGGTCTGTGGCCAGAAAGAGGCGCACCGAGGCATGCACACTCAGAAGGAGGCTGACGGGCTGCATGCAAAGATGGCGGATACGAAGCGGTTGCTGGTGCAAGCGTGCCGTTTCCCACACGCTGGGCGGAACACATTCCTTACGCTCCCTGCGATCAGACTCTCCCAGGCGGTGCGGCACCAGACACAGAGCCTCGTGGTACAGGAGGAAGAAGTAGGAATCCTCAAAGTAAACGCTGAGCGGTTTGACGGCAGCTTCCAAGGAATCCACGAAGGATGCACTGGGCAGCAAGGGGTCTCTGCTGATGACGAGCTGCACGTGCACAAAGCTGTCTGCACGCAACACCGCCGCCACCTCTGTCAGGTCCTGCTGGGGGTGGAGGGGGGGTTGCGGTGGAGGAGGGGGGTTCTGGGGTTGCAGGATGAATGGGAAGTCGTAGAGTCCGCGGTGGGCGAGGGGGTTTTCCACCTGCACATGGCCCACGCAGACCGCGGCGCACATGCTGCTGGAGGCGCCCCCTACAGGGTAGCAGGTGAGCAGGACTCGCTGCAGCTCCACCAGGAGCAGCTGGGTGATGAGGTTGGTGTGGGAGACGTCGTCGTGAAGCGTCACCACCACCCCCTCCAACAGCACACCCACACTCACCGGCAGCCACGACTCTACGCTCTGTTGCATGGGCTGACGGACAACCGCACTGTCCAAACACACGCTCCCTGAGTCCTCCTGCATTGTGGGCGGGGCCAACATGGTCGGAGCTTCCTCCACACGCGTCAGCTGCTGTGCGCCCTGAATCCTGCTGCGGACCTCCTTGGCGGACACCTCGGCCTTGTTGAGCACGCTGAAGGTCACGTGATGCACGGCGGACAGCACCTGGATGTTGACCTTGATGTTGGCCGCGCCCTTCATGTGCAGGAAGGTGTCGCCGGCGTCCAAGGCCACTCCCGCTGACCAGTCGGACACCCCCTTCCCCTGAGATGCCGGGAGAACGGCGCGGACGTGGATGCGGGGCAGGGGTCCTGGGTCGACGCGCGGGAACTGGGCGTTCACTAACGGCATGGTGTAGTGGCTCCACCCCCCGCTGGCGACCGCTGGCACCGCCTCTACCAGCTCCATCTCCTCTTGCACTGTCTTACCTGTCAATCACAGTGTACATCATTAGTCCACTTGTCAAGTCGTTAGATACTCACAATTATTCATAATTGATATATCTCTTATGTGTGAAGGGTACATGCTTTGCTTGTATAGACGTTATAAACAGTGAACGTGAAAAAAGCATGGTCTTGAAAGGGGGAGTCCTAAACAGGGTGGGGCATCTTAAATGGTGGGGAGGGAGGGGTAGGGGGGGTGGTACTAAACAGGGGTCCTGACATTCGGTATGTGTGTCTTTAAAGGTACTGAACTTGTCAAATCCAGGTGCACGGAGCCCCTGGGGCTTTAAGTCATACCTCAGGCAGCTATCCGTTAGAAGAACTACCAAGTTTCATTGACTTGCGCCCAAAGAGTCAAGAACTGCGATTTTTTTACGAATTAATTTCGTACACGGACCCGGCTGGTCTTGGCCTATTTTTGGATCTAAATTTAGATCAGGTAGATCACCACATCATGCACAAAAAGACACGTCACTAAGCAAACTATGTCAGACGTCATCATGAGTTTGTGTAAAACAAAATGGAGGCTGGAATCACTCAGTTGAATCGAACTCCGACCAAACACCACGTAATAACTAGGTTAATTTATGCACTCGCGTGAACAAGAAACTGTCGAGCTTCACAGATGTCGTCGTTGGGTAGTTTTGGGTTTGTTTTACTACCATAGGAGGATTTTTGAACTGTAAATGCACTCAGCTGCAACAAAAACGCAAAACGAAGGCTGTGAGCTGCACTGTGCCTTTAAAGAGGGAAGAAAAGGGGGATGTTTCATATGGGGGTCTACTGTGAAGTCGGGGGGGGGGGGGGGGGGGATCTTAAAGGGGGGGGGGGGCGGGGGGAGTGTTGTACTGTAGTGGTTACCTGTGGAAGTGGCCCTGTCCAGGCCCTGTCCGTACTGCAGGGGGAAGGGACACAGGTTGTGCAGCCAGCAAACGGGACTGCTGTCCACACTCACCACCACGTACGTCATGGCCCCCTCCACCACGCTGCTCACACACACCGACACGCTCCCCCCCTCCCCCCGCCCCACCGCCACCGTGCTGCGACAGCCCTCGGGGGCCGACACCACGCGTACCGGGATGCTCCAGGTGGGCGGGGCTTGGGACGAGGGCTCCGTCTTGATCCTGAGTGACACGTACAGCACCAGTTCTAGAGCCTCAGCGCTGACGTTCTCTTTCTGCAGCAGGTGCCAGTTGAGCAAGGGATGGACGCAATCTTTCTGCTTTTTGTGGCTGACGGTGGGGAAGTGGACGGGCTGGATGGTGAAGCGGTCTGGCTGTACTTTAGTTCCCGTCTCTGGGGCAGCCATCAGTCGCCCCTCAAGCTGCCAGCCGCTCAAGTTGGACAACCGCAGTCGCTCGATCACCGTCACCACACGCATGCCGTGTTTGACCGTGGACACCACTGACAGCGGGACCACCTGCAACATTCATCATAAACTTTGATCAGCACTCTATCACTACTCTACCATCACAACAACCATTTCACATTCTCTACAATCAAATTCTCGTCTAATCTACATACCTGCACAACAGTGCACTCAGTTCATGAAACATAATAAACTTTGATCAGCACTCAATCAGTACCGTATTTTAGGGACTATAAGGCGCTTCTTTGTAAAAGGCCCCCACTTTTGAGTTTAAAATGAGAAAAATCCACACATTATAGGCGCTTCTGGTGTATTTGGCCGCAAGTCAAAGGAAGTATACTGAGTGGAAATACGCTTTCTCCCCGATGTGCGGTGAGATCAAAGAGTCTGCATACTGAGAGCTGTTTGACCTTGTGACCTCAGGTCAATGATCGAGTTTTACCTATGAGACCGACGCCTTTGATGTCTGAGAGGAAACTGTTGCGCCTTATAGTCCGGAAAGTACGGTACTCTATCATCACAACAACCTTTTCAAATTCTCATCTAATCACCATACCTGCACGACAGTATACTCAGTTCACGAGGACACAATACTATCATTGGTCATGAACATGTAAATTTGGAAAGCACCTTTTCCTTCCTTGTAAATCCTTGTATAATATTCAAAAATCAGTTATTTACTAATTCCGAAACATCCTTTGGCAAAACATTTTTAAACAAGAGAAAGAATTGGATAAAGACCAGGCATCCACCTGCTTCACAAGTCAACAAACGAGGGGAAAAGTGACGCTGAACCACAAGAGACAACTAAAGTAAAACAGGTCCTTATTGTCCTACCTGTACCAGCCCCCCAGGTGTGTGTGAGGGCAGCAGAAGCTGTAGTTGCACCTGTCCGTCCAGGTAGAGCACCTTGCCCAGGTGTGGACTGTAGCGATGCTGCTCCACCTCGTCTTCACTCAGAGGTATGGCCGCCCCTTCCCACACCTGGCCCTCTCCCTCACACCCCAGTCTCAGCTCCTTCACAACAAGAAATAGTTACATCCCCTGTCTTCACTCAGAGGTATGGCCGCCCCTTCCCACACCTGGCCCTCTACCTCACACCCCAGTCTCAGCTCCTGCACAACAAGAAATAGTTACATCCCCTGTCTTCACTCAGAGGTATGGCCGCCCCTTCCCACACCTGGCCCTCTACCTCACACCCCAGTCTCAGCTCCTGCACAACAAGAAATAGTTACATCCCCTGTCTTCACTCAGAGGTATGGCCGCCCCTTCCCACACCTGGCCCTCTCCCTCACACCCCAGTCTCAGCTCCTTCACAAGAAGATACACCGTCAACCTCTGTGTTTAAGGATGTTGGACATCTTAGGACAGAGCCAGAGTGGCACAGGAGTGGTTAGGGCTCATGGCCGTCTCATGCTGAAAAACTGGGTTCAACCTCAGTCCAAGGAAACATACAAATACAAATACTCCCTCCCTCCCCACCTCCCTCCATCCCCCCCCTCCTCTTCCTCTTCCTTCCCCCCCCCCCCCCCACCCACCAAACCCCATCGGGGTAAAACAATTGAGAATTTGGGAAGAATCACCTCTAAAGTAGAGCAGCGCTCAGCTAAGTATTTGAGTCACTGCCAAATCGCTGGGACTGTTCACGAGGCAAACTATTCCGATTCGGTCTCATCAAATTCTTAGGAACTTCCAACGAACTAAAGTTGGTGGTAAGTTGGTTGCAAGGTGACTGTGAACAGCAACTAACTGACCTTCAAGGCGGGAGGGGCTACAGTGCATCCTTGAGGGAGGGCCCAGCGGTTGCTGTCGGACATGAGGTGGAGGGGGAGGGGGGTGAGGTTGGTCAGCAGGCACCAGGGGGAGATGTCGACTAGCAGGGTGTTACAGCCAGGTAGGTACTGTGACAGCTGTACGTTGATGTCAACACCTGCCTGCTCCATTTCGCTCCACGGCTTGTCTTCACACACACTGCAACACACAGTAACACATGTTGTAACATAGGGAAATATTGATCAACAAGGTAGGTAAGGCCTAAAAAAAAAATAGGTGTGGTTACGGTAACCCGACCTACCCTATTTTTAGGGGCCGATCCTATAACTTTTTATTACATTTGTCAAAAAAACAAAACAAAACAAAAAGAGTGCAAAAAACGCAATGAAAGCGAAAGCGCCCGTGTCGCACACTTATTTCCCTGTCAAGTACCGTACTTTCCGGGTCATAAGGCGCGACTTTTTTCCTCGAGTTCGACCCCTGCATCTTGTATAACGAAGCGCCTAATCCGTGTATGAAATACGAAAAAAATCAAAGAGACCGCTTGAGTACCAGTCAAACAACTTGTGATAATGCATGTTTCAGCTACTAGGTACTGCCCTGCCTTTGATCTGGCCGCACACACAGATTTCCACTCTGTTAAACTCGGTCACTGACCGGTCACTGACCCCGATGCAGGAAGTGTTTCCTCTCTCAGATATGACAGGGGAACCACTTCTCATGGCAAAAACTGGGTCATTGACCCCTGGGAAGAAGGTCGTGTCTTTTAACAAGGCCACCCAGCTATCACAATGCCTTTGGTCACTGACCGGTCACTGACCCCGATGCAGGAAGTGTTTCCTCTCTCAGATATGACAGGGGAACCACCTCTCATGGCAAAAACTGGGTCATTTTGGTGCGCCCTATTGGCCCCCTGCTCCAATGGGTGACTGGATTACAATTTTTTTTTTTTAAAAGAAGGGGGTGTATCTTAGATAACAAAGCGCCTTGTCACCCGGAAAGTACGGTAGGTTTAATTTGTACACATTAGAAAAAAAAGTAAAAAAAAAAAAAAAAGTGATTGCCTACCTACCTACCCTATTTTTTTTGGCTATGTTACCGTAACCACACCTATTTTTTTTTTTGGCCTAATGGTAAATGCGGATGCTGAAATCCAAGAGTCAATCAACAACACTGTAGCTCACTTTAGTCCATGCAGGTTCTTCTGGTTCTGCAAATCATCAATATACTGAGCAGGCCTTCTGGAGGTGCATAGTCTGAAGCAGCGGAGGGTACTGTCAAAGTTGGTTGTTATGATCACTGCCGGTTTTGTGTTGAGGCATAGCTTGCTTACAGCGACAAGTCTTCGGGTCTCTTCAAAGTTGGCAAAGGCTCGACAGATAATGGCTCACCAGTATGATCAGTCTCCAGCATAATCCTTCTTTGGTAGTTGGTAGAGCACCCACTTTTTAAGACTTTACTTTTTCACATTTGTTGTTCATAACCTCTGTAAATGTTAAGACTCCCTCCTTTTAAAGACCAGATTTTCTCAAAATGTGTGCAGGTCTTAAAGATAGGGGTTCCGTTCCCCGAACTCTATACAGTAAAACCCCTTCCCCGATTTAAGACTTCCTCCTTGTTAAAACCTTGCTTTTTCACATTTTCTGTTCATAACCCCTGTAAATTAACCTCCATTTTAAGACTCCCTCTATTTTAAGACCTGTTTTTCTCAGATTTTTAGGTCTTCCTTTATTTATTTATTTGGTGTTTAACGTCGTTTTCAACCATTCAAGGTTATATCGCGACGGATTTTTAGGTCTTAAAAAGGGGTTCCTTTGTACCACAAAGATATTTACACACCTGGAGGGCTGCAGGGAGGTGTAGGGCCAGTGTTTGGCCATGGCGGGGGGCTGGTGGCGACACAGGGTCTGGATGTGGATGTCGCTCAGCGGGGCTTGGTCCACCTGGTCAACCAGGCCGGTGGACAGCACCACAGGGGGGCTCGACTCTCCCAGCTGGGGGCTGCAATCAAGGCATGACTTGGAGTTAGGTTATGCATAGAAATGTAGTCTATTCACAGTGGGAAACTAATACATCCATAAATTATGTAGTTGGCCACAACATTTGATGTCGTAGTTTATTATAAAATATGCATCCACAGCGGGAAATATATGGGTGTAGTTTGGCCACACAATTTGGTGTTGCTTTTCTCCAACAACAACAACAACAACAACAACAACAACAACAACAACAACAACAACAACAACAACAACAACAACAACAACAACACTATTCTTAACTCACGCCAATTGGAACGAGAGCTGGTGCGTCACGTCACCGCCCGTGCAATGTAGCTGGTACTCGTGACCTTGACCCTTGACCTCCAGCCTCTGCTGTCGCTTGGTGCGCGGGGTCAGCAGGTGCACGTGAAGCGGCAGAGGCAGGTGTGACCTCAGCACGTACAGCGGCGACAGAAAAATCTGCCAGGAAATGTAGCAGCTGTAGTCAGAGCTTATTGCAAACATGAACACGAACCGAGAGAGAAGGAATTCATTTATTTATTAGCTGACAGTTACAGACCAAGTTCATTTGACTATCCACCAAAAATATATCTAGTGGAAGCCTCCATTGACCCACCATTGAAGATTCCCTGTGTTTAAAACAAGGCCACACAAAATTAGGGCGGGTAGGTCGGTTTCGTTTTTCATTTACAAAGGCGCAGGAGGCTTTTAATTGGCCAAAATCGCCCGAGCTGTGTCCCCCTGGACATCGTATAGGAGTAACCTTCCTTGCTAAGTCTGCAAAATCAAGTTTCGTAAATTTTTGTTTGATTCAGTCGAAAAAAGTTGTAGGGTCGCAAGGAAAAAATGGGGTCAGTCAGGGATTAAGAAACATTGAACTTTTTTCTTGGCCTTAGTTGTGTGGGGAAAGGAGCATGAAACAAAGATGCTTACCAGCTTCTGCCTGGTCTCACTGAAGGGCTGGCAGAAGATACGACACCAAATGTGGATGAAGGACACACCGTCTGGCAGCAACAGCTGTGCACAGTCAAACACATTTTTTTTTATCGGTGCACATCACTTCATTCACAAGTATGTATGTGTGTATTTACACACGAGTATACACTAAGATATCTTTATACTGATATATCCTTCTGACAGGTAATCATAAACTTTTGTGTAAGTACATAAGCCTCCACACACACACAAAGCATGCAAGCACACACACACACACACACACACACACACACACACACACACACATACACACGCATGCATGCATTTACACACACAGACACACACAACCACACACATACACGCCAATGTTTTTTTCCCCTCCCTCTTGACCCCTTCCATCAAACAATACCCCCCCCCTCCCCCCACTGCCCCATCCCCCCTTTAAAAAACAAAATGTCAAGCCACCTTGATGAGCTGGTTGGAGTGCATGGCGTTACCGGAGAGGTGCAGCGAGTGGGACCAGGGGAGACTCAGGCCGGCCAGACGCACGCTGAACCCCGTGATGTCTCCATGCTCTACCACAAACGACGGCGTTGATTTCCCCGCTTCCACCAGTGCCGTACGCTCCCCCTCCCCCTTCCCCTCCTCCCCGTCCTGCAGCTGGAATCGCACCTCCACTGCCTGAGATAGGCGGCTGCACACCATGAACTGTCCGCTCACCGTCACCTGAAAAGAGAGGACATTTCAATGATTGTTAGTTTCTCAGATGTAAGGAGATTGGTTACGCGTAACTCCCTCTATTTTTTAATGTTTGCCAAGAACATTACTGTTGGGTATTAAACCATACAAATACAGGAAAATGTTTGTCTAATGAGTTTTGAAATGTAAGGCCTTCCCTAATTGAGCCCAAAGTTGACTTGGTTAAGAGAATTTGTTGTCATTTTGCAGAAAATTCAGTGCCAAAGCTGTCAGCAGCAAGAAAATACGAGTGAGCGCAGAAGATTACATCAATATTTACAATATAAGTGAAACAACATGAATATATTACAAAAAAGTTCAATTCAACAAAATAATTGGCAAAAAAAAACTAACAAAGGATGTATCATTAGATTTGGTGGAAGAGAGAGCAATTAGTTTGTACTTTTGTAAAAATTATTTTTATTAGTAACCTTTAAGCTTCTTCTTCACCTTGTTTTGCAACTAATTGGTTTGTGGTTTTTCTTCAACTTAGCAATGTACAGAAAAGAAAGAGAAGACGGAAAGAAGAAAGGAAGAAAAGCGGAAGCACCCCCAACAAGGAGTATGGCAGCCCAAAGCCTATGAATGCAGAAGGAAAAGAAGAAAATGAAAAGTGAGGAGAGAAAGATAGAAACACAGAGAACAGAGAACAAACAATTTCACTAACTCGCTCAAACACTACCTTAAACATGAAATGGAACGGATTAGTAGAAAAAGATGTCAAGCCAAAATAATTTAAAACACCGTATTAACTTACACGACTGTCAGTCTATATTTTGTCCAGAATCCTCTCACAGAAGTTACCTGTTTGTGTATGGGTGAGAGATTTGTGATCTGAACAATGAGCGAGTACTAAGCGTTGGTCCCTGGCTCGCATGACTCGCATGGCGTGACTCTAAAACAGAATCCTAAGCTAAGGTTGTTGCCTACCTGTTTGTGTATGGGCGAGAGATCTGTGATCTGAACGATGAGGGTGTAGCGCTGGTCCCTGGCTCGCACGACTCGCACAGCGTGACCCTCAGAGCTGACCTCCAGTGGAGCGCACCATCGCCAGGTAGGGTGGTCAAGGCACAGGTGTAACTGCTGCAACACAGGTATCAAACATGCAATTAGTTCTGATCTGGATTGTGCTGACATGTATATTTGGGTAAAGATGATAGACAAAGGGTAAAGATAATAGACAAAGGGACTTCAGAGGTGCCCTCTCATTGAAAGTTTGTGTGTGTGTGTGTGTGTGTGTGTGTGTTAGTGTGTGTGTGTGTTAGTGTGTGTGTTAGTGTGTGTGTGTGTGTGTGTATGTGTGTGTGTGTTTTAGTGTGTGTGTGTGTGTGTGTGTTAGTGTGTGTGTATGTGTGTGTGTGTTAGTATGTGTATGTGTGTGTGTGTGTGTGTGTGTTAGTGTGTGTGTGTGTGTGTTATGTGTGTGTGTGTGTGTGTGTGTGTGTGTGTGTGTGTGTGTGTGTGTGTGTGTGTGTGTGTATGTATGTGTGTGCATGCCTGCGTGCAGGTGTGTGTGCGTGTGTGTGCGTATATGCATACACGTGTGTGGTGCATAGTGTGCGTGCATGAGTGCATGGGTGCCTGCATATGTGAATGCATGTATGCATGATGTGCATGTGTGTGTGCATGCCTACTTTTCTGCCTGCCTTACCGGCCTGTCTGTGTGTCTATGAAAAGCAAAAAAGTAAGAAAACAAACTCAGTCCCTACCTGTGACACAGTGGAGGAGCGCCAGCTGTAGGGGTACATGTGACCTGACTGCAGCACCACGCTCTCATCCGTTCCTGCCTGGACATTCACACATGCAAACACAGATTACATTCATCATCGGTCACACTGATGCAGTGAATCCTGGAAGCAGTATCAAGGTCACAGGTGACAATGTAAGGTTTTTGTTTGTAACACCAAACACTTTCTCAGTGCAATGCAACACTACCACAGGGCTAGTTCTGTAGATCGCAAACTCTACGATGAATAAAAAGAACGTGCAACAGTGAAATTTGACGGCACCTTGGTTACCTTCATGAGCTAGAACAAACAGTCAAGACTGTCCACAGGTTAACAGAACACAACACAAACACCGAAAGTGGAGGGGTGCCCACACTATAGCCGGGGTGGTGTGCATGAAGAAGTGCCAGGCAGGGCACTCTCTTGCACACCGCTCCAGGCCACAAAGAAGAATTGTAGATTTTCAGAGCAGTCCTACCTGTCCAAAGCGCAGGGTCTGCTGCGTGTTGTTGCAGACACTGAGGTGAGAAAACACCAGTCCTCTGTCATCACTCTTTTCCCCAAACTGCACACACACAGAGCCATGCAAGCACACACACACACACACACACACACACACACACACACACACACACACACACACACACACACACACACACACACACACACACACACACACACACACACACACACATTAAATATTACAGAGAAACCAAAAAAGTGAGGTACCCCCGAGCACCTGCAATTAAATCAACAAAATCAAATAAGCAACCCAGTTCTGAAATGATAAAACTGCCAATGACAATAAGTCTTTGCCTAATGCCTTTAACTGAAATGTTTTATTTTTGTTTTGCTTTTGTTTTGTTATTGCAATCTATAAAAAATAAAAAAAATAAAAAAAAGGTCTTGAAAGAGGCGCAGTCTCAAATCCTGTATCTTCAAAGGGGGTTCAACTGCAGCGGGAGGAGGCACGCATTCATGTACGCAGAGTTAACGCCAGTTGAAAATGAGGAATTGTGCTAAAAGTAGGAAGAATGTTGAGACAAGGCTAGAATGAGACGGGGGAAGAGCAGCAGGGACACCGTACCTGGTTCCAGGCCATGATGGAGGTGTTGAGTGTGTGGAGAACACCCCTCCCCACATGACAGTGCACCACACCGCTGTTCACCTCGCTCTGCAACCCCGCCTTCTGTCACACACAACAACACCAAAACATTACACTACTACACTGCTCCACACCGCTGTTCACCTCACTCTGCAGCCCCGCCTTCTGTCACACACAACAACACCAAAACATTACACTACTACACTGCACCACACCGCTGTTCACCTCGCTCTGCAACCCCGCCTTCTGTCACACACAACAACACCAAAACATTACACTACTACACTGCTCCACACCGCTGTTCACCTCACTCTGTAGCCCCGCCTTCTGTCACACACAACACCAAAACATTACACTACTACACTGCTCCACACCGCTGTTCACCTCGCTCTGTAGCCCCGCCTTCTGTCACACACAACAACACCAAAACATTACACTACTACACTGCACCACACCGCTGTTCACCTCGCTCTGCAGCCCCGCCTTCTGTCACACACAACAACACCAAAACATTACACAACTACACTGCACCACACCGCTGTTCACCTCGCTCTGTAGCCCCGCCTTCTGTCACACACAACAACACCAAAACATTACACTACTACACTGCACCACACCGCTGTTCACCTCGCTCTGTAGCCCCGCCTTCTGTCACACACAACACCAAAACATTACACTACTACACTGCACCACACCGCTGTTCACCTCGCTCTGTAGCCCCGCCTTCTGTCACACACAACAACACCAAAACATTACACTACTACACTGCACCACACCGCTGTTCACCTCGCTCTGTAGCCCCGCCTTCTGTCACACACAACAACACCAAAACATTACACTACTACACTGCACCACACCGCTGTTCACCTCGCTCTGCAGCCCCGCCTTCTGTCACACACAACAACACCAAAACATTACACTACTACACTGCACCACACCGCTGTTCACCTCACTCTGCAGCCCCGCCTTCTGTCACACACAACACCAAAACATTACACTACTACACTGCACCACACCGCTGTTCACCTCGCTCTGCAGCCCCGCCTTCTGTCACACACAACAACACCAAAACATTACACTACTACACTGCTCCACACCGCTGTTCACCTCGCTCTGTAGCCCCGCCTTCTGTCACACACAACAACACCAAAACATTACACTACTACACTGCACCACACCGCTGTTCACCTCGCTCTGTAGCCCCGCCTTCTGTCACACACAACAACACCAAAACATTACACTACTACACTGCACCACACCGCTGTTCACCTCGCTCTGTAGCCCCGCCTTCTGTCACACACAACAACACCAAAACATTACACTACTACACTGCACCACACCGCTGTTCACCTCGCTCTGTAGCCCCGCCTTCTGTCACACACAACAACACCAAAACATTACACTACTACACTGCACCACACCGCTGTTCACCTCGCTCTGTAGCCCCGCCTTCTGTCACACACAACAACACCAAAACATTACACTACTACACTGCACCACACCGCTGTTCACCTCGCTCTGTAGCCCCGCCTTCTGTCACACACAACAACACCAAAACATTACACTACTACACTGCTCCACACCGCTGTTCACCTCGCTCTGTAGCCCCGCCTTCTGTCACACACACAACAACACCAAAACATTACACTACTACAGTTGACCCCCAACTTCAGACAGCACCCAAAATCTGACAAAATTAGTTAGTTAGTTAGTTAACTGTTGCTTTTTGGGTCCAGCGGACCATTTAGGCCAAATCAGGACCCCACAAGTTTAACATTGCACAACTTTAAATTAAACCAATTTTAAAAAACAAAGTCATCTGACAAAATCAGGTCTCAAAAAGGAGGGAGTCTTAAAATGGGGGTAAATTTACAGAAGTTATGAACAGAAAATCCGAGACAATCTTAGTCTTAAAAGGGACATGTTAAATTGGGGGGCCTTCAAAGGGGATTTCCATTTTACCCATCCAAAAATGCTGAAATCATGTCATGAATGAAGTGTAAAAAAATTTGGAAATGACGTGCGACTAGTACCGTATTTTTTGATAAAGCGCATTACTTTTTCTTTAACTTTGACCCCTGCATCCTATTGACTGGTTTCCTCCACTGCTATTTTTTCCAGCGCAGATCTCCTTAGTCCTCCAGGTGAAGGCAGCGAGGGAGGGGAGGTAAGGCACAGCCCTCGTAAAGCTGGCCCTAGACATGTTGAGATTCTCTAGCATCTCCCTCCCCTATGATCAAACATAGTTATAGGATAACCTTTACCTTTACCTACACTGCTAAATGTAATATGTGACAAGAAAAAGTTGTTTATGTCAGTAATATGTATAGGTTTTGTACATGGGTTTTTCTCCAGAGCTGTGTACAATCATGATTATAACGTATATTAAATGGCAACTAGAACGTATTCTCTTTACTTTTTTCAGTGATACTCCCGTTAGATAATGAAACAGGCATGCAACAAAAAACACAGTATATATTTGTGTCTTTTTTAAAAATAATTTTTAGTGTTCAATGATCCATGTCACAACCTTTGGTTTCCATGTAACGAAGTTGACTTACCTTAAAATCCTTGTCATTTACTGAACGTAGACAAACAAAATGTTCAAGGTTTTTTTCAAATTCTTTATCTGCAGAATAAATAAGGAACCAATTCTCATTAATGAAATCTATGTGTAATGTTAACATGTCTCGGTTAAGTAAAGACATGTCAACTTCGTAACACGGTTTCCACGGGTACACAGCTCTGGAGAATGACCCATGTGGGAAGGAGGCAGATTCCTACGACTGATGACCTACCTGTGGGTGATGGAGTGCAGTGAGAGAAGCAGACACAGGCACAGGGTCCACCACGGACTGCAGGTGTAACGTGTTGTAGTCCATCACCTCCATTCCCCCTTCAAGGTCCACCTGTAACAGTGTTGTGTTCAGTCAGTGTATAGTGTGTTACAGGGTACAGGTGTTGTGTTCAGTCAGTGTATAGCGTGTTACAGGGTACAGGTGTTGTGTTCAGTCAGTGTATAGTGTGTCACAGGGTACAGGTGTTGTGTTCAGTCAGTGTATAGTGTGTCACAGGGTACAGGTGTTGTGTTCAGTCAGTGTATAGCGTGTTACAGGGTACAGGTGTTGTGTTCAGTCAGTGTATAGCGTGTTACAGGGTACAGGTGTTGTGTTCAGTCAGTGTATAGTGTGTCACAGGGTACAGGTGTTGTGTTCAATCAGTGTATAGTGTTACAGGGTACAGGTGTTGTGTTCAGTCAGTGTATAGCGTGTTACAGAGTACAGGTGTTGTGTTCAGTCAGTGTATAGTGTGTCACAGGGTACAGGTGTTGTGTTCAGTGTATAGTGTGTCACAGGGTACAGGTGTTGTGTTCAGTCAGTGTATAGTGTGTTACAGGGTACAGGTGTTGTGTTCAGTCAGTGTATAGAGTGTCACAGGGTACAGGTGTTGTGTTCAGTCAGTGTATAGCGTGTTACAGAGTACAGGTGTAACGTATTGTAGTCCATCACCTCCATTCCCCCTTCAAGGTCCACCTGCACAATCAGTGTACAGTGTGTTACAGAGTACAGGTGTTGTGTTCAGTCAGTGTATAGCGTGTTACAGGGTACAGGTGTTGTGTGTTCATGGGCTCAAACAGTACCACATCAACTAATGTTTTTGCACAAGTGAGTTTTTACTCCATTCAGGCAGCCATACACTGCTTTCCGAGGAACCACATTCTGTTCCGCTGCTGGCCTTGCTTGAACCTGTGATAAATTTTTGGTTCACCCATGCTCTGCCCAGTTTTTCATCTGCGATTGCCCGTTCTCCAAGCAGTCATGGACGTATGCAATAATTTCGTGTCAGACAATTCAGACACAAAACACTAAGTTTCACACATGCACATTCACACACAAACACGCACACATGCGGGCATGCACACACACACACACACACACACACACACACACACACACACACACACACACACACACACACACACACACGTATGCACACATGCACACACACATGCACCCACCCACAGACACACACACACAAACACACACCAATAAAATAAACCCCAAGATATGAGCTGACACGGACTGATTTCACTACAATACTCTCTCTCTCACACAATGATAAAAAAAAAGATGCCGTACCTGGAGTGACGTGCGACACAGCGGCCCTGTGATGTGAGACGACACCAGACTGACGTCACCGACGGTCAAGACGCACCACTGCTGGTCAAGGGGTTCGGCACTGCTCATCTTGTACCCAGCCAGCTTTCCTCCCACCTCTGTTTTAATGCATTCACCACGCTGACTCTTAAAGATGCCCTCCTTATTTTTTAAACCATTTTATTTTTTCATTTTCATTACTTTATTATCTCATCACCTGGAAAATTGTGGTTGCTTCCTCCCAGTGGCAAGCTAGCAGCAACAGAGTGGCGCTGCCCAGGTGTGTGTGTTTTGGTGTGATCAGCCACCTGCACTTGTGGCAGAACGACCAGGGTCTTTTATGTGACACACGGGGTTGAGCCATGCATAATACAGTCTCTAAGTGTGCACATACAGTTGACCCCTGTCCGGCCTGGTTCAGATTCAAACCCGTGATCACAAGTCCAGTGCTCTACCAACTGAGCTACGGGGCCCCCTTGTAAACCATCATGTAAACCATCATGTAAACCATCATGTAAACCATCATGTAAACCATCAGGTAAACCATCAGGTAAACCATCAGGTAAACCATCAGGTAAACCATCATGTAAACCATCATGTAAACTAACACAGATCATTACAGTCAAAACCACCTTTTAAGACACAGCCAGCTGATAGGGAAGAATGAGATGTGTTCATAACAGTACAAAATCAAAAATTTCAAAATACTTAAAGAAATATAAGCAACTAGTCAGACCTATACTAATTAAAAGTTTGTTTGATAAGTTTTCTCCTGGAAATATAACATTATCACTGCATACTTTCACATGTTCTCACTACCTGGTTTGACAGAGTGGTCCACTTTGTGCGGGCCAGGACTTTTGCCGGTACAAAACATAAACCAACAAACCAACAAACCAACAAACAAAAACAGAAAATCTGAGAAAAAGTGGGTCTAAAAAGGGAGGGAGTCTTAAATCCTGGAGGTCTTGAGAGAATGGCTTGGACTGCAGACCGCTGTCACCAGAAGGCAACCGACCTGATCCGTTGTAGTGCAGGTGGTTGTAGAGCTGTAGCTGGACTGTGGGCACCGTCAGGGACAGCTGGAGGCCGGGCACCAGGCCGGGCACCGCCACCGAGTCCACACACATACTGCCCGCCAGCTGTGAGGCCAGTAACACACCTTCCCTGTTGGACACACACAGTACACACTGGTTACACACAGTACACACACATACTGCCCGCCAGCTGTGAGGCCACTAACACACCTTCCCTGTTGGACACACACAGTACACACTGGTTACACACAGTACACACACATACTGCCCGCCAGCTGTGAGGCCACTAACACACCTTCCCTGTTTGACACACACAGTACACACTGGTTACACACAGTACACACACATACTGCCCGCCAGCTGTGAGGCCACTAACACACCTTCCCTGTTTGACACACACAGTACACACTGGTTACACACAGTACACACACATATCCAGCTGTGAGGCCAGTAACACGCCTTTCCAATGGTACACACACATAATACACTGGTTATGTTACATACAGTTTACATATTGCTGAATGTCCCAAATCTGTCACCAAGCCCCTGCAACTAGTCCAGAACGCTGCCGCTAGACTCGTGTTTCGAACACCTATGAAACAAAGCGTCACGCCTCTACTCAAACAGCTACATTGGCTTCCAGTCGAACAAAGAATTAAATACAAGATCTGCTGCATATTCTATCAAATTGCCGCGGGCACGGCTCCACAGTACCTGTCCGATCTCGTGCAGAAAAACAATCCTGAAAGGGTTGTCCGCTCTGCCTCCCAAAATAAATTTGTCAAAGCTCCTAAGTATCAGAGGGACGATCATGGTGGCCGCTGTCTTTCAGTCGCAGCTGATCATATCTGGAACAAACTCCCTTTGTCTCTACGTCTCAGTCCATCTCTGCCTTCTTTCAAAGCAAATCTCAAGACTCACCTCTTCAGAGAAGCATTCTATGATGATGTAGTTGTCGCGACCCTGTGAATGTGCACTTTCGGATGAACAATGTTTACTGTGTGTGTGTGTGTGTGTGTGTGTGTGTGTGTGTGTGTGTGTGCGTGTGTGTGTCTGTGCGTTCGTGCGTGCGTGCATGTGTGTGTGTGTGTGTGTGTGGACATGTGTGTGTGTGTGTGTGTGTGTGTGTGTGTGTGCATTATAATTGTGTGTACTGGGAGTTCGTTCCTGTAAGAGCCTCTGGATTTTTGTAACATTTATGTTTTGTTTTTTGGTTTTTGTTGTAAAGTGTTTATGATTGTGTTCTATTCCGTCAATGGCGTCATTCTGGTAATGATGTTGTTATTGCTTTTGTAAAGCGCTTTGTGTGTTCGAAAGCGCTATAGAAATCACCATTATTATTATTATTATTATAGATCTGGTGTTACAAACAAACTTTTCTTTGTATGACACACCAAGTACACAACATCATGCACACATACACACACACACCAGCACACACATTTTCTCTCTCTCTCCCCCTCTCTCTTTCCCTCTCTCCCTCCCCACCTCTAAACAAAATCTCCCCACCTTGTATGTGCAGCAGAAAGTGAGGAAGACAGCGATGCAGGCTCGGCCCCAGAGGGCGGCTTGCAGAGCAGCACACGCCACACGCGCGACAAGGCCAGGGAGGACACGTTGACCATGCGCACCTGGGGCAGGTGTACGTTACTGCCGCGGTCCTCACTCAGCTCAAAGCAGGTGTAAGTCACAAACTCCTCCACACACTCGTCCCAGTGTTGCAGCTTGCACTGCACCTGAAAAAGGAGATACATATGTAACCAAGTGACGGGGGCAGTGGCCTAGTGGATAAGACGCCGGCCTCCCAAGCAGAAGATCGTGGGTTCGAATCCCAGCCCCGCCTGGTGGGTTAAGGATGGGGATTTTTCATACACAGACACAAACACTCAGAAACACACCCACGCACACACACATGCATGTACACACGCATGCACGCAGGCACACACACACACCATCCAAACCCACTACCACCCCCAAAAACTGAAATTAAGCCAATCAGTGCCAGCACAAAAACAGGGTTGACCAGATTACACCGTGAGTAAATGTACGAATAAACCTTTGACCTAACCCAGCAAAATTGACAGTGTACTCACTGTGGGTGTCAGGTCGGGCGTGTGCACGGTGTGTTGGCCGAGGGGGATGGGGAGGGTGGTGATGGAGGTGATGACCCGGGGGTCAGCGTAGGCCCAGGTCAGTGTGCTGTCCACATCCGAGTCTTCGTCACCGCCGCTCAACACCGCTTGACCGGCTAACGGCCAGTCTGCGTCATCGCTGCTACCGCTGACTGCTGGCATGACAATAACAGAGAGGAAAAGGATGCACAAACTACTGAAGGAATTCGCATTGTTTCATGATGTTTTAAGTAAGTTTACTAGAATTGATGGATGCAGATGGGTATTCACATATGTTTAGTGAATTGATGGGACTGATACAGATTATGTTCCAGCTCTCCTGCTAAATAAGCATTTATCTTATCCCTCCAAACTCGCTGAGAAATTTTGCTGAAGATTTTTTTTCTTGTACTATATCGTATCATGATTCCTTCTTTGAGAAAGTCATTGCAAGAAACACGTGAACTGCTAACCATCCCAAATCAAGATGGGTTCATAAGTGGAATTCCTAACGGAATACATAGAGCATACAGAAGAAATTTAACCTGGGGATCAATAAAGTGACAACCCCCCCCCCCCCCCCCCCCATCATCCCAAAACACCCATCCATCCCCTCACCATCTCCAAGCAACTCAGCCTTCACAACAGAGTGGACTTACTGATTAGGTAGTAACGTGGCAATCACCAACCTTCTGCATTCACACTGCAGTGGACTTACTGATTAGGTAGTAACGTGGCAATCACCAACCTTCTGCATTCACCCTCCAGTGGAACCCCCCTTTCAACAACATTTAAGACCTCTACAACTCTCAGAAAATCTGGTCCTAAAAAGTAAGGAGTCTTAAATTTACATTGGTTGCCAACAGAAAATCTGGTCCTGAAAAGTAAGGAGTCTTAAATTCACATTGGTTGCCAACAGAAAATCTGGTCCTAAAAAGTAAGGAGTCTTAAATTCACATTGGTTGCCAACAGAAAATCTGGTCCTGAAAAGTAAGGAGTCTTAAATTTACATTGGTTGCCAACAGAAAATCTGGTCCTGAAAAGTAAGGAGTCTTAATTTCACATTGGTTGCCAACAGAAAATGTGAGAAAGTATTGTCTCAAAAGGGAAGAATTCTCAAATTGAGGCATCAAGATGAGAATGGAGGCAAGGTACACACTGTTGTGGAGGAAGACGAAGGAGCCTGAGCGAAGGTCGTCGTGTGAAGGGCACAGGACTGTCAGCTGTCTGTCATGTGTAGACGCCGACTTCTTCCCTGCCGCTGGCGTCTTGCTGCTGGGTGCCCTGTCAGATTTCTGCAAAAGCCACAAAACTAAATCAACACCCAGTAACAACAGTTATTTACAGTATTCCATCCAGGCTTTTTGGATGGGCTATACAATCAGAATAATAACAGAAACCCCCCATCCCCTAAAAAAAAGAAAAAAAGAAAAAGAAGTTTGATAAACATTGATATTTAACTGTTAGAACCATGTTCACGTGAATGCACACTGTGAGTGAGTTCATTCGCAACAGTTGAAAAAGACTTTCCACAACTGGTAAACATGACAAGAATTGTGCCTGTGGCTATACCAAACTAGTATGTTTCTATGTGATCAAAAACATGCGCATATACATCTGCCAAAGCATCCACATGCACACACAGCGACACATACATTCCCACACAAACACACACACAGGCAGGGGGACAGACTGACAGTCAGATACACTCAAACAAAATCACAGACACACACACACATTCTTACAAACACACACATCCAGACATCCACCAACACAAGACATAACCCCACACACACACACATAAGCAAACACACACAGATCCAAACACCTCAACACATTCTTACATACACACGCACATATACAGATATCCACCAATTCACAAGATACCCCCCACCCCCACCCACTCCCCCCCCCCCCCCACCCAGTGCACACACATACTTACACTCTCAAGGCAAGACAGGAGGTGACGCAGACACATGACGTGTTCCTGTCCAAGGTGAAGCAGGAGGAGACCAGCCTGCACCCCCACCACCACCTGTGCTGGGGTTGTCTGCCCCTGCCCCTGGCCCGGCAAGCGAAGCAAGGCATCTGTCTCTATGGTAACGGGACCTGTCAGCGCTCTGTGCGACTTGTTGTACACTGTCTTCACGGTGACGTCTTTCCAGCACATGCTGCCCTGGACTTTGCTCTCTGTTCCTGTGTGAACAACCAACAACAGTATCGTTCTTACTTTCCAGCACATGCTGCCCTGGACTTTGCTCTCTGTTCCTGTGTGAACGACCAACAACAGTATCGTTCTTACTTTCTGGTGATAAGGAAAATAAAAACCCAATCACAATGTTTGTCTGTTTGCGTATGTGATTAGATAGATTAGTTATATTAGATATAATAAACTGGGGGTCCGGCAGCTCAGTTGGTAGGCCACCGGACTCACAAACAAGTCGCGTAAGGCGAAAATAAAACATTTAGTCAAGTAGCTGTCGAACTCACAGAATGAAACTGAACGCAATGCAACGCAGCAAGACCGTATACTCGTAGCATCGTCAGTCCACCGCTCACGGCATAGGCAGTGAAATTGACAAGAAGAGCGGGGTAGTAGTTGCGCTGGGAAGGATAGCACGCTTTTCTGTACCTCTCTTCGTTTTAACTTTCTGAGCATGTTTTTAATCCAAACATATCATATCTATATGTTTTTGGAATCAGGAACCGACAAGGAATAAGATGAAAGTGTTTTTAAATTGATTTGGAAAATTTAATTTTGATAATAATTTTTATATATTTAATTTTCAGAGCTTGTTTTTAATCCGAATATAACATATTTATATGTTTTTGGAATCAGAAAATGATGGAGAATAAGATAAACGTAAATTTGGATCGTTTTATAAAAAACATATTTTTTTTACAATTTTCAGATTTTTAATGACCAAAGTCATTAATTAATTTTTAAGCCACCACGCTGAAATGCAATACCGAAGTCCGGGCTTCGTCGAACATTACCCGACCAAAATTTCAACCAATTTGGTTGAAAAATGAGGGCGTGACAGTGCCGCCTCAACTTTCACAAAAAGCCGGATATGACATCAGACATCTATCCAAACAAGAAGGGCAAAGCCCATACGACTCACATGCTTTACACATTTTTCCTACCAAAATACATGTGAGCTTGACCCAAGGTCAAGGTCATCCAAGGTCATGCAACACAAAGCTGTTAATTCAAGACATAGGAAGTACAATGGTGCTTATTGGCTCTTTCTACCATGAGATATGGTCACTTTTAGTGGTTCACTACCTTATTTTGGTCACATTTCATAAGGGTCAAATGACCTTGACCTTGATCATATGTGACCAAATGTGTCTCATGATGAAAGCATAACATGTGCCCCACATAATTTTTAAGTTTGAAACAGTTATCTTCCATAGTTCAGGGTCAAGGTCACTTCAAAATATGTATACAATCCAACTTTGAAGAGCTCCTGTGACCTTGACCTTGAAGCAAGGTAAACCAAACTGGTATCAAAAGATGGGACTCACTTTGCCCTATATATCATATATAGGTGAGGTATTGAATCTCAAAAACTTCAGAGAAAATGTGAAAAATGTGAAAAATAGCTGTTTTTTAGGCAACATTTATGGCCCCTGCGACCTTGACCTTGAAGCAAGGTCAAGATGCTATGTATGTTTTTTGGGGCCTTATCATCATACACCATCTTGCCAAATTTGGTACTGATAGACTGAATAGTGTCCAAGAAATATCCAACGTTAAAGTTTTCCGGACGGCCGGACGACTCGGGTGAGTACATAGACTCACTTTTGCTTCGCATGTGAGTCAAAAATGAAAAAACGTTCGAGGATTTCATACCCAGGAACTCTCATGTCAAATTTCATAAAGATCGGTCCAGTAGTTTAGTCTGAATCGCTCTACACACACACACACACAGACAGACACACACACACACACACACACACACATACACCACGACCCTTGTCTCGATTCCTCCCTCTACGTTAAAACATTTAGTCAAAACTTGTCGCATGCATGTGATTATTTGTTTAAGGGTAGCAATCTTTAGCTTGGCGTAGCAGCATAGCAATTGCTCTTAAAACGTAGCATGCTTCACTGGCAGCTGTGAAGACTGACCTTTACTGTCCAGCAGTTCCACAGCCAGGCCGATGGACTCAGCGCTGGTCAGGAGTCCAGACGAAGTGACCGAGTCCTGACACTCGTAGGACAGCACCACCTGTTCTGTCGTCAGCCCCACACGTTTCACCGCCTTCAACACACCTGGCCGTGCACAGAGAAACTTGTCACAAATACTCTCATAGGACACATGTTTCACCGCCTTCAACACACCTGGCCGTGCACAGAGAAACGTGTTACAATACTCTCATAGGACACACGTTTCACCGCCTTCAACACACCTGGCCGTGCACAGAGAAACGTGTCACAATACTCTCATAGGACACACGTTTCACCGCCTTCAACACACCTGGCCGTGCACAGAGAAACGTGTCACAAATACTCTCATAGGACACACGTTTCACCGCCTTCAACACACCTGGCCGTGCACAGAGAAACTTGTCACAAATACTCTCATAGGACACATGTTGAACATCCTTTTTGTAAAGTGGAACCCCCCCTTTAAAGACTTGAAAATGTTTGTGAAAATCAGGTCTTAAAAAGTAGGGAGTCTTAAAATGGGGGTCAATTTACTGGGAGGAAGTCTGTAATTGGGGGGTCTCAAAAGGGGGGTTCCTCTGTATTATAGTGGAGCCAAACTACATGTATGACGTTTTACACAGATCGAAACAGTCAATGTTCCATCAAGACCTCGATCATCACCAAAACCACCCCCTTAGTGTGTGCATGTGTGTTTGTGTGTACAATTTTTATTTATTTTTTTTTAATTTTTTTTTTAGAGCTAAAGTTGAGCGGAACTGTAACAGTACCCTATCTTTAATCTCTTATTTTTTACCCTTTGTTCCGCGTCTAACTGATGGGTTTTTCCACCGGGGGTTCCCCGGTTTTCCCATCCACCCTACTGAAGATAATCACTTATAATTTCAATTCCAGGATTAGACTTCTTACCTCAGTAATTGTAAACACATTAGGTGTATACTACCTACATTCAACCTTAGCTCTCTCTATTTTGTCTTTACAAGTCACATACAACCATGCGCGTACATACTCTCTCTCTCTCTCTCTCTCTCTCTCTCTCTCTCTCTCTCACTCTCTCTCTCTCTCTCTCTCTCTCTCTCTCAAGCAATCCCAACACTGCAAAGACAGGAGCTAGAGTGTTGATTTTTGGTATGTGTCCAAGCTGAATGATGATGTTGTTCTATGTAAAAGCTTGGACAGATCTGTGGTGGTGCACATGATTGTTTACAGGAGGATTGTGCCTTTAATCACACGATTGTTTACAGGAGGATTGTGCCTTTAATCACACGATTGTTTACAGGAGGATTGTGCCTTTAATCACATGATTGTTTACAGGAGGATTGTGCCTTTAATCACATGATTGTTTACAGGAGGATTGTGCCTTTAATCACACGATTGTTTACAGGAGGATTGTGCCTTTAATCACATGATTGTTTACAGGAGGATTGTGCCTTTAATCACATGATTGTTTACAGGAGGATTGTGCCTTTAATCACATGATTGTTTACAGGAGGATTGTGCCTTTAATCACACGATTGTTTACAGGAGGATTGTGCCTTTAATCACATGATTGTTTACAGGAGGATTGTGCCTTTAATCACATGATTGTTTACAGGAGGATTGTGCCTTTAATCACACGATTGTTTACAGGAGGATTGTGCCTTTAATCACATGATTGTTTACAGGAGGATTGTGCCTTTAATCACATGATTGTTTACAGGAGGATTGTGCCTTTAATCACACGATTGTTTACAGGAGGATTGTGCCTTTAATCACATGATTGTTTACAGGAGGATTGTGCCTTTAATCACATGATTGTTTACAGGAGGATTGTGCCTTTAATCACACGATTGTTTACAGGAGGATTGTGCCTTTAATCACATGATTGTTTACAGGAGGATTGTGCCTTTAATCACATGATTGTTTACAGGAGGATTGTGCCTTTAATCACATGATTGTTTACAGGAGGATTGTGCCTTTAATCACACGATTGTTTACAGGAGGATTGTGCCTTTAATCACATGATTGTTTACAGGAGGATTGCGCCTTTAATCACACGATTGTTTACAGGAGGATTGTGCCTTTAATCACACGATTGTTTACAGGAGAATTGTGCCTTTAATCACACAATTGTTTACAGGAGGATTGTGCCTTTAATCACACGATTGTTTACAGGAGGATTGTGCCTTTAATCACACGATTGTTTACAGGAGGATTGTGCCTTTAATCACATGATTGTTTACAGGAGGATTGTGCCTTTAATCACACGATTGTTTACAGGAGGATTGTGCCTTTAATCACACGATTGTTTACAGGAGGATTGTGCCTTTAATCACACGATTGTTTACAGGAGGATTGTGCCTTTAATCACACGATTGTTTACAGGAGGATTTGTGCCTTTAATCACACGATTGTTTACAGGAGGATTGTGCCTTTAATCACATGATTGTTTACAGGAGGATTTGTGCCTTTAATCACACGATTGTTTACAGGAGGATTTGTGCCTTTAATCACACGATTGTTTACAGGAGGATTGTGCCTTTAATCACATGATTGTTTACAGGAGGATTTGTGCCTTTAATCACACGATTGTTTACAGGAGGATTGCGCCTTTAATCACACGATTGTTTACAGGAGGATTGTGCCTTTAATCACATGATTGTTTACAGGAGGATTGTGCCTTTAATCACACGATTGTTTACAGGAGGACTGCGCCTTTAATCGCATGATTGTTTACAGGAGGATTGTGCCTTTAATCACACGATTGTTTACAGGAGGATTGTGCCTTTAATCACATGATTGTTTACAGGAGGATTGTGCCTTTAATCACATGATTGTTTACAGGAGGATTGTGCCTTTAATCACACGATTGTTTACAGGAGGATTGTGCCTTTAATCACACGATTGTTTACAGGAGGATTGTGCCTTTAATCACACGATTGTTTACAGGAGGATTGTGCCTTTAATCACACGATTGTTTACAGGAGGATTGTGCCTTTAATCACATGATTGTTTACAGGAGGATTGTGCCTTTAATCACACGATTGTTTACAGGAGGATTGTGCCTTTAATCACATGATTGTTTACAGGAGGATTGTGCCTTTAATCACACGAGTGCAGATAGGAAACGTACCAGGGAGCCAGGCTGGATGTATGCCGACAGTAGCGGCGTCATGACACTGAGCGGTGTTTGAGCGTCGTCTGGCATCGGGACTTGCTGTGGCTGTGTCAGTGTCGAGGTGACGTGTGTTAGGTGTCACTTGTTGTATGAAGTCCATCACGTGTGACACGGTGTCATGACATAGGCTCACCTTCAGCGGCCTTTCCAGTTTTATTTCTACTCCCACTAAAACGTGACAGCAAGAAAATAAGACTCCATAGAGTTCAACGCTCAAAAAAATGTAATATGATTGGTTTTTTTTAACAATGATTCAGCTCAAACACATTTTAACTGGATCCATATCTGACTCACATACACCAACACACATCCACACACAAAAGTACACACACACACACACACACACACACACACACACACACACACACACACACACACAAGCACACACACACACACACACACACACACACACAAACAAACGCACACACACACACACACAAAGACTGACCGGGCAGAGAGAGAAGACTGGAGACCTGCAGTGTCAGGAGACTGGGGGGTATGCCTGTCTTGCTGTCCGGCTGACCAGCACGTGTCTCCACCCAGTACACGCTGAAGTCTGCATGGTCTGGTAACACTCGCTGCTCCGTCACTGCGCACACAGACAAACAGATAGAAAGATACACAGACAGACAGATAAAGACATATGTCCAGAAGTAGTCATATCTGTACCCTCTCCACGCTAGGCTCCTTTATTTTAATTCTTTGCTGAATGTAAGGACTTTACTACTCACAATTCACCATCTAAAACATTTAAAAACAAGTTTTAATGGTGGCAAAAATATCCCTTAGCCATATCTAAACTTGCATCCAATGTACTCTTATACATCAATCAGTTCATGTCAGTGGATCATTTACAACATAAACCACAAACCTTTCTCATTGTGAATCTACTTTAAAGAGAAGTTTGTTGAAATCAGTGCTATTGTCATTGTAGATTAAGTAACAGCATGTTCCACTTAGTTACCATGCTTTTCAAATAAAGAACAATTTCTCACAATTCAAAAGGACGGGGGGTTTTGTAAAGCATAATCTATTAACCTTTACCACCTTAGCCACTGACTCCTTTACAAACGAAAAACACTTTCCATCCAGAAAAGGTGGGGCTTTTTTCACCAGAGTTAAATACTCGCATTTTCCATCTCAATCCTATGCTCTTTCATGAAATGTCATGGTCAATGAAAAGACAAACAGAAGTCATAACCCCAGAACATTATTTTGTCTGGAACATCACAAAGAACATCAATTGCATGTGCAAGCAAAGAAGTCAATCTCAAACTGATTGTAACTCACCTGGGAAGATGTACTTGTTCCTGACCCCCTTGACCAGCACGTCGTAACAGGACAGCTCCAGGCGGTCTTGCTGCGGCCAGGTGCTGAGGACGGTGTGTGGCTGCGTGATGTACACGTACACAAAGGGCTGCACGCACACCGTCCCCGCACACAGCTTTGTCTCACCACACTCGCCGCCACTCTGCGGTTTGATGAAACTGAACGCCACGCACTCCTCCGCGACTGTTTCGTCAAGGGAAGCCACTGGCATGCCCCTAGTTAGTGACGCAAAGTTGTCTGCCTTGGATGCTCCACTTGTTTGTTGATGCTTTTCTGCGTGTGACTGACTCGGGTGAGCGGATGGCGGGGAATAGGCAGGGCTGGAAGCTCTGTCGGATGTGAGACACACATGAGAGTAGAGGGTGAGTGAGATACGACCGGCTGTGAGAAGAACATTGGCAGGCGTGTGTGCTACCGTCGAAGTTCTCTCTGCCATGGGGTCAGGGTGTGTAGCTGCTGACACTTCGCTGGCCACTCCGCTGTCCTGTGACGTCATGGTCGGAGTGACGCTGTTTTCCCGATGGCTGCCACCGTCTGCAAAACCTGAAGGCAGCGCCATGGTGTGGTCTGTCAGCTTGGACAGCAGACACAGTTGCTGGGCGCTCAGGTGAAGGTCAAGGTCAGATGTTACATTGAGTTCAGTTGAGAAACCACACACCACAACGCTCTGCAAAGGGAAGACATCTGGCTTACACAGTGTTCAGCTGAAATGTTGAATGTTTTACCACATACCATTTTAAAATGCAAATATTTCACATCAGAAGTTCAGTTCAGTTCAGTAGAAGAACCCCTCAACACAAAACTGCAAAGGGAAGAAATGGGGCTAAGATAGTGTTCATGATAAACAGGAATTTTAAATTTCTCACCAGATAAAACTTTTAAAGCAGTATTTATCTGTAAAAATGACTTCAACAAAGAATTCCTACTCTGTACACAAAGCAGCCGGGCTGTTGGTGTCTGGTATATGACCAAGTGAAAGAATGCTCTTACCTCATGTCAAAGCCTTACCTCATGTCAAAGCCTTACCTCATGTCAAAGCCTTACCTCATGTCAAAGCCTTACCTCATGTCAAAGCCTTACCTCATGTCAAAGCCTTACCTCATGTCAAAGCCTTACCTCATGTAAAATCCTTACCTCTTGTCAAAGCCTTACCTCATGTCAAAGCCTTACCTCATGTCAAAGCCTTATCTCATGTCAAAGCCTTACCTCATGTCAAAGATGTGCGGTAGTGTAGAGAAGTACTTTACTGTACCTTTAATAAGTGAGGTCTGTCACAAAGGATTGGCCAGAAACCAAAATCCTCCAAGTTACATATCTATTTTTCAACGCCTTTACCTGCACATCAAATTGCCACTTTGCGATTTATTAAGGGGATGGAAGTCACATTGCTACGGCCATGTGCGCCCATTAACAAGGTAACACACCAAACTTTAGCCCATAACCACTAGAAATCTGAGTGCGGACAGACAGGCAGACAGAGAGAGTGAAAACTATGCGCCCCGCTATAACCAGAGTGCAATGAACACTGCTTACTACCTGCTATAACCGGGGTGCAATGAACACAGCTTACTACCTGCTCTGTTTCCATGTCTGTGAAGGCAATAGCAGGAGCAACAACCAGGGACAGGTCAAAGGTCGTCACCATTGGGATCAGTTCCACCTCTTTTACGGATGGCCTGAAAAGGATACAAATAGTTTTGCCTTCTTTCACAACATAACTACAAAACAATGATTTGGAAACAGCATGCATGGCCAATGCCAGAAATGTACAACATTTAAACAACAAAAGGCACGTTAATAAATAGACTACTTGAACCCCCCCCCCCCCCCCCCCCCCCAATTCAAATCTTCCTCCTTTCAAGACTTTGATTTTTGAGATTTTCTGTCCATAACCTGTGTAAATGTACCCCCATTTTAAGACTCTCTCCTTTTTCAGACCCGATTTTGTCAGACTTGTGGAGGTCTTAAGAGGGGGGTTCCACTGTATTTGATAAAACACAATACAAACAATTCACAAGGACCTTGTCTCATCAGTCTTAAAATGTGAATGACTTGTTCTTTGATTCTTGGTTTTGAAATGTGTAGCGGTCTGCCTGTTTCAGGGTGTTATTTTTCACCATGTGTGGACTGGTGAGGGAACAACATTTTCTGCCACATATTGAACGTGCACATTGTGTGCTTTCACAGTGCTGGGTATATACACACCTGCGGCCAAGGTAATTGTTCCACTCCAAGGCAGGTATCTGCACACCTGATGTTCCCTGTTCGTTCTGCACCTCCTTCTCTCTCTGCGTGGCCATCACCTCCCCCCACACACCTGGAACAGCAAGCCAGGTAAACTTGTACAAATGAATACAAGTTGAGATTACTATAACTGTCGCTAAAAGGCCACCTCTTGTAATAAAAAAAGATCGGTTCTAGCATCTTGTTTCTCGAGAGTAGACACTGAACGAAAACAACTGTGTCGGGGTTACCTGAAAACCTTGTGTTCCTTTGCTGATCACCTTTTGTCTCGACATGCATCCAACAATCCCAAACCACCAGACCTTTATTTGAAGACCTTATTGTTACTTTGTTTCACTTTTTGACCCTCCAATACCCTATCACGCACACAAACAGCCACACTCTTACCTGCGGATCTTGTCTTACTTTGCTCCACCTTTCGTTCGTCAATCTCCAATCACACACACAAACTAACAGACTCATATCTGCAGACCCTTGTAACCTCGCTACACCCTTTATCCCTCTATATCTATCCCATCATGCACACAAACAGCCAGCCCCTTACCTGAAGACAGAGCCAGCCCGTGCAGTTTGAGCTGGAACTGTTTATCCTCCACACACGACCCTGTCTGCTGTGTCATGCCGCTGTGCAGCGCTTGAGCGAACAGGTCGTGCTCCAGCGGGTAGCGCGGCAAGGGGTTGTCTGCGTGAGGCTGCATGTGCAGCGAGGTCCACTGCAGCAGCAAGAAGTCATGCAGCAGGGTGGAGCCAACAGCAGCCTGCTGCGCAGCACTGTCTGTGAGTGCGTTGTTAACTGGGAGGAAGAAGCGAACAGCGCCGACGTCCATGTGAATTAGAGGCAGGGCGTGAGAGGAAGGCATGGAGAGGGAAAAGGCTTTGTTGTGCTGGGGCGGTACTGCGTACGCAGGTGGACACAGTGAGGTTTTAGGCAGGTGGGGGTCTGAAGATTCCACCTGCCACAAAGCTAAGACGCGTTGCAGCGTCGGCAGGTGCAAAATCACATCGAGCGGCTCCATCTTGACACACACCTCCGACACAAAGTCGCTGAAGTAGAACGCCCGGCCCGAGCCGCCGTCCTCTCTCTCCAAGACACTGGTGAGCTCCACGTTCATTTTCTTCATCTTGCGGCGCACGTTCCTACACAGGGCGCGTGTGAAGGTGAGGGAGAAAAAGCGATGAGTCTTGTCCGAGTTAAAGGAGTCCTGGGGCGTATAGCAAGGGGACGGTTGGGCGCTGGCGCTCCAAAGTTTGCCGCTGTGCATAGGGAGGTGTGGTAACTCTCGTGAAGTGGACACCAGGACTGGGCACTCTACTGCCCTCACTCGCTCCCCACTGCCACTGCAAGATCAGTAGTTACACTGTGACCGATGCCATCAGACTTGTCGACACTAACATTAATGTTGGAATCCTTGCCCCTTTAATGATGGGTCTACATATTCCATTTGACACAAGTGTTTGGAATGTTCAAACACACACACACACAAATAGACACACATGGAGACACATGTGCACCACATTACTTCAGAAGACATGCACACATGTACACGCACACACACAAACCACACACACACTCACACACACACACACACACACACACATACACACACACACACACACACAAACTCACACACACAAACTTTAAAAAAAACACTTTACTGCAATGATTTTATGCCTAGAAAGTTCTCCTCACCTGTGAGTGTAGTTGTGGATGGCGACGCTTCCCACTGTGGCCTTGACCTTGCAGTACACCTGCTGTACGTCACACGACATCGCCAGGTCCTCCACAACCACTGACACCTCACCTGTGTACAGGTAAAGCTTGCTCACAGGGTACTTTTCTCCAAACAAACATGTGTGAATGCCAACAAAATATCTGAATTAAGTAGTGCTGCTTTTTCACGATGAAATCATCTATGAAGAGCCACATGGCTGCATTGATGTCACCAAAACTATGGTTGAACAGTGACAGAAAGACAGCAAAGATACGTTTGCCTTGAAAACAAAAGCTAGAAATAATTGCACAGACCTGAGTCAGAGGAATTGTGGGGAGTCAAGAGACAAAGCGTGAGTTTGGGCAGGACACACTGCAACCAGATGGACAGTTTCACCGCGCTGTCACTGCCACCGTCCAGCGACGAAATGCCTTGCAGCGGGCTCACTTGATGTGACGCTTCATCCGACACATCAGTCGTCACGTCAGGAGTGCCGCCTGTCACTGACGCTTCGTGCTGCATGTGTGAGCCGCTCTGTTCTATCTGCTGCGCAGCGCCGCTGCTGTGGTCCGCATCTGCTGCGTTGGCTGGTTGTGCAGCGCTGTGACGGGGGAGGAGGTCCTTGATGCAGCGGTCAGCTAGGTGCCAGCCACTGATGGTCAGTTCTCTGCCCAGCTCTACTGCCATGGACAACACTCCCACCTGCAACAAGCATAATCATGTGAACCTTCTGTATCTCTCGCACCGGAGAGCTATCCAAGCGGAGTATTGTGCAAGTTGGCTATTCTGACAGGACAAAGTCCATGGCGCAAAGTAGGCTAGATCGAGTCTGGGGGCATGCGTTCCACACACACACACACACACACCCTCCCCCTGGGCAATCGGTTTACCATGATTTTATTGAGGCAAACTTTCCAAACGTGCTTTTTGATTCACGTGTTTCAGACACACCCCTCGCTAGTGACTGGCCTGTGATGTCAATTGGGAAAGTTTGCCTCAATAAAAGCCAGAGTTTTCCTCTTTCAAAACCCATACAAATCCGACAGAGTTATTCCCGAACATCATCTATTGGCCAGTCTATCGTGTTACTGTACTAATAGGTGTGTATGTGGCAGTCAGATTCATACAAAAGCACTGCATGTCTATACATGATTGAAATGTGGAAAAACAAGCATTGATCACCTGACTGTGCGAGAGAGTGAGGACCGGCGGCCGCACGTCCAGGTGCAGACAGAGGGCGAGGGAGTGGATGAGGTCGGAGGTGGGGGGGTTGTAGTGGACGGTGGCCCCCACGGTGGAGCTGACACTCAGGCCAGACATCAAGGGTCGCGTGACGCTGTCGGGGTGCAGGGTGAAGGCGCTCCACTCGCTCAGCTCCACTGTCCACGGTAACTTCTCACCTGAAGCAAATAAACTACAGTGAATTCAGTGGAGCTTCTCTACTTGGCCTTCGGTATTTCCTATTTGGTATATCTTATCATCCTAAGGGAATTCCCCCAAGGAATTTTTAGGCTGCTGTCCCCAAGAATAGCGTGTGGTAACAGAATAGCGTGTGGTAACAGAATAGCGTGTGGTAACAGAATAGCGTGTGGTAACAGAATAGCGTGTGGTAACAGAATAGCGTGTGGTAACAGAATAGCGTGTGGTAACAGAATAGCGTGTGGTAACAGAATTGCGCAACCCTTTTATTTTCTGCATGTGTTTGTTCGCGTTTTCCAAAACATGAGATCTTTTTATTGGCGTAGAAATTGCTCTTAAATCGTAGCTTGCGTAGCAGTTGGCAGCTCTGAACAAGAAGACAAATACAAAATGTGTGTACTGACTGATGAGCGCTCCGTGCAGCGTGGTGATGGGAATGTCCTGCAAGACGTCCATAGGAGTGTTGGCCACGCTGTGAACACTGACCGCCGGCAGGCACACCACCACCCCCTCCCCCACCTCTCCACTCCGCCACGCCGTCTGCACATGGGCCGCGATATCGCAGCTGGCCTCCGGTGCAGCCACTGACGTTTTGGGCACAAACACGCAGCTGGATTTAACATCCATCTGCAAAACAGTGTATTGTTTTCGATTTCTTATTACCATTATGAATGTGTAATACAGTCAGTGTGTGTGTGTGCCCCTGACATCCTCTAAACACTTCTCTCCCCTGTCATTTCTTTCTTTTCCTGGAGTTCCTTCCCTTTTGTGTTTCCCTCCATCTTCTTTTCCCACCTTTTTCACACCGTGTTGCTTTTTGTTTCCCTGTGTGTTTGTTTGTTCGTTTGTTTGTTTGTTTGTTTGTTTGTTTGTTTGTTTGTTTGTTTGTTTGTTCGTTAATCCTGAGGAAACTTCCATAATCCAAAATACGATTTAGTATTGTGTTGTGCTGTCCTTGTATTGGTGAGTACATAATTCTTTTGTTTTTTAACTTTATATTCTTCTTCTATTTGATTGTGTTTGACTGTATTGTATTTCAAGCCAGGAAATGTTCCTAGTGTATTACACATGGTTGTAACAAAGTGTTAAGTTTTATCATCAGCCATCTCCACCACCCACCTGAACGTGCATCATACGCAGCAGGGGAAAAGCAGAGATGAGCAGCTTGGTCAGACCATCCATGGAGTCGGTTTCCTTGTGGCGGGCACCGTCGCCATGGCTACCAGAGCCCTCAGGGTGGGAGAGGGTGTGGGAGGGACTGTGGGAGTGCGAGAACATACGGGATGTTGTGGGCTGGGTGTGCGAGCTCCCTGATCTCACGGACACTGCAACAATACAAGTGGACATTATTATGTGAACTGTGCCAAAAAAATTATTGCACACATTTTTGTACCCCATGCAACTAAAACATTTATTCCGGTGTCATTTTATTCAATCTTTCTATGCCCTTAAAGGCACCCAACTTGGCTATCTTGATGAGTTGTTTTTTTAAACATCTTAGATCTAGCTAGCTCTGAAATAATAATTAAGTTTACTTTGCATACATTCTCCACTTTGTGTTTTCTACTGACATGATGGCCTGATAAGGCCTAATACTAGGGCCCTTTGAAGCAGGAGGAATATTTAAAGGATTTTTTTCTATAATCAGGCAATGTAAATATAGCTCAGTTGGCAATACTGGCTACTGATATATGCACAAGAGCGATTGTGTGTATTTTTCAAACGAAAGGGGCGTCATATCGAAAGTGCATGCTGGAGCTCAATTTTCGCAGTGGCAGATCTACATCGTTTTGATAATCTTATCAGTAATAAAAACAAACAAGAAATGTTAAATTATTGGAATATTTAAATGAGGGCAATTAGCGGTCCATCAGTTTTGGATTTTGTATATCTAATCAGGGCAATGTTTTGGCTCATTATGTGCTGCAACTATTCTACAACCATGACACCCTTGGCTCATCATCCATGGAAAGAAACTCTCCTAGAAGAAGGACAACTTTGAAGTCAAATCCATGTAATCCCCCAAAGATGGAATACATTAACCTTTTTGCGGGCCTGGAGCAAACCAGATGTATACGCATTTTACGACAATGGTTGTATTTCTACGTAATTCTTGATATTATACAACTCACTGTGGGAGCTGCCAGTCTGTAGAGGCGAGGTTGCCTGGGCCAGGGGAAGGTCCACAGCGGCGGATGGCGTGTTGGAAGCTGGGAGTCGCAGCACGTGTTTGCGCGGCGTGTAGCTGAACCAGTGCAGCAAGGCAGGGTCCAAACAGCCAGCTATCCCCTCCACGCTCACCACTAGCACCGCTGGAGCTGTAAACAAGGACACAGTGATATACAGTGGAAGCTGGGAGTCGCAGCACATGTTTGCGCGGCGTGTAGCTGAACCAGTGCAGCAAGGCGGGGTCCATGCATCCCGCTATCCCCTCCATGCTCACCACTAGCACTGCTGGAGCTGGATGAACAGGGATATACTTCACTGAAGATGGTAATACAGTTGAACCTGTCCTTGTGACCATCTCTTGAGAACGACTCCCTGTTCAAAACGACCACCCCAAAGGGTCCTTGACAGGCTTTTTCTTCTATACATATAATAAAAGAGAGTGTCTGTCTGTGTGTCTGTGTGTCTGTGTGTCTGTCTGTGGTCGCCATACCTCAGAGATGGCAAGAGGCAGGAACAAGATATTTTGCATGCACACTCCCTAGGTGCCGCAGATGTGCACCTGGGTTTTAGTTTCTCCAGACATTGTTTCCTTCCTCGGATAATGACCCTCCCCATCTATCAATACAGTCTACATAGTACAAGGGAGGTAAGTCATGCTTTGTCACCCACGGAAGGGAGGTAACTCTCATCAAACCAGTATACCGTGTAATTCTCAAGGGTTACCCCCCGCCCGCTATCATCCCGCCCCCACCCCCCCCCCCCCCACACACACACACACTAACCCTGCCCCCTGCTGTGCAAGGCCAGTTCAGTGCCTGGTGATCACATGTAGCAAGCACATAATGCCAGTGATATTACAGACTCTCTATCGCTCCTATGAGGAGAAAAAATGAAGAAGAAAAAGTTAACCGGACAGTTCAGGAAATTTCTAGAAGCAAAGGGAGGTAACTCTTACTTTGTATACATTGAAGGGAGGTATCTTCTCTTCTAATGCAGGCACGCCTGATCAGTCTTTACAGAATATATAGAGTCGATGTTAGACCTGGTTTTCAAGTATCTAGAATTTTCCTAAGAAAAGGAGATAACTCAAGTCAAAAAGTTATTTTTCAGCAAAAAGAGTGTGTTGATGGTGATGCTTTCACACTGTCAGTCCCAGCCTTTTAATCCAAATGTATGAGCTCACACTTTCATCTATCGCTTATTCTCATTGGAATAAGATTCTAGAAGTTTCTGAGAGAGAGGGAAGATCAGAAACACCCGGGCGAAGCCGGGCCTGACTGCTAGTCTCTCTATAATTAACCGTTCATAACAAGCACCCGTCTACAAAGACCACGTCTGGTTGGTCCTTTTCATGGTCCTTATGGACAGCTAGTTTCCACTATACAATATAACTGTGAGAATTAACAGAAATTATTAGACGAATTAATGAAATTATCCTGGTTAGGGTAACCCAACCAAACCTATTTTATATAACTGCCGACCCGGCAACTTTCTTACATCTATCAAACAAAACACAGACACACACACACACAAACAAGGAAAGACAGCCACAAGAGAAACTTAAAGGACCAGACCATGCTGTTTTAAAGGTTATTAGAACCACTAACCGATGACTGAAGGTTAGAGAAATGCACCTGAAGATGCCAAAAATGTTTAAAAAAATCAAAAATTTTAGTAATAAATTTTCATTTGATTAATATACTTACCAACTCACATATAGCAATTTACCTCAGTTTAGTGCTAGGACGCTTGAACGCATCACCTTGGTAACAAGGGAAGCAACCCTAAAAAAGAAAGGCCTTGACCCTTTAGAAGGGCCACGTGACCGGGGTCTCTTCCCGTGTGCCTGCGCATAAAGCGACGCCATGTTATCATTCCTTTCCAAGCGTTTACATGCGGTGGACGTGTGCTGAATACGCTCAAGCTGGTAGCTGCAGGCCAAGTCTTGCCTGCTGTCTGAAGTGAGTGTTTTTTCCCACCACCTTTATTAGCAATCTGCAATATGTGAGTTGGGTTAAGATATGTAATTTAATCGAAAATTTTAGTAGTAAATTTTCATTTGATTAATATACTTACCCAACTCACATAGTTAATTCCCTCCCGCCTTCCCCGCTAAGTGGGGTTGTTCTAAAAAAAGAGGGAAGTTTTTCTGCGCCTTCGTGCGAATAATTACAATATGGCGGCAAGGTCAGGAAGTCAGGTGACTTTGTCCTGTTTATGGGTCAAGGTAGCTCTATTTTTAGAGTGGCCTCCCTTGTTACCAAGGTGATGCGATACAGCGTTCTAGCACAAGACTGAAGTAAATTGGTATATGTGAGTTGGGTTAAGATATGTAATTTAATGAGCAGTCCATCAGAGGATGAAAGTCGCTTGTTCATTTCAATGCTTGTTATTCTCTCAGGTGCCAGGAGACTGGTTCTGAATAACTCTCACTTACTCCTTTACACATGTGGTATGCATTTAGAGCGCTTACTTCCCTTTGTTCATCAGATAGCAGTCAAGCTGTTTTTGGATTTCTTTTACCTTCCGTGATGCTGGTGTGATGAGGTTTCTGCACAGTGAAGGCCATGCACTCCCCTCTGTTGATGAGACTGGACACAGCCTGGTGCTGGAAGGAAGTTCTGTCCCCGACACGACTGGCGTCCACCGGGCCATACACCACGGGAACCGTCATGGCCGTACTCTGCCCTGTCCCTGTAACATGGCCAGACAGTTTACAGAAAAAATGTTGAAAGAATAGACGTTTTGTGGAAACAACTGTCAGGATTACCAAGCGGGAGGGAGTTGCACCCCCCCTTACAAAACCTCGTACAAACAACCTTAACAGGAAACACATGGTCAAGAAAACTGTCTAATCCCTACTGTGTCTCTCAAAGAGCAAAGCACAAGATTGTCCCAAACGCACATGCAATGGACCTTTTCTGACCATGCAGTCTGCCTGTCAAATGACTCAAGTAATTTAGCTGTAGCCAACCACTCACCTGACATAATGATGACAAAGTGCTGAAATGTTCTCATACAACAAACTGGCATGTTAAAATCCCGCTGGGCTGCCTGTGACATATCCTCACTCACCTGGTGTGTAGAGTAAGAGCTGCCGGTGTAGGCCTGTACCGGGGTGGAGGGGGGGGGGGAGGGTGACAACCTCTGGCTTCACACACACACACACACACTGACTCACCTGGTGTGTAGAGTAAGAGCTGCCGGTGTAGGCCTGTACCGGGGTGGAGGGAGGGGGGTGACATCCTCTGGTTTCACACACACACACACACACTGACTCACCTGGTGTGTAGAGTAATAGCTGAAGAGAAGACAGACTGCCGGTGTAGGCCTGAACCAGGGGTGTGTGACAACCTCTGGCTTCAAGGCCACACGCAGTCAACTCCAGCACACACAGTGGTACCGATTCTTCACCTGAAAAAAGTGCACACACATGTATGTAAGCGTGCACATAAGCACGTACACATACACTTAAGCCTGCTTACATACACGCATGTACAGGGTGACACAAAAAAAACAGATCCCACCAAAAGTTTAATATTTTCTGAAATAATCAGCCGATTCTTTTATTTTTTCAGGTGAGCCAAGCTGAAATGATGTTCTAACAGCCCACCAAGTTTGAGCTTCAAGATGTCATGGACAACGGAGCATAAGACATTTATAGTCGAGGCCTATTTTCGGTCGAATTCTATCCACGCTGCTCAACTGGAATTCAAAAGACAGTTTGGACGTAGAGACTTTCCTGTTAAATCAGTTATCTATGGATGGAGGGATAAGTTCAGAGACCATGGGACTGTCAATAACCTCAATAGTAAAAACCCTAACAGGGGATCCCACTCTGGTCGACCTAAATCAGCAAGGACACCGAGGAATATTGATTCAGTCAGAGAGTCTGTTGTGCGCAGCCCGAGCAAATCTGTTCGCCGGCGAAAATAGGCCTCGACTATAAATGTCTTATGCTCCGTTGTCCATGACATCTTGAAGCTCAAACTTGGTGGGCTGTTAGAACATCATTTCAGCTTGGCTCACCTGAAAAAATAAAAGAATCGGCTGATTATTTCAGAAAATATTAAACTTTTGGTGGGATCTGTTTTTTTTGTGTCACCCTGTATGTGAGTGTTTCTGTATATGTTGGTCTGTCTCCATGTGCCAAAGTGTTAGTGAGTCAGTTCTTCTTCTTCTTCTTCGTTCGTGGGCTGAAACTCCCACGTATTTACGTGTATGACCGTTTTTACCCCGCCATTTAGGCAGCCATACGCCGCTTTCGGAGGAAGCATGCTGGGTATTTTCGTGTTTTCTATAACCCACCGAACTCTGACATGGATTACAGGATCTTTTCCGTGCGCACTTGGTCTTGTGCTTGCGTGTACACACGAAGGGGGATAAGCCACTAGCAGGTCTGCACATAAGTTGACCTGGGAGATCGGAAAAATCTCCACACTTAACCCACCAGGCGGCCGCGGCCGGGATTCGAACCCTCGACCTTCCGATTAAGAGGCCGACGTCTTACCACCACGCCACAGCGCCCGTCAGTGAGTCAGTGTGTTGGTGTCAGTGTATGCACATGTATGCATACCTTTTTTCGTCTATTTGTGCATGCAACTGTATACCAGTCTCTAAGTCTTCAATTGTGTACACAAATAGACAAAGGTGGGAATTTAATTGAATTGAACTTTATTTAACAAGAATTAAGATTTAAGGCCACGCCTTTTCTTACAGTCTGTCCTTGGGACGCACAGACACACAATGATAAAATTGAAAAATTAAAAATTAAAAAGTTAAAAAGTTTACCAACAAAAGCCGAAAAGCCGACATGTGAGAGAGAGATAGAGGTTGACTACCCAACAAAACCATTAGCCAGACCTGGGAACCCCTGATTTGCACTAAGAGTATTCTCAAACAAACTTGGGTGTATTTTCAGACAAATGAGCGTACTCCACACAGTATTTGAACATCCATGATTCAAATATGCTTCACACACGTCCGTCGCACCGTTAATTAAGGTTACCAATACATTTAAAACAAATGCTTCTTTCAATGCTTACTGACCAAAACTGTAATCATGTGTCAAAATACCGGATCAGCTTTGGGATGCGCTTGTGAAGACATGTAGTCCAAGAATTATTCTCATTGTATTTTTTCTCTCTGACCGTATTGATCGTATTCTAGACAATCATGTGTACAAAATACGGCAAAATCGTATGAGTTCCCAGGTCTGATTCACCCACACTCACCGGGGAGAGGGAAGAGATCGGCCAGCAAGGAGTGTTGGTGGGAAGGGTTGGCGGTGCTGGGGGTGGAGGAGGGGGGCTGTGTCCACGACGCCACCAGCTGTGTGGTTGCCATGACGCTGGCCTTGGAGACGGTTGCGCTGACCTGCGGCACCTCGTAGCTCCGCTCCCACACAGGTAAGTGAGAGTTGGTCCTGTGGGTCACGGTCAAAGACAAGTTATAATGTTCATCCTTTACAGCTGTTTAACACCGGCTATGTTGTATATATATCTGTCTCAAACAAGCTTCAGCAAGGGATCAGTGTATCAGCAGTTAACTGACCAAAGTGAATAAATTCATAAATAATATTTTTGAAAAGGCTGACACCAAAAATATGTGCAGAAACTTAAGCAATCGTATTAACTCGAATATTTTCACAAAAATGAAGCTAAATTAACCTGACCAAAGAATACATTTAGTATAGAATCATTCACTGCAGGACAGTTGATTTAAACAAAGAAGCACTGCTTCCACTAAAGCAAAATTTTGGATAAAATTGCACTTTTCAACTTTACTTATAATGTACTACTGTTAATGCTGCACAGCATCATACCATGCATTTTATACGTGTACGCAAGCAAGTGTCCAGGGATCACTTTAATTAGAACCACTTTGGCTATAAAATCCTCAAGACACTGAAAAAGAAATTAGCAACCTGTCAAATATTCACAGGTTGATATTTAGTTTGACCAACTTTTCCAAGCAGTTATTATGTCATCACAATTTGATATGACTGGTTTGCGTGACAGGGTGACAAGTTTCTGCTTTGGAAATTGGCCAGCAAAATCCCTGCTATCATTTTTCTTTGTAGCCACTCTTTCTGCTGTGATGCAATTTTCCCTGCAGTTGGGTAAAGCAGAAAAAGTTATAATATAGAGCTGTCAGGAAGAACACTGACCAAAGGTGAGGCAGGAGGAGACTGCGGAAGTAGAACGCAGCGCTGCAGGGAGGGATGAGAATGACTGGTCTCCAGGTTATCCCCCTTATTGCCGCACGCTGCAGTCCCACCTGGAGGCTGAACACCTGTAACATAGTCACTACAATACAGTACAGTACAGTCAAACCTGCCCTGGCGACCACCTGTAACACAGTCAATACAATACAGTACAGTACAGTCAAACTTGACCTGGCGACCACCTGTAACACAGTCACTACAATACAGTACAGTACAGTCAAACCTGCCCTGGCAACCACCTGTAACACAGTCACTACAATACAGTACAGTACAGTCAAACCTGTCCTGGCGACCACCTGTAACACAGTCACTACAATACAGTACAGTACAGTCAAACCTGCCCTGGTGACCACCTGTAACACAGTCACTACAATACAATACAGTACAGTACAGTCAAACCTGCCCTGGCGACCACCTGTAACACAGTCACTACAATACAGTACAGTACAGTCAAACCTGCCCTGGCGACCACCTGTAACACAGTCACTACAATACAGTACAGTACAGTCAAACCTGCCCTGGCGACCACCTGTAACACAGTCACTACAATACAGTACAGTCAAACCTGCCCTGGTGACCACCTGTAACACAGTCACTACAATACACTACAGTACAGTCAAACCTGCCCTGGCGACCACCTGTAACACAGTCACTACAATACAGTACAGTACAGTCAAGCCTGCCCTGGCGACCACCTGTAACACAGTCACTACAATACAGTACAGTACAGTCAAACCTGCTCTGGCGACCACCTGTAACACAGTCACTACAATACAGTACAGTACAGTCAAGCCTGCCCTGGCGACCACCTGTAACACAGTCACTACAATACAGTACAGTACAGTCAAACCTGTCCTGGCGACCACCTGTAACACAGTCACTACAATACAGTACAGTACAGTCAAGCCTGCCCTGGCGACCACCTGTAACACAGTCACTACAATACAGTACAGTACAGTCAAACCTGCCTTGGCGACCACCTGTAACAGTCACTACAATACAGTACAGTACAGTCAAACCTGCCTTGGCGACCACCTGTAACACAGTCACTACAATACAGTACAGTACAGTCAAACCTGCTCTGGCGACCACCTGTAACACAGTCACTACAATACAGTACAATACAGTACAGTCAAACCTGCCCTGGCGACCACCTGTAACACAGTCACTACAACACAGTACAGTCAAACCTGCCCTGGTGACCACCTGTAACACAGTCACTACAATACAGTACAGTACAGTCAAACTTGACCTGGCGACCACCTGTAACACAGTCACTACAATACAGTACAGTACAGTCAAACCTGCCCTGGTGACCACCTGTAACACAGTCACTACAATACAGTACAGTACAGTCAAACCTGCCCTGGCGACCACCTGTAACACAGTCACTACAACACAGTACAGCACAGTCAAACCTGCCCTGGCGACCACCTGTAACACAGTCACTACAATACAGTACAGTACAGTCAAACCTGCCCTGGCGACCACCTGTAACACAGTCACTACAACACAGTACAGTACAGTCAAACCTGCCCTGGCGACCACCTGTAACACAGTCACTACAATACAGTACAGTACAGTACAGTCAAACCTGCCCTGGTGACCACCTGTAACACAGTCACTACAATACAGTACAGTACAGTCAAACCTGCCCTGGCGACCACCTGTAACACAGTCACTACAATACAGTACAGTACAGTCAAACCTGCCCTGGCGACCACCTGTAACACAGTCACTACAATACAGTACAGTACAGTCAAACCTGCCCTGACAACCACCTGTAACACAGTCACTACAATACAGTACTGTACAGTACAGTCAAACCTGCCCTGACAACCACCTGTAACACAGTCACTACAATACAGTACAGTACAGTCAAACCTGCCCTGGCGACCACCTGTAACACAGTCACTACAATACAGTACAGTACAGTACAGTCAAACCTGCCCTGGCGACCACCTGTAACACAGTCACTACAATACAGTACAGTCAAACCTGCCCTGGTGACCACCTGTAACACAGTCACTACAATACAGTACAGTACAGTCAAACCTGCCCTGGCGACCACCTGTAACACAGTCACTACAATACAGTAGAGTACAGTCAAACCTGCCCTGGTGACCACCTGTAACACAGTCACTACAATACAGTAGAGTACAGTCAAACCTGCCCTGACAACCACCTGTAACACAGTCAATACAATACAGTACAGTACAGTACAGTACAGTACAGTCAAACCTGCCCTGGCGACCACCTGTAACACAGTCACTACAATACAGTACAGTACAGTCAAACCTGTCCTGGCGACCACCTGTAACAGTCACTACAATACAGTACAGTACAGTCAAACCTGCCTTGGCGACCACCTGTAACAGTCACTACAATACAGTACAGTACAGTCAAACCTGCCTTGGCGACCACCTGTAACACAGTCACTACAATACAGTACAGTACAGTCAAACCTGCCCTGGCGACCACCTGTAACACAGTCACTACAATACAGTACAGTACAGTCAAACCTGCCCTGGCGACCACCTGTAACAGTCACTACAATACAGTACAGTCAAACCTGCCCTGGCGACCACCTGCTCATTGTGACCACCCCTGTATAATTCATGCACAGAGAACCCAAATGTACAGACACAAAAGGTCAAGAGTCAAACCGTTGAGGGTAACAGCAACCTAGCAAAGACAGTGGTGTATGTGCAGGAAGGTAACTCAGCATTTTCAATCCTCGACCTTTTTTCACTCTCAACATCTTGACTCTCGACCAAATGTCCTTGACCTTTCATGCCTTGACGTTTTGGTCCTCAATCGTTTGTCGCACACCCCGTTTGGTCGGTCCCTTGAGTGGTCGATACAGACAGGTTGGACTGTACCATGAAATGCATTTTATCCTGTAACACGTATCTCAAAAGTACATTTAAAACTGATGAAATTTGACTGTTCACATCTCTCATTTTCCTCAGAGCTCAGACAGAATCAAAACCGCCCAAATCGAACCCAATAAGACAAATCTCCCAACAGGCCTACCTTGAGCTGTGTGTGCGAGTGGCAGTGGTAGAGCAGGTTGCTGGAGGGTCCGGCGACGTTGCTGACCAGCTTGACCAGCCGACCGGGGTACATGGGCGACAGCAGCTGCAGATCAAACCTCTGTGCTGACACGCACAGCTCCGCCCCTTCTTCCTCTGTCGCATCGCCGCCCGGTGTCTGAAATATAAACCCCTAGGGATGATGTGGTTAGCTTCGGTAACAGGCCATCTCCCCCTCTGACAACAGCTGCTCCCCTTGAAAAAGTGCACCCCCCTCCCATACCCCCCCCCCCCCCCTGCTGCATAGTTGATCAAGGGTACAGTGGTAGCCCCCTTTCAAGACCACCTAAAATCTGAGAAACTGAAAAAGGCAGTACAGTTACAGAGGTGATGAACAGAAAGTGTGAGAAAGCACTGGGTCTTACAGAGGGGGGTGCCACTGTAGTGCCAGGTGATGAGTGGAGAGGTTGATCTGCCTCACATCAGACACAGCCACACGCTTTCATGCATACAGTGGAACCCCCCTTTTAAGACCGCCAATTTTAAGAATCCCCCATTTTGAGACCTTGCAGATTTTTCTTCTTAACCTCTGAAAATGTACCCCCATTTTAAAACCCCCTTCCTTTCCCCGATTTTTCCATTTGTTATTGTCTTAAAGAGGGGGGGGGGGGGTGTTGCCACTGCACAGCTCTTACCTTGCTCCTGCTGCGGCGACTGTGCGTGGAGTAGACCTTGGTGGAGATGTTGCAGTGGGGGTGGGAGGCGGGGGAGAGGAGGATGGAAGGTTTGAGCAGCGTCACGTGGTACGTACAGGTAGGTATTGCCTCCTCCAGCTCTGCCAGATGCGCCTCTGTCACCTGTACACGCTCACCTGGCTCTGTTCCTGCAACATTTTCAACAATGCAGGTAATGATAGATGTTCTGCATGGTGTATTTCAGTGGCTGCCAAATGTTTTGAATTCCACCCAAACTCCTTCTTTTTCCTGAACTTGTATGAAAATCTTAAACAGGTATGTGTTCACATTTGTAACACAGCACAAACATCATTCTATTCTTGTTTGTTCAGGGCCCTGAACATTAATACTTCATGCATCAGAAATTTTAAATACATGTATCACTAGAAAAACCCTTACAGCTTACAGTAGCCCACATTGCCTCTGAACCTAAACAATGCACCCGCCAGTGCTACAATAGACACGCTTACAAACATGGCAAAACCTCAAATTTGCATTAAATATGTAATGAAATATGCAGCAAAACTAGGTCATATATATCACGCCAGCATGGACAAATAATTATGAGTTTTTGTGTCAGCACGGTACCTTTCATCATACCCAACTCCCCCCACCCCCTCATATACTGGCAGTATGACTTACTTGTTTTGTGACCTTTGTAAGGTTCGTAGTAATGGTTCCAAGCGTAGCAGAGCACTTTGTGAATTCTGTGAACTGACGACGACGTGACTTGTATCTGGCTGGATCCAAACACAAAGCGACAGGTTGTCGTTTCCTGCTGGAAGATGGACCCTTCCCCTGAGTCTGCTGTGTCCGAAGACTGGCTGCCAGCTGTAACAGACACATACACATACAAGGATTACCAACATTAACAATACATTTTCGCTACACAAGATGACGGGCGCAGTGGCGGGGTGGTAAGACGTAGGCCTCTTAATCGGAAGATCGTGAGTTCGAATCCCGGCTGCGGCCGTGGGTTAAGAGTGGAGATTTTTCCGATCTCCCAGGTCAACTTATGTGCAGACCTGCTAGTGCCTTATCCCCCTTCGTGTGTACACGCAAGCACAAGACCAAGTGCGCACTGAAAAGATCCTGTAATCCATGTCAGAGTTTGGTGGGTTATAGAAACATGAAAATACCCAGCATGCTTCCCCCAAAATCGGCATATGCTGCCTGGATGGCGGGGTAAAAACGGTCATACACGTAAAAACCCACTCATGCAAAAACATGAGTGGAAGTTTCAGCCCATGAACGAAGAAGAAGTAGAAGAACTACACAAGATCACAAGATTATTTGTGGTTTCTCTGAAGACAGCATATTTAGTTAACGGTTGAAGTTGAATAAGCTTGATCATCTACCTTTTCATCTATCACGTACACTTCTTCCCAGAATACATCATATAACAGCACCAAAATACGCGCACACAAATCTAAAAAAAGAAAAAAAGGACAAATATTCCTCGGTGAATGAGCATGTGGGCAAACCAACATGCATGTATGTCTGTGTCTGTGTTCACATGTGTCCTACAGGCAGCGAAAGGGTCAAGCCTATCCATGTTTTGGTCCATCTGTCAGTCTGTACAAGTGAAGGCAAACAGGAGTACTTACAGTGAGGTGAGTGAGGGAGTACCAGAGTAAAGAGGTAATCCATCCAGAACGCTCCGAACCGCTGCTGCCCGTACTGCTCCGTGTAGCGCTGTAAATGCTCCTCTCTCTCCGTCACGTAGCGAGCGCTCACCCCTCGGTTCTGCTCGCATGCTGCGTCGAAGAGCGAGCCCCAGTCGTAGGCCAGCTCTCCGCCCCCGCTCTCCGCACCGCAACGCAGGATCAGGGATTGCTGCAACGTTTTGTGGATATTTTGGCAAGGGTGGTTTCACTGGCCACAATGTATAAATGTGACTACCTATGTTGATCTGGATATTTGTAAAGAATACACACACAAACATTCCTCACCCGCATCACTTTGAAAAAACTAATTAACTTTCTTTTCCTTTCTTACAAATAAACTCTAAGAAAAAATAAAATAAAATAAAATAATGAACAACTTTTTGTTTGCAATATCACCCACAGCAACTCAACATAAACGTGTTAGAGCCTTGAGACGACTCCCTGTATTTTTTTATTAAGAGTCAAATAACAATTTTATATAAATTAAGTACTTCTTGCTTCAACACACACCTAGACTATAACCAGTCAACTGTTGTGCTGTCCACAGTTGGTGAGCTGACAACATACATGTTTACAAGGTGACAGCAGCACAGCTGTATTTATGTGTGACATATTTGTAGAAATGATTGACCTCTCAACGCCTGACTGCACTTCATTGTAACATCAGAATGTGTGCAACATATAGATAACACTGTTTGTGTCAATGCAATACTTAAAAGCAACTTAATCTGTTTTTGAATGTTCTAATGACCTCTGATACAAAAATCTACTTCTGCATTTATGGCTAACTGAAACTATTAGCATGCATTAACTTGATTAAGCTGTTGAACATTTACCTGTGGTGAAGTATCAGCGGTCTGCCCACAGATGCAGGGTCCTAGGGAGGCGAGACTAATGAGGCGAATGCCACACTGTGCGTTGAAAAAGGTCAGGCCTTGCAGCAGTATCTCCACCCCCACCCCCTGCGCCCTCAGCACCAGGAAGGGTTGAAAACTCAGCTTCCGGCCTCCTCTCATGCGCGACTTCTCTCGACTGTGTTCAGTCACCTGTAACAGACACAAACAGCTTGAGGTCAACTGCACTGATTCCTCAAACATGGGCCTCTTTGATGAGAAGGAGCCTCGGTAAAAAACAATACAATATGCAAAATGTTCTATTGTGTTTACGCTGCTAGCAAATTGACATCAGTATTCAGACTCAGCAGTTCATCGACAGCAAATCGACTGTGGCTCTGATGTGCATATTGTTTAAAAGGCATCATATTGAATGGATATTGCATAAAATACACATCGGAGTAAACATCTTACTGCGATGGCTGGTGGTGACATGTGGTGTTGTCTGCCTCACTGTCAGGCCGCAACTCTTCCACAGACACTACAAACCCAAACCATTTTATTTCCAAACATTGTCTATTGCACAAAGCTAAAATACATAATCCCAAATTCACTAAAATGTCCAAAATGTCAGTTGTGCCTGACCTTGAAGGTGAGCGTAGCCTGCTGAATGTAGAAGCCCAGGGACAGGACGGGGGGTTCGTTGAGCAGGTGGCTGCGCTGTCCGAACTCACCCTCATCCTCTGGCAAGATCTGGGGCACCATGGACCACATCCACGCCCCCCACCCCTGTCCATCCTCCACTCCCTCCAGCTCCTCCGTCTCATCATCTGTAACAATATCCACAGTCCTAAACATCTCTCCTGTTTGAGCTTTTTCAAATACGTTGAGGATTGTTTTTTCTTCCCTTTGTGACATCACAAATCAGAAATATTCAGAAAAATAAAGGCATAAGAAAACAAAATGTAAATTTTGTATACCCCCAAAAATTAATTTGTTCATAGGGGCCATGAAATACTGAATACATTAAATCCTAGAAATAAAATTGAAAACTGTTTAAAGATAAAAAAAAAAAAACCTCTCCCATTCAAAATTGTAAACCTCACAGTGATTATGAACTCAATGAACTAGAATGAAAGAGTTTAATACCTCTGAAAGAAAGGCTTGCATCTTGAGTTGCGGAAGTGTCCACATCACTCTCTTTGTGTTGAGCTTGTGACGGAAACGTGTCCAGGTAGCCGTAATACAGCGCCAGACACAGCTCTATCAGACGCACAAACATCGGTAGCTGCGTGTCCGACATCAGAGCGTCCAGCCTCTCACACATCACGTTCAGTTTGGTCTGGGTTGGCACTTTGGTGTTCACACTCTCATACGTCATGTGCAGGCGACACGTGATGAAACACCGGTACAACATGGGTTCCTGGTAGTTCTCTATATGACCGTCGGCGTTAGTTTTGTCCAGACAAATAGTGAGGTCTGAGAAGTTGATCATTCGCCGCAGGACGAGGTCTTGAGGCGTGAGGTCGACGAAGGCTCTGTTCCAGGCCCGATCACAGCTGTAGCACTCGGCCGACTTGACGTTGACAGACAGCACTATGTCGTCCTCCACGAACTTGAGGATCAGGTTGTTGACGATGAATGTGACATTGTTGACCACTCTGTTCAGAATACTCTGCAGGTAGCCCGGCGGCAAGTCCTCCGTCGGCTGGCGCTTCAGTTTCCTCCTCGCTCGGACGGCTGCGGCTGTCCCTTTACCGGTCGAACCACCAGACGTGGAGCTGGCGTCATCGCTGTAGGCAGTATCGCGCACCTTGACTATACACTCCACAGTGTTGATGGTGATCACCATGGGCTCCCAGCCCAGTCTGGTCCACGGCACGTGCAGCCTCAGCTCGTGGATGTGCCCGCTCTTGAAGGTGATGGGCAGTTGCATGGCCTTCTGCAGGACATCGAGGCGAAGGTCAAGGTTGTAGAGGACGGCGTCTCCGCCCCACAGGCTGAGCTGAAGGTCCTCTGGCCGCAGCTTCACATACTGGTCCAGGTAGCCCAGCAGCCACGGCGTCACGTACGACTCCAATTTGAACATGGCTGGGGAAAGAAAAGTAGAATTCATGGTTTGAAGTAAAGCATGGAGAACTTAGCCACAAAAACATACATTTACACACTGGGACTCCCCTTTTAAGACCTTCAAAAACCTGACAAACCCAGAGCCAGAGGTTATCAACAGAAAGTCTAAAAAAGTAAGGTCATAAAAAGGAGGAAGTCTTAAATGGAGGGGGGGGGGGGGTAGGGGGATTCCCTGTGCTAGCTATAATTAACCTCCATGTAGACAAACATATTTAGTAGAAAGTTGAATACTGCAGTTACAAACGTGATCAATCTTAGTTGGCCATGTACCTCCCGCGGGTTAGGGGGAGTCCCATATTGGTTGGGACGAGAAAGAATTTACCCGATGCTACCCAGCATGTCGTAAGAGGCGACTAACGGTTCTGTTTCTCCTTTTACCCTTGTTAAATGTTTCTTGTATAGAATATAGTCAATGTTTGTAAAGATTTTAGTCAAGCAGTATGTAAGAAATGTTGAGTCCTTTGTACTGGAAACTTGCATTCTCCCAGTAAGGTCATATATTGTACTACGTTGCAAGCCCCTGGAGCAATTTTTTGATTAGTGCTTTTGTGAACAAGAAACAATTAACAAGTGGCTCTATCCCATCTCCCCCCTTTCCCCTATCCCATCTCCCCCCTTTCCCCGTCGCGATATAATCTTGAATGGTTGAAAACGATGTTAAACACCAAATAAAGAAAGAAAGAAAGTTGGCCATGCAAACTATACACACACAGAGAATCTCTCCTCCTGCCCCGGACTCTTGAAATTCTTTTCTTTAAGTTGAAAGTAAAATGGCTGGTCAGAGCTAGGTGCACATTTTCTGCAAGTCAAGTCAAGTCAAGTCAAGTCAAGTTTTATTATTCCAATAAAACCCCGTGAGGGTACATGGAAAATTAAAAAACACAGTAAGGCCAAAAAAAAAAAAATTGTCTGTTTAGGGTAACCCGACCGACCCTATCGATTTGGCGCCGACCCAAAAACTTTTTTTTGATTTCAAAAAAAAAAGAAAAAAAAAGAGGTAAAAATGCTAAAAAGAGACATTTGGCGTTTCTTTCTCTCCCTTTCTCTCTGTTTTATTTATACGTTAGTTTTGAAACATGTATTCATCAAATATAAGAAGTGAATGTTCAGCCAACATAGCATTTACACAAAAAACAAAAAAAAAACAAAAAAACTTTACCTACCTACCGACCCTACTTTTTTGGGTCATGTTACCCTAAACAGACAAATTTTTTTTTTGGCCTAAAAACACATTTCATTCAACACCAAATAAAAGGAACTAAAACAAAAAAAAATCAGACTATGTACAGAAAAGGGAGTTGAGGGGTGAGGGAGAGCAAAAACAATACAAGAAACAATTCAACAATAATAATAATAAATAGTAATAATACTACTACTACTACTAATAATAATAATAATAATAAAACACTACAAGTGCAAAGTGATTACATACATTTCTTTACTATGGGAAATGGGGGGAAGGGGGAGGCAAATGTCCGTGACAGCTGGGACGGAAGAAAATTTTGCAAATGATCAATTTGCAACAATTAAAGGTGGGATGGACCAGTAAATTCTCTTCCACCCTGAACAGTTTTGAGTCTGCGGTGGAATGACTGCGGTAAAATTTCTGCCTTTCTTTATGAAGAGCTGGTGATAAATCTTACACACACACACACACCATTTCAGTCAGGCATCCTTGGTGTGAAATCTGCAGCATACAAACTTTAAATATTTCACAATCTTTACAAAACATCAGCTGCAGAGCTCACCAAAATTAGTACTGAAATGTATTGCCCGAATTTTGCTAATTTGTAGAGCATTCATTTGCGTGGTTGTTAAGAAGGCGTTACCAATTGTGATTGTTGTTTTCTATGAATTTGTCACCGTCTGCTATTGATCTTACTTCCAGTGTCACATACGTCCTTTGCATTCAAAAACAATCCTTATCGTCTAAGACTAAAATTCTTTATGTTACCTGTATCAGTCAGAGGTTTCACATGTGCGTAACTGCATGGGATTAACAACAGCAGAAGAGAACACTATTGGTTCGTTTCCTGCCTCTGCTTTCGTTTGCTTCATTGCTGCCACGCAAGACAATTCTGTGGAGTTATCTCCACTTGAAGCGTCTTTTTACCCGAGACGAGCGAAATAATTATAATAATAATAATAATTCTCTTTATTTATTTATTTATTTATTTAATTCTCTTTATTTATATAGCGCCTTATCCGAAGTTCAAAGCGCTACGCGAACGAAATTACTGTTTGAATGACTATCCGTCTGAGCAATTGTCTGCTACTCTGTCTGTTTAGCTCTCGGTATTAAATGTTTTGTGTGTTGTGTGCAGGCAAAAAAACCCAAAAGAAACACACACAGAAAATGACTCCGTAGCTGTGTTTGTGTATGTATGGGTGGGTGGGTGCACCGTGTGTGTGTGTGTGTGTGTGTGTGCAGCGCACGTGTTAGTGTTATACTGTGCTACCTGCGATGCGAGACCCTTCCAATGACAGGTCAATTTCTAATACAGGACAGCTCATTGGTCTTTTATCTTTGGCAAAACTTACCTGTCATGAAAGTCCATCTGGAAAGCCGAGAACTCTTGGCTGGTCCCAAACCGGTGTCCTTTCATGGCAGGTACCACTGTAGTGTGCATTTTTGTGGTATATGTGTGTGTGTTGGTTTGTGTGTGTGTGTGTTGGTTTGTGTGTGTGTGTGTGTGTGTGTGTTGGTTTGTGTGTGTGTGTGTGTGTGTGTGTGTTGGTTTGTGTGTGTGTGTGTGTGTTGGTTTGTGTGTGTGTGTGTGTGTGTGTGTTGGTTTGTGTGTGTGTGTCCCAGTGTTGGTTTGTGTGTGTGTGTGTGTGTGTTGGTTTGTGTGTGTGTGTTGGTTTGTGTGTGTGTGTGTTGGTTTGTGTGTGTGTGTGTTGGTTTGTGTGTGTGTGTGTGTGTGTGTTGGTTTGTGTGTGTGTGTGTGTGTGTTGGTTTGTGTGTGTGTGTGTGTGTGTGTGTTGGTTTGTGTGTGTGTGTTGGTTTGTGTGTACATGTGTGTGTGTGTGTGTGTGTGTTGGTTTGTGTGTGTGTGCACGTGTGCATGCATGTGTTTGCGTGACTGAGTTTGTGCATGTTACTGTTAGTGCAAATGTGTGAGTGTACAAACAAGTATTCATTGAACTTTTCTTAAAAATAGTCAGCAACCAATATTTCTTGGTCAATAGGGACAGCAAAATGTCTGTGAGCACAAAGTCATGCATGTGTCTTGGTGTTTTAAAATGTAGTCTACTGGAACACCTACATTTTTATGACCCTCCGTTTTAAGACATCCCCCTTTAAAGTCACTATTTCCCCCTTTAAAGTCACGTCACTATTTCCCCCTTTAAAGTCACTATTTCCCCCTTTATTTCTCCCAATTTTCTGCTTAGGTTTGTAAATGTACCTCCATCTCCACTTTCCAGTTTTAGGACATGTTTTTTTTTAATAGTTTCAGAGGTCTTCTACTGTAAATAAGTTCATTTTGTCTCTTGTTGTTGCTGCTGCTGTTTCCTCCTGGTTAGTATGTGTTGAGCCAAATGAGTACACGAGCAGAATAACAGGAAATACAATCAGCAACTTGATGCAACCAATTTGTTCAAATTTGAAGGAGACAGACTTCTATATGTTTGTCACACACACACGCAAACACAAGACACATCAGGGCTCACCAAACCGTGCGTCCATGCATCCTACATGCACGTACTAGAAATGCGTGGAGAGGGTCCCCTGATAAACTAAACCTGAAAATACCTCTACAAATCGGTTATCATGCGGTACTGTTTTCAGAAAATGTTTGGCTAAATCTGAACCAACACAGATTTACAGGGTTAATCTGACAGACATGACATAACGTTTTTGTGAAGGGCTCAGAGAGCCGGTATTAGATTGAAATAAGCGCTCCGAAGGTCATGTGTTGGTGAGGAATTTGACTTCCGAAAGCAAGAATATGAACCCCCTGGTCTTCAGACTATCTAAAAATGTTACCCTATACATTAAAGTTGGGGGTCCCAGGACCCTCCAGGTGAAGCAACTGTGGGGAGCCCTGCACACACACACACACACACACACACAGTGACACACAAACACAGTGACACACCCACACAGAAACACACACAGTAACACCCACACACACACAGTGACACACACACACAGTGACACACCCACACAGAAACACACACAGTAACACCCACACACACACAGTGACACACACACACAGAACACACACTGTAACACCCACCCACACACACATATATATACAAGAGTATTGTTCAGACCAACTGCAAATGATTTAATGATGGCAGTCAAACTTGTTTAATATTTAAGAACTTTCTTTTATACACATCCGCACAAAACAGGCTAAAAATTGACATCCTCACAGTTTTTGAACCATCGATATACTCAAGTCAAAAAGAAACACAAAAACTGCTTTCATTTCCTCTTTTAACAGGGGGGGGGGGGGGGGGGGGGGGGATCAGCTAAATGACAGATGTGTCTGCTTGCTGATTAGATTTTAAGCATTTTGAAATGTCAATCCATAAAATTCCTCAAAGTACCGGCTAACATCATTCTAGTACAGTAAAGATCTTTCTGAAACAATTGAAATTCAAGTTTCACTTTGCATACTTTCCCACTGCTACATCTGCAGAAACGAGAAAGAAATCTGACTTTTTTTTCATCTACAGGTTCAGTTGCCAAACACATTCCAAGTCATGAAATTGATGAATTCTAACTAAACTGCTGTGTTTATACATTTCTCCTCTTCAGCAACCCAGCAGTTACCAAATCTTCACACACAAATGGTGTTTCTTTTGACAAGAGTATAGAATCATACATGCATAAAATAATCAAATGGACAAAGTAAAAACTGTGTGGTGAAAAATTAGACATTCGTTCTCAATGCAAATCAAGTCATCCAAACAAAGAGCAAACAATGCTTCAATCTAACAGTCGCAAACTAACGCAGAACACGAATTACAAGTTATAATGCTTTTGTACAAAGCACAGAGAATATTTAGGTATGAAACATTTTCTAGGTTCTCAATAGTCTGAACTGTGAACAGAACAAGCCAGCCACTGAATCAATTAATTGAAATGAAAAATAATAAAACACAAAGAGAAAAAATCAAAACAGGAAGGTATGACTGATTAGAAACCTTACAGTTACATTGGACTTGGTTTTAAAGCATCTTCAAGACAGTTGTCTTGTCAACAGTGTTCTGCAGTCAACATTTCTCAAAGGCAAACAACATTTTTGTTGAAAATTGTATGTATGAAAACAGTGTGAAATGAACAGAAAAGTCTGCAAATTAATAAACAGCAACTGAAAATTAAGATGAACAAGAAACAACACAAATACCAACAACATTTATTTCCAGCTCTCTTTTGAAGTTGCCCTGTTGTATAAAAATGTATTCAAAGTATTTCTATCTCCATGTCAGTGTCTTTCCTACCAGACGATGAGTGCCACAGTTACTTTGGGATAAGAGTAAGGGTGTGGGTATGGGGTGTCTTTCTTAGAGCCACTCCACAAGACAACACAAGATACATGCATCTGGGGTTGGTTGGATACTAAGGCAATGCAATTGCAAGGCAATTTAGTGACAGCACTTGAAGCACAAAAACTTACAAAACAAAAAACACAAAAAAACATACACATACAAAAACAACAAACTTTCTTTCTTTATTTGTTGCTTAACGTCGTTTTCAACCACGAAGGTTATATCGCGACGGGGAAAGGGGGGAGAGGGGATAGAGCCACTTGTCAATAGTTTCTTGTTCACAAAAGCACTAATCAAAAATTTGCTCCAGGGGCTTGCAACGTAGTACAACATATGACCTTACTGGGAGAATGCAAGTTTCCAGTACAAAGGACTTAACATTTCTTACATACTGCTCGACTAAAATCTTTACAAAAATTGACTATATTCTATACAAGAAACACTTAACAAGGGTAAAAGGAGAAACAGAATCCGTTAGTCGCCTCTTACGACATGCTGGGGAGCATCGGGTAAATTCTTCCCCCTAACCCGCGGGGGGTAAAACAACAAACAAAATGATAAATGTGTAGCAATTAATCAGAAATGCACACACTGCCTTCAGAAAAGTGAGTAACTATAAGTATAATGGTAGCTGGAATAACAGCTCAATGTCTAAGGACTTGATATTGATGATGACAATGATGCAAGGACTGCAATTATTCAAAAATAAGTCACAAAATTGTGTACAAGTAGAACAGCCCACGAGTCAGTCTGAAACATAGTGAAAAGTATTCATCTTCAGTCAGCTTTACAAGGCATCAAATTCAAAAACAACTGGAACGCTGCTGTGGCTTTGCTTCTTGCCTTGGTTGAAACCCTTGAATGTTTCGCTCTTGTATCACCTTGGTAGCACTCCGCACACATAGTATTAGTAACCTGGATGCAGCAAGAAGCTTCAAGAAATATTTTATGTGAAATCACCAACATTTAGTTGAAACAGCAAATGAAAAGATACAGCACCGCATGTGACTGTGGATTTGCTTTTTGCCTTAGTTGGAAACCTTGAATGATTTGCTCTTGTATGACCTCAGTTCCACTCTATTAAAGCAACTGAAGCAGTAACCAGGAAGCTGCCCATTTAACACACACATTCTCATGCAGCAACAAGCTTCATGTTACTTATTGTGTGTGAAACTAGCTACAACCGGTTCAAACAGGAAAAGCTAACACTGTTCAGCGCTGTTGTAACACTGTACAACACTGTTCACATCTCCACTGAAGAAACGGCAGCTCCAGTCCAGGGACTTATTTTAATAACTTGCACTGCACTGTCTTCCATACATGTTTATCTTTGCTTCAGTCTTCTCAAGGACAGATTGTAAGAAAAGGCCTGGCCTTAAACATTAATCCTTGTAAAATGAAACAGTGCAGGTCAGTTCAGTTCTCTCGGTTGCTTGAAGTGTTAACCAACACACACATTTCAGTTATGCACTATGGATAGGTGAAATCCAGGTAAATGATAGTCAACAGTTTAAATAATCAGCATCTTGCCATAATCTGTGACAAAATGATGCTGAAAAATGCAGTGATACTGACTGATAGTGATAGTTACACAAGTGTTGTCTCTCTACAGTTCTCAAGAAGCTGCTCAATCACGGGACTAAAAATACTGTGGCTGCATACAGTAACAAACACTGACAACAGAGTTAACAATAACACCATTTTAAAATGTTGATCATCCACCAATGGTCACCAGACTTTTAAGAACTGTTTTCAAGTGGTGCACTGTTTAAGCCTTTACTTCTCTTGCTCAAGAGTCAAGTAGTCTAGCTTGCGTTGTTCTCAGCGATGTTGATCTGTTGCCTTTGCATCTTAGTGCACTACAACACAAACCACACACACTCAGCCATTGTTTCAAGATCAACAGTAGCTTGCTTTATGCAACGATAAAGTTATCTGTATGGGAATCCAATGTGTACAGTGGAGTCCAGCTATAACGAACCTGGGTATAACGAAATCCCGCTTTTAACGAACTGCCATTGATTTCCCGGCAGACAGCCTTATATTTCTTACTTGTTACTTTCCGGCTACAATGAACCTTTTGAACTCATTTGCATAACGAACCCCTCTTATAACAAACACGTTTTCATCGCCCCAGAGCCGTTTTGTCTCTAAAAGTCACAAGGCTACAACGAACTGATGTCAATAATTGTCTCCAAAGACAAAAATACACAAAAATACACAAACACAAGTGCACATCGCGTGATGAGCGAAATCTGAGCGAACTCTGAACAAACAGCGGGAGGTGCACGGAACAGTCACCGCCACTGTGTTTTCACTATTCCAATCAGCTGCTAAGCTATGACTGTGCTCTAAAAGGTCACAAGGCTACAACAATCTGTGTGAGGCGAGATCAAAGGCAGGTCCATTGTGATAGCTGGGTGGCCTTGTTTATAGACACTGACCTTCTTCCCCGGGGTCAATGACCCAGTTTTAGCTATGAGAGGTGGTTCCCCTTTCATATGAGAGAGCAAACACTTCCTGCACCCGGGTCAGTGACCGAGTTTAACCTATGGGGAGTTGATGTCTTGAGAGGAAACTTGGCCAGGGTAGTACATGTACCAGAACTGGTGGACACCATGAAATCGGAGATTGATCAGAATGTACATGTACATGCTTTTACACGACTTTTTAAATTTTACTTCTAAAATTGTGACAGTAAAGTGAACATTTGAACTATGCCTCTGTGGATTATATTATGAAGCTGTTGAAAACATGCAGAGATTGTACTCTCCAAGGAAAGATCGATGGGACGATCATTTGAAGGTGTGTGCGAAAACTTGTCTTAAGGCCATTTAGGGTTGAAAACTCTACAGCGAATTACTGATATAACGAACTAAAATGTATCTCCCTTGAGATTCGTTGTACCCGGACTCCACTGTATCTAGCATGGCACTTTACACAAAAACACTTTAAGAACTGCTCCACCAATACCAAACCTTTTCAATCAGTGAGTTTCATAGATGTTGGCAACCACAAGCATCCCAAAACAGACTGCGGATTTTGTTAAGAATATGTTCACCACAAAGCTTGCCTTGCAAAGACCACAGCAGAAGTCAGTTAACTGCATTCCCAGACAGGTTTTGGATGTGGAAGGTCAGTGCCTGTCCCTGTTATGGTCCCGCCGATGCCTATCGTCTCTGTCCTGACGATAGCGATGGGAAGGGGACGCCGACCGGCGATGGTGGTGATGGTGGTGGGATGATCCCGGGGAATAGCGGGAGTGGGGGTCTGGCGGGTGGTGTCTGCGATGGTCGTAGTCCTGGCCGCCTTCTCGCCGCCAGCGTTCCTGCGAGTGCCGCCCGCCACCCGGTCTCTCATAGCGCTCCGCCTCGCCTAGCAACCCGCTGTCTTTAGAACCTGATGCGGAGGGAAGAGGGGGGAGAGGGGGTGGCGGCTGGGGAGGAAGGGGTGGGAGAGGAGGAGGGCCGTGGGAAGAGGAGGAGGCTGTGGTTGTGTCTGTACGAGGCAGCTTCCCAAGCACCGGGTCAGGAAGGAGAGGGCCTGGTCTCTTGGTAGCCTGCCGCATGTCCACGTCAGCCTCACCCACAAGTTCCGTGCCAGGGGGTGGGGGTTGCTGGGCGGGGCGAGGGGGGAAGGTGTGGGGCATCATGCCCATGGCGGGGAATATGGGAGGGGCGTGTGGATGTCGGCGATGGTCAATGTCCCCGACGTCCATTGGAGGATGGCCCATGGGGTGCGAAGCCATCATGAAGGGTGTGTGCGAAGGGGGGTACCCAGCGCTGACCGAGGGGGGTGGCACCGGGGCTGGCAGGGAGGGATGAGGGGGGAAACGGTCGTCTTGATCCTGTGGGGGTTCGACCACCGATGCTGAAGGAAGCACTGGGGTGTCCTTGACCTGACCGAACTGTCTGCTATCACTGGTGGCTAGACTGGACGATGTCACCAGTCCTTCCTCCAAACTCTTCGGCTTCTCTTTCTGACCGCTGTCCGTGGATGATGTCACTTCATCGCACTTGTCTTTACGCTCAGACAGTTTACTCTCATCCCCCTCCTCCTGCCCATCCCCTTCATCCTTCACTCCCCCCAGGCCCGGGATGAAGGACTCGGAGAGTTTGCTGCCTTGCTGAGCCTTGTCGCCTGCCGAACTTTGTGTCTTGTCCCCACCACCACCCTCCTTCCCTGCCGCCGCTGCCTCTTTCTTCTCCCACTCTCGGCGGTCCGTACGCTTGTCAACAGCACGGGCCATCTGCGTGTTGCCCTTCAGTTCCTCCATCAGCGCTTTCAGTGCCAGGGGCATGTTTTCGGTATCTGGGGTCAGCGTCGAAATCCTGGACACGGGTGCCGTGGGTTTGACGACAGGGGCGCTGCTCGACACGCTTTCACCGACACTGATTTTAGTTTGTGCTGCCATGGTCACTGCTGCTGCTACTGTTGCCGATGGCAACGTTGACGATGCTGTTACCGAGGTAGAGGGAGCTGATGAGATGCCGGAAGAAAAGATGCCGGCAGCGGCAGTGAGAGCGGCGATCGCTGCCTTGATGTCCGACTGAGCTGTGGTCGTCAAGGTAACAGAAGACAACAGCTCAGAGGAAGGCGTAACACTATCTGTGGAGGTTAAAACTGCAGCAGATGGTTTAGCAGCATGTGCTGAAGGTGTAGCTGTGGACGAAGTTTTGGCAGTAGATAGCGTAACTGATGGGGAGGTTTTAGCAGTGTCAGTTGATGGTGCCACTGCAGGGGAAATTTTCGCAGTGTCTGACAGCGACGAACCTTCAGACGCTGGTTTCCCGGCTTTGAGCTTCTTCTGCTGCTCGACGCGAGCAGTGAGTGTGGCCAGAAGGCGCTGTTGCTCAGCGGAGTCCTTGGCCTTCGCGAGCGTGGCCACCATGATGGAGGAGATTTCCTCGGGGTCATTGCTGGCCGAGATTTTCTCCATCACGCTGTCGATGTCCACCGTAGTGCTGACCGGTGATGGAGTGCTGACCGGTGCTACAGCTGGTGTGCTGGTGACCGGTGCTGCCACAGTGACAGAGGTTGTGACGGCTGTTGTCTTGCTTTGCGTGGCAGTGTCTTTTGCTGGGGTCGTAGCAGCGGTGGGGGTGTCGTCATCATCGTCAAAAGTACCAGCGTCCTCGGGGTCATAGGGCACGTCCTCGTCGTCAGCCACCACAGCTTTGCTAGGGGAGTACGGCTCTGCATCTGAAGCAATATAAAACAATGATTACTCTAATTTAAAACAGCAACTGTTACAATACTGTCTGCATCTAGAAGTGAATGGTCTTCATCAGCACTTAAACGTGATGTATTTTGATATAATTTGGGCTCTTTATGAAAAAAAAAAAGAAGGGAAGTAAGCTCTCTCAATGTTAACAACACTAAGTGAAAAAAATGGCAGAACTATCGCAGCTGTAGGTATTTTTCTCGTGCACACTACCCCTGGTACCTACAACAAATACAAAAGTATCAAACGAACAAGCCATTTTCATCCTCGTTTTTCAAACTATGTTCAGTAGGATATCCAGCGGTTTATTTATCACCAGTCTTGTATCCATGACAACTTACCCTCAGGAGGGGTCTGTTTTGAAGCAGGATCTTTTCTGGACGACGCAGTGAAGGAGGAAGGGGTGGAGGTTGACGAGGATGAAGCAGACGACCCAGCGCGTACAGGGACGGTGGTGGGGGTGGGAATGTACAGCGCTTCCGCACCCGATATCACCTCTCCGTCGGCCGTTGGGGAGTAGGCCTCAGTCTCCTCGTCTTTTGCAACGCGTGGCTTCTTGGCGGAGGACTTGCCCTGGTGTTTGCTGGAGCTGCTAGCGGACTTGCTGGAAGCTGGGGAGTCGGAGGACTCAGCGCGACGCTTCAATTTTTGTCGCACGATGATTCCGATCAGCATGTGAGGGCGGTTGCCTTCCAATCCTGTGGACACAAACTTCATCAATACACAGTGATCAACATCAAAACAGGGAAATCAATATCATGCTGCTTGTGCTACTTAAAGGTCGCTTTGGGAAGGAAAACCATACGCTGGCTTCCTAAACTTTCTGATTTGGGTGACAAGGAAAACCATACGCTGGCTTCCTACACTTTCTGATCTGGGTGACAAGGAAAACCATACGCTGGCTTCCTACACTTTCTGGTCTGGGTGACAAGGAAAACCACACGCTGGCTTCCTACACTTTCTGATCTGGGTGACAAGGAAAACCATACGCTGGCTTCCTACACTTTCTGATCTGGGTGACAAGGAAAACCATACGCTGGCTTCCTACACTTTCTGATCTGGGTGACAAGGAAAACCACACGCTGGCTTCCTACACTTTCTGGTCTGGGTGACAAGGAAAACCATACGCTGGCTTCCTACACTTTCTGATCTGGGTGACAAGGAAAACCATACGCTGGCTTCCTACACTTTCTGATTTGGGTGACAAGGAAAACCATACGCTGGCTTCCTACACTTTCTGATTTGGGTGACAAGGAAAACCATACGCTGGCTTCCTACACTTTCTGATCTGGGTGACAAGGAAAACCATACGCTGGCTTCCTACACTTTCTGATTTGGGTGACAAGGAAAACCATACGCTGGCTTCCTACACTTTCTGATTTGGGTGACAAGGAAAACCATACGCTGGCTTCCTACACTTTCTGATTTGGGTGACAAGGAAAACCATACGCTGGCTTCCTACACTTTCTGATTTGGGTGACAAGGAAAACCATACGCTGGCTTCCTACACTTTCTGATTTGGGTGACAAGGAAAACCATACGCTGGCTTCCTAAACTGTCTGATTTGGGTGACAAGGAAAACCATACGCTGGCTTCCTAAACTTTCTGATTTGGGTGACAAGGAAAACCATACGCTGGCTTCCTACACTTTCTGATTTGGGTGACAAGGAAAACCATACGCTGGCTTCCTACACTTTCTGATTTGGGTGACAAGGAAAACCATACGCTGGCTTCCTACACTTTCTGATTTGGGTGACAAGGAAAACCATACGCTGGCTTCCTACACTTTCTGATTTGGGTGACAAGGAAAACCATACGCTGGCTTCCTACACTTTCTGATTTGGGTGACAAGGAAAACCATACGCTGGCTTCCTAAACTGTCTGATTTGGGTGACAAGGAAAACCATACGCTGGCTTCCTAAACTTTCTGATTTGGGTGACAAGGAAAACCATACGCTGGCTTCCTACACTTTCTGATTTGGGTGACAAGGAAAACCATACGCTGGCTTCCTAAACTGTCTGATTTGGGTGACAAGGAAAACCATACGCTGGCTTCCTACACTTTCTGATTTGGGTGACAAGGAAAACCATACGCTGGCTTCCTAAACTGTCTGATTTGGGTGACAAGGAAAACCATACGCTGGCTTCCTAAACTGTCTGATTTGGGTGACAAGGAAAACCATACGCTGGCTTCCTAAACTTTCTGATTTGGGTGACAAGGAAAACCATACGCTGGCTTCCTAAACTGTCTGATTTGGGTGACAAGGAAAACCATACGCTGGCTTCCTAAACTTTCTGATTTGGGTGACAAGGAAAACCATACGCTGGCTTCCTACACTTTCTGATTTGGGTGACAAGGAAAACCATACGCTGGCTTCCTAAACTGTCTGATTTGGGTGACAAGGAAAACCATACGCTGGCTTCCTAAACTGTCTGATTTGGGTGACAAGGAAAACCATACGCTGGCTTCCTAAACTTTCTGATTTGGGTGACAAGGAAAACCATACGCTGGCTTCCTAAACTGTCTGATTTGGGTGACAAGGAAAACCATACGCTGGCTTCCTAAACTGTCTGATTTGGGTGACAAGGAAAACCATACGCTGGCTTCCTACACTTTCTGATTTGGGTGACAAGGAAAACCATACGCTGGCTTCCTACACTTTCTGATTTGGGTGACAAGGAAAACCATACGCTGGCTTCCTACACTTTCTGATTTGGGTGACAAGGAAAACCATACGCTGGCTTCCTAAACTGTCTGATTTGGGTGACAAGGAAAACCATACGCTGGCTTCCTAAACTGTCTGATTTGGGTGACAAGGAAAACCATACGCTGGCTTCCTAAACTGTCTGATTTGGGTGACAAGGAAAACCATACGCTGGCTTCCTAAACTTTCTGATTTGGGTGACAAGGAAAACCATACGCTGGCTTCCTACACTTTCTGATTTGGGTGACAAGGAAAACCATACGCTGGCTTCC